>NC_037092.1:43639482-43950901 GCF_002994745.2 Rosa chinensis
TAGAGGCGCAATACAAAGCACTAGTTTCTTGCATCACAAATTGTCTGTGGCTGTGGGCGGGCACTGGGTTGTGTGATGTAGATAATCTTTCTTCTCCAAATTTTATTTTTCCATCATTCCCGCCTTTGATTAGATCTCTTTAAAACAAAGAAATCCTGCATATCGCAATAGTAAAACAGATATACATTAATTGGGCTAGCTTCACATCATATATGTCTGTGTGCGTACAAATAACAAAGATATCATATTGGAGAGATAAGAGGGTGATTACTTGCTACAGTCGATGCTGGGGTCAAGCGGAACAGGAATGGAGACTTGGCAGAACTGAGGAAGCTGCTCAAGTTTTTTAGTATCAATTGACATGCTAGCAGCAGCTTGCTTAAAGCATTCGCAGAGGCTCCTGCGAATCTCGGTAGTGGTAGCCTGAGCGGTAACATTTTGAACACCATTACAACAGAAAACGCTAGGGGTTGGCGGGCCAGAGCTCTCCAAGTAAGGCTTACATGGCATCAAAACAAGCAAGGCAGTTTGGCATGTGATATCCCCATTTGGAGGAGAAGCATTAAGGACAATGGCAGTCATCGCCAACGCGAAAGCCAAGAGGGAAGCCACTTTGTTCTCCATACTCACAACAAATGAAGATAGCTAGATAGAAATGGAGATATAGAATATGAATGAGTTATCTAGCTTTGGATGGGAACCTGAAGTGTGGTTTAGGAGCATAGAGGTATGCTTCTTTTATAGGGGGTCACTGATGTTCTTATTGAAAATCATTAAATTGTAATTTTGTGCAATTTGAAAATTTGAAAATTTGATTCTACCTGAGGATGTGATTTGGCTTTCATTTTAAAATTACTCTTACCTAAAAAGAGCATAGAGGTGTGTTTTTATTTTTTTTTATATATAGTGGCCACTGGTGTTCTTATGGGAACTCATTAAATTGTAATTTTGTGCAGTTTGAAATTTTGATTCTACCTGAGGACATGATTTGTGCCTCTTTTATAGCGGGTCACTAGTGCTCTTATGAGAACTCAATAAATTGTAATTTTGTGCAGTTTAAAAACTGACTGTTATATTGAAATTTGAGAAAAATGCACATAACACTATGGGCGCTATTAGAATCCTTGGGTGGTTTAGAGTTTTGATTCTGCCTGAGGGAATTTTTATCCTATCTAAGGTTAGCTAATCTTTATCTTATTATGTTGTTTTTATATTAAATGATAAATTAAAATGAAACATAGTGTCATATGGTGTTTATAATTTACTTAATCAAGAAGAAACTATTTTATATTTTATTGTAATTTTCTTAAAACAAAAAAGATACACGAGATCAAACATGTATACATCTCCCCTTAATGTCTACATCCCCCCTGATTAATACAATCATGGAACTTTGGATAATTTAAGCAAACCAATGCTTTTCACATGCTTCTCAAATGTGTACTTAGGCAATGACTTAGTAAATAAATTTGCCACATTGTCCTCAGATCTAATTTGATTCACTTTGATATTGAGGAGAGTTTGTTGTTGCTAATTAAAAAAAAAAAAAATTAGGCCATATATACTTGGTGTTATTGCCTTTGATGAAACCTTGACACAGAGCAATTTTTATTTTGTCAGGCCCTGATTTTCAAGCACAATTAATAAACAATTTAAATAAATACAAAATATACAGGGTGTGATAGTTCAGACATCAACACTAAATCTTTGTAACATTTTTCTTCTTAAAAGAAGTACAAGATATTGTCTAGAACCCAAAATGTCAATACAGACTCGTTCTTTAGAGTCATATATAACATTACCATAGTTTACGAATTAAGTTGTGTTAACAAATTAATAAGTTGTTCCACTAAAAACAAATAAAATTATTCAGTTCCTTCTCTCTCTAGTCGAGGGTTAGGTTTTCTCTTCTTTCAGTTACCGCGGTGTTCTTGTGACGGATGTGGTGGTGGTTGAGGATTATTGCCAAAGGTTATCGTGTACTATCTCATAGCCTTTGTTCAATGGAGGAGGTCATTGGAAACTTTGCAAAAAAGCTTGCACTTGCGGAGACGGAGGTGGAGGTGGTTTTCCCATCGGAGATATTACAGGAGGAGCCACGGCGGTGGTTTCTGGTGTGTGAACTGCTCACTACGAATCAGCTTCGATTTGAATCCCTTGTTAGTACGATGAAGAACTTGTGGATCCCCAAATCGGAGCCTCCGGATCGGACGAGGATTTCAGCGTGTCAACTGGGTGGAGGGAGGAGGATTCTGTTCTCGTTCAAACAGGAGGCTGATCTAAAGTGGGCGGTTAAGGGATGCCCATGGTCCTTCAATAAATCATTACTTGCACTGGCTGTCACTGATGGCTGTGAAGATCCCATGTTAGTTCCCCTATCTACTCAATATTTCTGGATTTGTGTGCGAGGCCTCCCTCCGATGTATCTGGAGGAGACACGTATTGGCCAGGCTATTGGGCAGTTTGTGAGGGCTGTTAAGGGGTATGGGGTCAGCTGCTTAGGGGAGTTTCTGAGACTTAGGGTTGGAGTAAACGTCGAGGCTCCTCTGATCAAATGGGTTAGTTTCAAACCTTCTGGTTGGTCGGCGAGTACCAGATTTGAACTTGAATACGAACGGCTTCCGCATTTTTGCTTCTTCTGCGAATTGATGTCTCATACAGGAGGGAAGTGCCCTAGGCGTGCGGTTGGGGAGCTAAACGAACCGGCCTATGATGCGCTTCTCAATGTTGAGAAGAAAGAGGAGTGGCTGCTAGAACAGTTTCGGTTGAATTCCCAGGTGCAAGGATTTGGCGGTGGTGGATGCAGATTTGGTCTGTTACCTCAAAAGAAGTCTGGGTGGATTATGACAGCGCCGGAGCTCCCTACGGTGGGCTTTACCCCCTCTAGGGAGGAGCGAGATTCCGGTATGGATGAACACGAGATCGGGGTCGGCGATGTTATGGAGGTTGATACGGCGGTTTCTCGTGGGATAGTGGAGGATCAACGATTAGCTAAACGGAGGAGAATGGAGGTGCAGGGTGGCCGGAAGTTGTCTCCGGTGGTGGCGGAGAATACGGGGAGTGAGTTGCGGGATGTACCTGTGGGATTGGCGCCGGATTTGAGGTCAGCTTTAATTACGGTACCAATTATGGAGGCTGCTTTTGGGAAGAAGATCAAGTCTTTATTACCATTGCAGTCTAGTGATTCTCTTGATCCGGAATCAGTGCAGTTGCCTTCCAAGGAGGTGAACGTGAGTATTTCTAATTTGAATTTAAAACAGCGGGAGTCTGATGCACTTTTTTTGGAAGCGGGCTTGGGGGAGACTAGGTTGGATGTAAAATCCTTGGTTGTTAGGCCCATGCAGGATAAACGGGCTGATGTTGATCTCTCTTCTACTATGGTCCATGCACACGGGATTGATATGGATAAGGGGGGTAAAAAGCAAAAAGCTGATAAGTCCCATGCATCCCATGCACATAAAGGAAAGGTTGCTCGAACAGGTTATGCAGTACGTAAGGTGGTGGTTAGTTCTTGTTCTCCAACGAAAAGTGGTGGGCGTACTCTTGAACGCTCTTCCGTAATGGGTCCGGACTTGACCTATCACGAGCCATGAATGTCTTGAGTTGGAACTGCCAAGGGATTAGGAACCCTTGGACAGTTAAAGGGCTTAAAGGGTTGATTTCCCTTATTCATCCCAATTTAGTTTTCTTGTCTGAAACAAAATGTACAGTTACTGAAATGGTTGAGATAAAGGTACAACTGGGGTGGCGTAATGCTTTTGCTGTTCCCTGTAAGTTCAAGCAGAAGAAGAATGGTAAGGGGGTAAGCCGGGCTGGGGGTTTGTGTCTACTTTGGAATGATGACACTCCAATCTCGTTACGAAGCTATTCTGATAACCATGTGGATGTTACAGTGGGGAAGCCTTCGGATCCGAAAAAGTGGAGATTTACAGGTATTTATGGGCATCCAAAAGTGGAGGACCGGCACAAAACTTGGTTACTAATCAAAACCCTCGGGTTTCAGTGTTCTTTACCGTGGGTTTTAGGTGGAGACTTTAATGAAATATTACGGAATGATGAGAAGGAGGGAGGTAATCTAAGGTGTGATCGGCAAATGGATGGTTTCCGAGACATTGTTGAGTTGTTTTCTTTAAAGGATATTGTTTTCCATGGGAGTTGTTTTACCTGGAGAGGGAAACGTGGAGGGGAGGAGATAAGGATAAGGTTGGATCATTTTTTAGCCTCCAAAAGTTGGACTGATCTTTTCCCTGTTTCTAGGGTTGTTCACCAACTTCCTAATAAATCGAATCATCTACGTATTGTTTTGGAGGCACGTGTTTGTAGACCTAGGAAGAAACAGAAGAAGAAGAAGAAGGAGAAGAAAAAGTTGTTTCGTTTTGAGGAGTTATGGCTCAGAGATGAGGAGTGCAGTCAATTGGTAGAGTTGGGGTGACGACATGATAGTGGAACCGATCCCTTCAAAATTGTTTGTAACAAGATTAAGCAAACCCGGCTGTTGCTCATTGAGCGGAGTGAAACCAAATTTGGGGCTTTGCGCAGGGATATTGTTGCTATTAGGGAGAAATTGTCACTATTTTATGATTCTTCCCTTTCTTCTCCCCCTGATGAGATACGAGTGGATTTAGAAGAGCTCAATGATCTTTTGAAGCAGGAACAAGACTTTTGGAGGCAGCGGTCTAAAGTGTTTTGGCTCTCTGATGGGGACTTTAATACACGTTTCTTCCACCAGCGTGCAAGCAATCGAAGGAAGAAGAATAGAATAAAAGGGCTTTTTAATGAGGATGGTTTGTGGTGTACTGATGATGGGGAGATTGAATCTATTATTTTGAATTATTTCCAAACTCTCTTCACTACTTCGCAACCTCGGGGAATGGATGTTGTCGCTTCTTTGCTACCTCCTTGTGTCTTTGATGACATGAATGCTTTGCTCACTTGTGATGTTACAGAGAATAGGTTTTCAAAGCACTGAAACAGATGCATCCGGCTAAGGCACCTGGCCGGGATGGCTTTGCGCCTTGCTTCTACCAGCATTTCTGGCCTTTAGTGGGAGGGGACGTTCCCAGGGCTGTCCGTTGATTTTTGGAGTCTGATGATTTGATGAAGCAGGTAAATGGTACGAATGTTACTTTAATCCCTAAAGTGAAAGATCTGGAGAGTATTAGTCAGCTTCGACCAATCAGTCTATGTAACGTCCTCTACAAGCTTGGGTCTAAGGTTCTTGCCAATAGGATCAAGCCGCTTTTGAATGGTATGATCTCTCCATTTCAAAGTGCGTTTGTCCCGGGAAGGTTGATTTCTGACAACTCATTGACGGCCTTTGAAATAGCCCATTTATTGAAAATCAAAGACGTGGACATGTTGGTTTTGGAGCTCTGAAGCTTGATATGAGCAAGGCATATGATTGGGTTGAATGGAGTTTTCTGAAAGCAGTTCTTTTACAGCTTGGCTTTAGTCCTATCTAGGTTACTTGGGTGATGAGATGTATTACTACTGTGTCTTATTCTTTTGTTATCAATGGGACTCCAAGAGGAAGAATTGTACCATCTAGAGGATTAAGGCAGGGTGACTCTTTCTCACCCTATCTTTTTCTTTTTTGTGCGGAAGCTTTATCTAGACTTATCCTGCATGCGGAAGAGTCGGAGCTGATTCATGGGGTTAAAATTTGTACAGGTGCTCCTCCTATTTCTCACCTCTTCTTCGCTGATGACTCCTTTATTTTCTTCAAAGCAGAAATGGAAGAGTGTCTTGTGTTGAAGAATATTTTCAAGCAGTATGAGGAGGTATCTGGGCAGTGTATTAATTATCAGAAGAGTTCAGTGGCTTTCAGTAAAAACGTGGAAAGGGCTCAGCAAGATGTTCTGGCCGCAAGTTTGGATGTTGAGCGGGTTGATAAACATGAAAAATATCTTGGCCTCCCCATTGAAATTAGTTATTCAAAGTCTGAGGCTTTTGATTACTTAACAGAAAGGGTCCGTAAGGGTACAAGAGGCTGGAGAGAGAAGATGTTGAGTGCTGCAGGGAAGAAAATTATGATTAAGGCTGTTACTCAGGCTATCCCTACTTACGTAATGAGTTGCTTTGAGTTACCGCAACACTTATGCCAGGAGATGCATAGCTTAATGGCTAAATTCTGGTGGGGTGACAAGTTGAATGATAGGAAAATCCTTTGGCTAGCTTGGGAGAAGCTTTGTTTGCCTAAGAGAGAAGGGGGATTAGGGTTTCGGAATATGGTTCTATTTAATCAGGCGTTGCTTGTTAAGCAAGGGTGAAGAATCATACAAAACCCTACCTCTCTTATTGCTTCACTCTATAAAGCAAAATATTTCCCGGATTGTAGTTTTTTGGATGCTGGGTTGGTGGGTGGAGCTTCATATGCCTGGAGGAGCATCATGCATGGACGAGAAATGTTGAAGAAAGGGCTGCGTTTCCAGGTTGGTAATGGTTCTAATATTTCGGTTTGGTCTGATCCGTGGATGCCTTTTCCCTTCAGTTTTAAGCCCTTCACTAGACCCTCGGATGGATTAGAGAATGTACAGGTGGCTGACTTAATTGACAGTGATCTGCATGAGTGGAATTTTGCGGTGCTACAGGAGCTATTTTCACCTTCAGAAGTTGAAATAATAGGGCGCATTCCTCTAAGTACGAGTGGTCCAGAGGACAGATTAACATGGTACTATGACAAGAAGGGCTGTTATAGTGTTCGGTCTGGATATCATGTGGCTCGGAATACAGTTGATCGAGTATCTAGGGCGTCTGCATCTAATGGTTCTTTTGGGGTCAATAGTAAATTCTGGAGAAGACTCTAGCATGCACGTACACCTTCTAAGGTACGGTCCTTTATGTGGAGAGTCTTAAAAGGTATTCTACCTACTAAAGTTGCCCTTGCACGACGTGTCACTCTCCCACATATGAAATGTGTTCTATGCAATAGTTCAATTGAGGATGGTATTCATCTTTTTAAGGATTGTGACATTGCTGGCGGTACTTTGTTGGCTAGTAACTTGGGTGTGTATGTGAAGAATATTCCTGGACGTCATTTGGAGGAATGGGTTCTTAATGTCATGGAATTATTGCATGGAGGTCAATTTGAGTTGTTTTGCATGCTCATGTGGGTCATATGGACTGAGAGGAACAATGTCCTTTGGAAGGGCACGTGCTTCAATGCTTCTAGTGCAGCACAATGGGCTTCGAAGTTCCTGGAGGATTTTCATAAACATCATCTGGTTGGGCTGAAAAAGAACCCAAGGATTAGAACAAAATGGGAGCTTCCCCTGCGTGGCCTTCTGAAAATTAATGTGGATGGTAGTTACAGACCAGAGTTTGGGGATGGTGGTATGGGTATTGTGGTACGTGATGAGTTTGGTACTTGTATTGCAGCGATGGCTCGTTATTTCCCTCATGTCCTTTCTGCTATGCACATGGAAGCAGAGGCTTGTAGGGCTGGACTTCTTTTGGCTATTCACCAATATTGGGGTGCCATTGACCTAGAGAGTGATTGCTCGCTTGTGGTTGCTGCTTTACAACAAACTATGGAAGATCGATCTGAGTTAGGGCGCATTATCGATGACTGTAAGTCATATTTGACATCTTTACACTTTGTTCAGATTAGGCATATCTTCCGAGAAGCAAATGGTGTAGCCAATAGATTGGCTCATCTTGCTAGTCTTAATTATATAGATGATGTTTGTTTAGATGGGTCTCCTGTGATTATCCAGGATGTACTCTATGACGATTTATGTACTGGTGCTAGAGGTCAAGGTTTTATGTCCCCCTCTATGCCCAACCCTAATATTAATATAATAAGTCAGGCGTGGGGATGAGCCTCCCAGCTTGGCTGGGTTCTAAACCCCTTTCAAAAAAAATAAAAAAAATAATAATAATACGTAAATGCTCCCTCAGAGCTTACTACAAAACGAAAGTCTAAATAAAGTCAAGCAACAAAATTAGCTTCCGAACACCTACTGTAACGATTGCACGAACCCTACTTCAGCCACGATTATCCTGACCTGCAGGATCAACCCCTACACCATTGAATAGTGCACTGGGTTGCAACAACAAACCTGGTAAGCCTTTGACAGCTCGTATGAGTAAGCTCCAGCAAACAAAATAGTATACCAAAATAGTAAAATTAAACAAATCAAACAAAATAGTAACCTCTACATAAGATTTAGTTCAGGTGATTACATGAAGACAAAACAAAGAAAGACAATCCCTGTGTATAATTTAGTTCAGGCGACTATATGAAATAAATCAAAACAGAAAAAGATAATCCTTGCGTATGATTTAGTTCAGGAGACTATATGCAAATGAAAATGCATAAATAACACGTATAATAACATCACTCAACAATATAATTTACACCTAAAGAAAAACGAATTACTAAAACGATCATGATAATCATCAATCACCTCTTAACAAAATCAGAAATTTTAATCATAATCACCACTTTGTTTATCACCACCTTGGTTATACTACACGAAATCACACACATTTAAAAGAAATCACAATCATAACCATACAAATTTCACACCCACACTATGCCAAAAAGTGCATCAGACGACAGAACTGTTCTGTCGTCTGAAGGAACTAAAATCTGTCGTCTAGTACGGTGTCGTGTCTTGGGGGTATCAGACGACAGAACACTTCTGTCGTCTGATTTTTCAGACGACAGAAACAAATAAAAGTCTTCTGTTGTCTGATGAGTTTTGCATTTCGGGACCAATGTGATATGTAGGTTTAAAAGCATTAACACAACAGTTTTGTGTGGTGTGAAGGCCCTTAAGTAAGAAATATGAAGACTCATGTGTAGTGTCTTCTGGCATACAACAACAATTAAATGTTGTGCAAAGGGATTTTACACAACAATTATCTGTGGTGGTAAAGTGTTTCAGATTACAATTAAGTGTCGGTCTAGGGTATGTTTATATGACATTTAAGTGTTGTGTGAAAGGTTTTGAAATTGTACGTATGTGATGTTGGAAAGTAGTTAAAACAATAGATATCATATTCTTTCTGTTATCTCAGTTTCAGTACAACAACAATTTACTGTCGTTTGATATTTTTAACACGACAAATATTTGTGGTCTGAATATAAAACAAACCACAAATGGTAAGTCTTTTATATAGTCTGTCATCAAGTCCAACCACACTTATATGTTGTTGTTATAAGCTTTAATCAATACTTTCATTTAACTTATGTTGTTTTTTTGCTTTTTAGACTACAATTTTCTGTTGTCCCAATGCCAAAAAGACAATAGACTTCCAATTGATTTTTGTGTTGTTTTTATGCAGCTCCAACCACACATTTTGGTGTGCTTTTGTTGTAGCTTGCAATTTGAGATAACACATATATGTAGTCCCCTGTTACAATTGGTATTCATGCATTCTGGAAATTAAAATTGGCATTCATGAAACCATAAAATCCACATCTAAAATCATTCATTGCAATTTCCATTAATCCACCATTGTCTCATGTACACAAACCTAGTCATAAGCATCAGTTCTAAATGGCTCATATATACTAATCTGGGCAGCCAGCAAAATATATGCATGCAGTACTGCTTGCTAATAAACCAGAAGCACTACACAATCTAGACAACCAACTAAACAATATAGCAAAATAGCTAGCAGTACTGCAATCAAAATCTGGCCTATATATATATATATCAACTATGCATGTTCAAAAAGTTGATGCTACATATCTCCATTAACCTACACATGCACTAGTTATCTTTAAACTTCATAACATACTTTGCCCACTCTGCCCGGACAACATCAACATTCTCCATTGTGTAATAGTGATTTGCTTTTGTTTCCCACTGTAAGGATAGAAGCTTAGTTATGCATCACAATGGATTAATCCAATAAATCACTAGTACAGTAGATTAGTTACTGATTACCTTAGCACTCCACTCTTGGTTTTTGTCCTCCACTATATCCCTCATATAATGCATAATCCAATATCCACAAGTCTTATCACCAATCTGCTTCGGAATGTCCTGAAACAAATAAATATTTTCAGTACCTAATAAACCTGACCTGAACTGAAAAAATGCAAATATAAATAGTTAGCTAGATGGGGAACACATACTACACAGTTTTTCCATTGAACTGTCTTTCGGCCTTTCCTATGCTTTTGTGCATTGAATATTTTGATGGAGCTTCAAAAACAACACAATACACAAAATTATGATTCATGGAACAACTTATAAATTGAGAATCGATAAAGATCTCCAAAAAATTAGGACTAAACTGTTTTGTACATAATACCAACCAAAAACCTACAAGCTAGCTGCACTTACTTGTCCACAATAGTTCTCCATTCACCGGTGACGAGTCGCCTCTTTAGCGGATCCATGAAATACACAACTTCTTCAGTGGGGTTCGCCACCGTCAACATCTAATGACAGCAGACATTCAAATTTATGATAATCAATACCAACACGAATATGTTCTAGGTACTTGCATTGCTATATTGATGAGATCAGAAATCAATATTTACAAAAACAAAAATGCATTAATCAAGCTTTCATACCCTGAGTTATAGGGCACCAAAAAAATCTGACCAGGCTTCCCTCTTTCATAAAAAGCTGACAAAGAACGAGCTCGTTCAGTCGGATTTCCACATCCAATGACACCAGTGTGTGCAGGGTCTGCGAAGCCAATCATATCAAGCATCTTCGATTTCTTTAACACTTGATAAAGAAAGCTGTAAAACCACAAGTCTCAAAATATCATTACAACAACATTGAATTAGCAGCTTAATTTAAAATGCATTACAGACCTCATATACATCACAATACTGTTGCCAGAAAGCTCCTTCATGTTGGTCATGACATACACATCCCTTCTGAAGATGGCAACATTTTTTGGATATCCGAATAATTCCTCACCTAAGGTTGTGTGGATAGTAACCCCATCCTTCAAGTAAGCATTAGCCCATGTGCTCAATGTCTTAAGCGGTAGAGGCAAATTGGGTGGCAGGTTGTCCAAATCATCATGATAAAAAAAATCATCATGTGTATCCTTCTTTTTCCTCCTCACAATTTTACGCTTTTCTTGCTGCAATTGATATAAAAAATAACATTGCATGTTTAGTATTTCTATATCATGTAATATAGTAGCTCACATTGCCATTTTTGTAAGAACAAAGAGGTTAAAAATGACAAATAATTTAAGCAAACTAAATTACCTTTGCATCAGCTACAGTGGGTATAACCTAGTCTCTAGGCCAAGCAACGCATGTACCAATTGCATCGCAGACAAACAGAATCTCATCTTTAATAGGAATTGGTAGCAAAGCATTAGCAACAATAGATTTGGTGATCGACACTCGGACATTTTCCTCAGCCAACGGAACACCATGGATAGTTTGCTTGCTGGACTCAACATCCACTTGAATGATGGTTCCTTAAGCCACTATGTTGTCCAATGAATCTATCGCAAGTTTACAACATGACTGGACAATATTGTTGGACTGAACCTAATTCAAACCAAAATATGCATAAGCATCAGTCACATTTGAGGCAGCAATATCATCAATATGGTTTATCAAATGTAATTGTAAGACTCAAATCCATCTTATCCATCTTAAATATATAAGTTCCTTCATATATAACAAAACACACTCAAATCCATGCTAATTCTCAAAGTAACATTGCTTAACATGCTTATACTTTAACTATACAATATACTCGTTAAGACTAGTACTGCTAAGAGTAGTCTTAACACATACAAATTCATTCACATATAGCTGCAACAATTACATCGATCCATGACAATTCTAATGTTCAGATTGCATACCATGCTCATACTTTTATTATACAAAGTAATACAATATTCTATCAAGGAATAAAAATGAACTTATGATTATACTCAACTAGCTAGCAGTAAACATATAATCATTATGTGTAGGCAAAGATATGAACAAAAGGATAATTAGCTAGTTGCTGACTACATATATGTATAAAGCACAAACATTGAAAACTCACCAGAAATTTACACGAAAAAGCCTTATGTTTTTCTCCAGTACACTACTAGCAGTGAGCCTTCCTTCGCAGATCCTTTTGTACCACCAAGTTTTCCTATCAAGGCCAACAAAACAGAAGAAACATGTTACAAAACAAAAGAACTATTATCCAAGCTCAAAACAAAAGAACTATGATCCATATTTCTTATAAATTATTCTTGTCATAGTGATAGTTTCCATTGGTTTTATGCAAGATTATTTTATACTATGAACCAAATATCAACAAAGGTGAACAACAGAATGGTCCGGTAGTACACCTGATACAGTGGTATGATTCAAAATCTAACTGATTAATAGAAAAAATCCAAATTCTGAGTTGAAACCTAACAATAAAGTCTGAAAATGAGGAAGGTATCAAAACAATCGATCAAAAGTTTATCTTTAATCAAAGTAAAGTAATCTACAATCATAGAAAAAGATTAAACCTTTAACAAAGAGCTTGTTTTGCAAAAAGTAACAGAAATATAAAAGGATATAAAAACAATTTAGTTCTTATATATGATTATGGTATAACATATGTATGTTATAGATGGGTAGGTCTATGTTTTACTTTGATTAGAATCAATACAAACTGGAGATGATTATACATATGGTGACTAATTATCCCTAAAGTAGATAACTGACCAGTGATGCAATAACATCAATGAAGGACTAAATTAAATGGCAAGATTATTATATGCTATCTATCAAATAAGATAAAGGTACATAACAGAATGGTTCAACAGAATCCAATTTCCTATTCTTGTTCTTGTATTTGAGAATCGAAGCACTTTGTCAAGGTATGAGATTAATATGGCCATTATGAACAGCTCTTATCATAATACAAATAACTAATATCTATTGAGAAAAAAGAAAAGACTAGCTACTTCTACAAAGATGAACTCAGATCAGATTCAGGTCAGAATCTGATGTATCCTTGAACATAAATGATCAAATTGACTCAACCGTCAAGCCAACTTCTCAACAAACCAAGTTTCTATTACGTGCTCAAACTTATGTTGCAACTGTCCATTTGGCCAATCCCAAATAGAAGCCACAGTAGCTATGATATTAACCAATATTTAAACTAAAGTGATAATATAATTAAGAACATAATCAAGGGGTTGCGGAGACAATGAATCCATGGACTTTGCTTTACTTTGTCAAACTTTATTTTGATCAATAGAAGAGCAAACAGGATATAACAAAACAAAAATTGATAAAACCATTCCACTGAAATGCCCATATCTATAACCCTAGCACAAAGAAAACTAAGAGACCATATGGAAAATATAGGAATACTCTGAGCTACAGAATCAATGAAAGTAAAGACCATATCGCATAAAAACATGTATGGACGTGTGTTTGGGATAAATTATTGTCCCAAAATTAATGAAAAAGACCATATCGTGTGATTTGATTTCTGTCATGCAAAACTAATAAAACACAGCTTATATGCACCACCATATGTTCAACTCCTATTGAAGTAGCACTACTACAAAAATTGAATCAGACGACGGCTAAAAACCGTCATCTGATATGGAGGCAAACCATCCTATATCAAGGCGCCGTATGATGAAAGTCGATTGTAGGGAACCGTCATGTGAAGGGCTCGGCAGCATGGCGGCAGCATGTCGGCAGCCTGTCGACAGCATTAGATGTTACGTGACTATTCTTCAGACGACGGGTTACTTTAGAAACTGTTGTATGATGGCGATTCAGATGTCGCTTTATTTTATGCCCGTTGTGTGACTTTCATTCATATGACAATTTTTATTTTTGGGTCATTGTGAATATTGTGCACATACGACAGTTTTTTGTGGTTATTGTTGTCCTAATAGAATGATTCAATGCATTGTTTATGCTGAAACTGAAATAAAAACTGATCAAATTAACAGTAGCTAATCAATATATAGAAGAAATTGTTATAATCCACATCATGCACCAAAATAGATTGTGCAAAGGTAATCTTTCATCTACAAAAGGAGTACATCTAATACTACTCTCCTAGCAATATACATCCAGAAATTTTCTTAAGGAGTCTAGCTTTGCTGCTTTCATGGCCTCATTGGAGTCTAGCTTTAGAAGCTTCTGTAGGAGCTTTTTGCTCTCTTTCTGTACTTCCAGCTACATATGGATCAATAGTTCACTGAGGGGTACAAATGCCAAAACAGAAACACTGCAATTCAATTATACCCTTTCTCACCAGTCAATGCTAGGATCATGTACCTGAGATTAGAAAAAAGGAAACAACATACTTATTCACATATGTGGTCAATGAAATACTGAATTTATACATGTTCTCATCATTTAGGAAAGGAAACAACAAACTGGACTATATCTAAAGCTTCTTTAAGTGCTCCATGTTTCACCAAATTCAAGGGAACAGATAGCCGTAATGCATGCATCATTTGGAATGACATAATTCCTACAAGCAATAACCCATCACATGCATGTGGAAGCTAAGATATGCAAAGCAGCTGCGCTATCAAAAAGATTACTGCCTCCACAGAGCCCAGATTAGCTGAAGAAGAAGATATAGTGCTATAGGCTATGTGATCTTGTCGAGCTCATCTTCATTATCCCCGTTGTGTGATCAGGTTTTATAGGCTGTGTCGTCTCTGCCTTCATTTCTTCTAAGACATCAAAAGCACGGTCAATTGCTCCTGATTGACCACATGCAGTAATAAGTGCATTGAATACAACTCAAATTGGCTTTACTTTCTGCTGCATGTGACATTTCATCAGCATGAACTTGCAATGCAGGATGATACAAGAAAGCAGGAATTCTTCTGACATATAAAGGAAGCTAAATGGGCATTATTTCTCAGCCTGGAAGTAACATGACTAAATATTTAAACATTCAATATTCAATCCATTAGAAAAATCCATAGACCCCATGTCAACTATTGAAAGAAGAGAGCTCATTTGACATTTTGATAGCCCAAACAAGCACCACATGTTGCAGTAGACAAGGCTTCCTCGTCTTAATTTGATGGAGAATATCACTCAAGATAGCACCAAACATGCATTGCAGAATGTTTATGTTAATCAACTAAGAAAGCAACTGATATTGAAGACTCCGTCAGTCAAAATAACTTATACAAAGTAGATGCACATAAATACATGAAGACAGGTCTTAGTAAAAAGAAGAGAAACCAAAAACCAAAAGTTCCATGGCAGTTGTGAAAAAAAGGTAATAAACCAGACATGTCTGTCCTAATTATATTGAAAAAGAAAACAATTTTAGCTAGTATGAGTCATTCTCTATTGCTGTCCCAAGTTAACAAAGTAATTTGCTTTTTTATTTTTGCAAGCTTCACTTGATCCAAGTACAAAGACATTGAATAATCATCAAACTTATGTATTGCAGGTCTTTCTGTAGTTCAATTTTTCTACATAAATTAGTTGCCAAAAACAGAGTTATTAGCACATAAGCAATTAGTCCATGATCACTATCTGCCATCAGTTAAAAATGAGTGTCATAATATTATTCAAAGAGTGGAAATACTATACAAATTGATTCCAAAGTGAAAAACTATAGATGAGTATGTAACTTTCTGCAAGAAATCACAAATATTTACATTAATATCAATCAAAAGTGCAAGGCACGAAATTATATACATTATACAAAGCAAATAGCAGTAAGTAAAGCAAGGATTCATAATACTGAAGAGAATAAACTAAATTGTGGAATGTAAACACTTAAATAGAGTATTCAATGGAAGTAACAACATGGTATTGAACCTTGCATGAATTTTCTGTGCGATAAAAATGAAATCAATCTGATTGTAATGTAAATAGGTGGACAAGTAGAGGCAGTATTCTTTCCTGATAAATAAATAATAAAAAACAGCATGTCAAATAGGTATCACCTCCAAGCACCCAACTTAGATATATTGTTTGAAGGCGATAGTACTATATATGCTAGAATTAGAGCTACTTAGGTTACCTTCTCAGTCAGTAACATATTTTTGTCTACTGACGTGCTTAAGTTTTGTTATATCATAAGCTTTTGCGGCTGTTTGTTCCAAACAATAACCTCCTAAAACATTATGTCTGAGAAAAGATTAAATACAAATAACAATGGTGTAGGACAGTTTACAATCACTAACCTGAACATAGGAAGAAAAAGACTCACTAACCGAATTAACCGATATTGCAGTTCGATTGGGACAAGCAGCAATACCAGAAATTCAGCGTGCCATTTTCTGTGGTAGGCTGCAAAATGAACAAAAAGACAACTAAACTTAATGTAGCACACAATTTACCATCACAGCCAAAAACAAGTTACCAATTGCTATAAACTTTGTACCATCAATTCAACTAGTATAGACATGGGGCCAAGTGGGCATGAATTTTTTCTAAGTTCAATAGAAAATTATCCATAAGCATTACAGAGAATTCTATGTTCAACACAAAATGGAACTTAAGAGATTGGTGAACAAGAAATTTCATATATACTTAACAATCAAACAGATAATCAATCAAGAATCTTAGGAGTTTCAATTGCCACTCCAACTGTACTCGAGTCCAAAGTACATGAACAACATATTGGAATTTTAATTTCAATTAAAGACAACCTCAATCTCCACTAGTATTGCAATCTAGAAATTAATTGATCAAATTGATGTTAAAAGGAAATAAAAAAATATAAAAAAAGATCAACTTTGATCAAATAGAATAACAAAATAACAAGCACAACTAGTCCAAGTCAATTAGATGTCAAACAATAAGTGTAAATTAGGGCCTGGACAACAATCACCGATGAAAGCACCAACGAAGAGGGGGCAGGGGACCTTTATTCACCAATAAAATATAATTGGACACTAAAGCCGTGGAATCATGTCATTTGCATAAATCTATCAGACATGAGATTGGAGAGAATGAAAACAAAAATGCAACATCCGCAAACCTTGAGCAAAAGCTTCCCAGTGCCCAATACGAAACTTGCATCAGTATTCCCGATTCCAGTAGCAAATTGTCCAAAAGCTCCAGCGGTGCAGGTGTGAGAATCTGTACCTAGCAGCACCTGAAGCCAACACAAAATGTCTGATTGCTGTTTTGCATCATATAGCCATAAAATAATAGTGGGATTTTTAAAGAAAAGTACCTCTCCAGGCCTGCAATGACCTTCTTGAGCAAGAGCAACATGGCATACACCCTTGTAATCTGGGTTAGCCTGCCAAATTGTGAACTAAAGTTAACGTCTGATGCAAAAATAGAATAATACATAAGAAAATATACACTAGCAAATTGAAATAAAATTAAACTTCAAATCCACACCTTAAACTTACCAAGATCCTTGATATCATAGAAGTACTTGATGTTCTGCTCCGTGCAGAAATCCCTCAAGATATCCATATTACGGTTTGCATGCTCATCAGTAGTAAATATATAATGGTCAGGTATGATTACAATCTTTTCTCTGTCCCAAACCTACAATGCCAAAACAATGAAGGAGCAATTAAATAACTTCACAAAACACGCAGCAATACAAAGATGACAAAGACTATGAGCTAAATGAAAGGAAGAACGGATATACATATATATATATACACACACACACACACACCATACATTGTCTATATGGTGATCAATGCAATGATCTTATTAGCTGAAAAATGAAGCTACCTTTGCATTCTATCCAAACTCTTTCTTGAAGATTCCAAATGAACCAGGGCCACACACGTCATGGGTCATCAAAACATCAATGTTAACCCAAACATTGTCACCTGGGCTCAATTCGGGTTCCTCAGAAGCCCTAGCCAATATCTTCTCCGTCATTGTCATTCCTGTCTTGACCTGTAAAATCAACCAAAATCCAATATCAAAAACCGGAAAACAAAGAATCCCATTAACCCCAGAGCACCAAATCAATGGAAAAAACTAACCGAGCCAGTAGTGGCTGGCTTCCGCTCCGATTGCTGTGGCGCCATGACGGAGCAGATTTTCTTGGAGACCGATCTCTTGCATCTCGGAAATGAAGCCGGCAACGTGGAAGAGAAAGCAGAGAGACCCAAATCCTTGCTTTCAAAGTTGTATTGACCCAAATCCGGCGATGTCAAACAACTTGCTTTCAAAGTTGTAACCACCGACGAAAGCAACAATCACCATCGCTGAAAGATCTGAAGAACCCTAGAGGCTACCCATTAGGTTTTCTTCCCTTCGCTATTTCACAGATCGAATAACCTAGCTAGAGGGAGAGATGATTTTGGTCGGGGTTTGTCGAAGAGAAAGAGCTTTGGTTGGGGTTTGTCAAAGAAGAGAGAGGATTTGGGAGAGTGAGGTTTTGGCTGTAGGGAAAGAGGAGAGAGGAGAGAGGTCTAGGTTTTGATTTGATGGATTTCGACACCGTGAAGAATAGAGAGATATGGTTGAAGTGAGGAGGCACTGATAGTTGTTGAGAGAGAGAGAGTGAGGCGCTGTCGAGAGACTGAGGAGCTGTGGGTATGTTTGTTATTTTTTTGCTCGAGTGCTAGGGCTTCAAGCCCGGCTATATTAATTTTGACAACTACTCACACAACAAAATTTTATAAAAATGTGGTCTGAATGCAACCATTTTAAATTTGGGATTTGTCTCCAATCAATTTGACTTCCCTCTTTGGGGAGGTAGAGAAAAATGGCGGTGGAAAATCTCCCTCCTTCAACTAAACATATTGATCAGACCACAGTTTTATTATTTTTCGTCGTATGATTAATAGATGTTAGGGGGAAAATTTGGGGTTTGGCACCACTTACACGGTGGGAAACTTGCCGCTCAATTTTTTAAGCATCACACAACGGTTTTGTCCTTAAACGCCTTCTGAACTAATTAATAAGTCCATATCAGACGACAGATTTTATAAAAACGACGTCCGAAAAAATAAAAATTAATCAGACGACGGAAAAGTATGATACGTCGTGTGAGAGGCGTCGTCTGATTCAATTTTTGTAGTAGTGTAGGCAGCTGAATCCTCCAGGCAACAAGGCCACTGGTCTTAGTCAAACGGTCCCATCCACCCCATTCTTAATCTGCTATATATTAACAAAATCAGGTCAAAAGTCTACAAGAGACTAACCTTGCTACGATCACGCCAACCAAGTCCAAATGGTCGAGATAGCAAACTAATCTTTCTTGTAGGGAACTCTTGTGTTGGCTCTTGATTGCTTCTGGGTGAAGAATCTTAAGGTATAGATCTGCAAAACAACTATGTTTCAATTAAACTTACCGATTTCATCTTTTGAGAAACAAAACATATGCATCAAAAACCCAATAAAAACCAAATTGAATTGAAACCCAGATCATATAAATCCCAGAAAAATTCACTAAAGCCTATACCTTTTTCAAAAACAAAGCTTAAACCACCAGATCGAACTACCACATGACCTAGTTCGATTGAGAGAGAGACGACAAGTCCAGGAGAGACTGAGAGAGGGCTAGTGCCGGCGACCGTCCAAGATAGATTGAGAGAGACAGAGATGACGAGTCACTGAATGATTGACTTCGGATTCAAGAAGACACCAAGACAATAGTCACTGAATGCCGCTGTCCTGCCGCCGTCGACTATCAAGGAGGCTGAGAGAGAGAGAGAGAGGTCTGGTTTTCAGTAATTGGAACACCAAATAGTGTTAGTCATTTTCACAAGGATAAAAGGAAAAATAATATCCAATCACCCCATCCCCAAATAGAAAAAAAACTGAATCGAAATCAAACCCTAAAATCGATCAAAGATTGAACCCAGTCGAAATCATAAACTAAAAAACGATTGAAACCCTAAATTGCTTACCAATATCCAAATCAAAAACAGCTCTACTGGTTGCTGGAGAACTCCATTAATCTGGACACGAGAGATGAAGTAGAGACTAAGAAGAAGAAGGAGAGACTAAGAAGTAGAATCGAGAGAGTGAGAAGATGAAGAAGAGAGTGAAAATCGAGACATGAGAGAGCGAGGTTGGTGTTTGAGTTTTCGCAGGTTCTAGGTCGAGTTGAGAGAGCTGATCGAGTGAGAAGGGCAGAAAATGACTTAATTGCGAGGGACATATGTAAAAAAACACAAGTCAAAATAACTTAGAAAATTTTAAAACAACCTCCACACTTAGACAACATTTAAATGTTGTCTGAATGTCACAACATTTTTCAGTCAACTAGGGCTTGGCTATTTGAGAGGGAAAAGTACTTAATCACTTTTGGATATCCCTCCAAATTTGAGATAGGAAATCATCAAATTCTACAACAACAAAAATGTGTTGTCTGAATGTTGTCCATTTTTTCAAATTAAATGAGTATGGTTTTAGTCTATATTCAGATAACAGAAAAAAAAATTATGTCGTCTAAAAAACTCAGACGACAGAAAACAATGATTCTGTCATCTGAAGTGTGTCGTCTGATGGACTTTTTGGCATAGTGCCAACTAAACATTCCCAGAACTATGTATATCACGTAAATACACACACACGAGTCATCCACTCAGGGATGCCACTAATACCAACTTTAATTTTCACAAATTACCCTAATTGAAAATTATTTTATAACAAACATCCTTTTAACTTACTCATTAACTGTTGACGATCAAGTTCATATATTTCAAAACAAATATTACTTGTGACAAATATGATTTTACAGCTAATCAATTAATTCTAATAATAAGAACATAACTAATTTATCACTCAAAAACATCGTGAGATTTATTCACCTAAAAATCCAGCTATGTCTTCAACGAAACAATAAGATTTACATAACACTCTTTGTCAAGCACCTAAGGAAAATAAGGTCACAACTCAGCACATAGAATCACAAAGCAATTTAAAGTTCGAACACGAACTTCGAGCAAAACTGAAGATTATGCTAATCGAGGCAAAAAAAACTTCATCTGAGACCATCTAAGGTCACTATAACACTTCTAGCATCAATATGTTAAAATAACAAGTCGATCCAATGGTCGGATCCTCACGAATTGAAACCGAATGAACCGAAACTATGGAAAACCCTAACATAATCAAACGATCTCCAAAAGTTATAAATCATATATCAAAATGCTCGTATCAATGAGTAAATGATAATGAAGTAAGAAATTGTCCTAACGGTGGCCAGACGCGCAGCCACGCCCTGCAACAAGTGGCTGTGCATGAGCTACACGCGCCGCCTGACCGACACCAGAATCTGGAGGATCAACTCCCACGAACCTGTAGAGTACATCATAGACACCAGCTTTCGTACCTGGGACTAAGGCTAACTCGGCCTAAATCGAGCTAAATCAAGCTCGAAAATACTCACCGTTGAACTTCAAATCTTGATCCTAACCACAGCACTTTGAATCGAGCTTTAAGGCTTGTATGGATGTGATCTGGAGGAGAAAAGCCTCAAAATTTGGTAACTTCCAAACCCAGCCGTCGTCGGAATCGAAGAATCCAATCGGGTCTGCCATTGCTATTTTTTTCCTCTTCGATCCGTCTTCTATGGTGGTTTATGGGGAAAGTGAACTACTAGAGGAGGACAGAGAGGCAACTGTGAGTGGTTTTAGGCCGGTGGCGCTGCTAGAAACAGCCGGAAAGTGAAACTGAAACGGGGTCAGGTCGGGAATAAAGCTGAGAGAGAGAGTTTCCAAAAATAACAAGTTAGGTAATTAAGAGAAAATATCTGGAATTTTTCTATTTACAGGGAAATTTCAGAAAATAGAAAGTTTTCCATTGACCATAACATTCTCGTACGAACTCTGGTTTACCCGTGCCGCATGTCCACTAACTCGTATCAACGCGCTCTACAACTTTCGTGAAGAAAGCTTTGGAGAAACTCAATGAATAAAAAGTCAACCCTTTGACCCTCGAAAATAAAACGTTTCGAAAATTTATTCGTCCGAAACACTTTCACTACATCCCTGAACCTCTTAACCATGCTAACAACCCATTAATAATTCCCGAAAAATCACCATAAATTAATAATGAATTCCCGGGTATTACTTAATTTTTAATTTTTTTTAATTTTTTTTAATTTTTTTTAATTTTTTTTTTAAAATAAAAAAACAGATCTTGATAATTGATTATCAAAGACATAATGACATATATATCAATTTCGAGACTCATACCCATATTTATGAGGGAGAAACAACTACACAAACTCACAAATACCACTTATTCAGACATGATAGCTTGCATTGAATCAAGCGTCTTACAAAAGAATATTGTAACTACTTAAATGATACGTGATTCAAAACAATTGAACTATAAGTTCATCTAGAGACCTCAATTGGTGTACAAAAATACAAGTAAATTACAATGAATTTGCCATAAACATAGCCAAAAAAGAGTTGCAAAATGCCATTAACCAAACTCAAACCCAAGCCAACAAACTATAGCCTTGCAGCTGGGATAGGGTAGCCCATAATATCAAAATCATGGCTGAACAACCCAAACCCATTCTTCTATTCCTTATCCTTGAATATGATTAGAGATTAAACTCTCGTTGGTGGATACACCACCAAAACTTAGAATTGCGTACGCTCATCTCTTCAATACATGGATCTCAAACCAAATACTCCACCAACCGCGTGCAACATTGCTACTCACTCAACCACACCACACACGACTTTAAACATTAGATGATCGAGATTGAGGTCCACTGCCTACTGCTACCAACAATCAACACACTGTGATCAATGACCAGGAAACCATGGTCTTAGATAAACCTAATCCCCTTAATCCTTGCTGCAACCTCTTCCAACATATTATGATCAAGATCTGCCATCACGTACCTAGATCCTAAATTTTGACCGGATCCCATTATCAAAGTTGCACATCAAATAGCAATCATCCACATCCTTGCCAATAAATAGCTGTCAGGCCCCGATTTTCAAGCATAAAAATGCACAAGTTAAACAATCACAAATACTCTGGGTGTGATGGTTTAGACATCAACAAAAAATACTATGAACTTTTTTCTTTAAAAGAAGCATACGATATGTCTTGAATCCACAATGTCAATACAAAAGTGATCTACTCATGCATACATAAAGATCTAACGGTTAATTTACCGTAATGTAATTGAAAAGTGGGTCTCCCGAACTGTTGATTAGAAAGTCCTCAACTAGTCTTCATTTTAGTGGTCCTCATTACAAGGGCTCCCAGAACATTATTGCCTCTTAAAACAAGATTGTGATTTATCAGCGACTCGAACCACAGTTTCTTCCCTGCCTCTAATGGTTAGAAGCCTTATAAGAGTTAAACTAGGAGGGCCAAATATTAGACTGAAGTATCTTTGTATAACTTTTGTGAAGTTTGTGATGATATGTTTGACTTAATTAGGATGGTATTGTACATACATTTCTTGTATAATTTTGAGTCAAATTGTTACATTTATCTTGTACTTCACTTTAGTTCAATTGCAGGTCAAGTAATTAATGAAGTTGTGATTAGCTCAAGAAAATAGGCTGCTAAATGCATGTAGGCAATTTTGAGGGGAGGATTCAGAGCACCATGTGTACTTCCACCAACACAAATGAAAGATTGAATAATATTTAATACACTATTTGGTTATTAAAAAAATGTTGACTATAAATATCAAGTGTTGATATTACCTAACCAGTGTTGAGTCACTTGCACTGCAAGTGCATAGAACAATTTCCACAATTCTAAAGGTAATGATTTCAAGTGCTAGACAAGTCGTCTCTAATCTCCTCAGTACAACAAATTGGGCCTTCGGACACTAATTGGGGACACTATTTGAAAGTGGTATGTTAGAAACAGTATAATACCATTCATCACAAATGGTGAGTACAAGTAGGCTTGGCACCATTAGTCAGTGAACCATCTCTCACACCTTGCTAAATAATGAAGATGTTGATGATACGTACACCTGCTCAGCAAAACCTGAACTCTTTCTTGGAAGCATGGATCAATCAAAGCATAAACAACATGGATCAGAAAAATACAGAGAACGCGCTCGTTCACGCACCTGAGCATGGATCAGTCAATTGCAAAAAATAAAAATAAAGAACTTACATAATTTATCAGAAACCACAACTCAAACCTACCTACTTAATTTATCAGAAACCACAACTCAAACCTTCACATTTATATCAAAAGAGAACCTAATATCTTATTTTTATAGCAATATAGAAGTACAAAAGTAATGTATACTTTTGGCCTCTGCCAATCTAAACAGCAACGCATCATTTCTCATAGGTATTTTTTTTGTATCATTATTTGAGACAAAAGGAGCTTGTAAACCTAGATTACAACGATACAAAACCTTCAATAGTCTGATGTTTAGTTGCTGGGTTCCTTAGTAAGCAACTAACTTTTGCAGTCCACCATTCCTTGATCTTTAATCCTTCACCAACACTAGCCAATAGAGAAATGTATCATTTATTTAGTTAAAAACAAAATATCAGGGAATCTAATTACATGTACCAACATTTATTATATACATTCATGAATTATTTGTCAACCAAAAGATGTATGTCATGCTCCGATTATTAAACATAATTAAAAATAAATATAAATCCCAAAATTATACAGGCGTGATGGTTCAGCCAACAATACAAAATACCTGAAAAACTTTTTTCTTTTAAATCAAGTACATAATGATGCCCTGAACCAACTATGTCAATACAGACTCGCTCCACAGAGTCATATATTACACAAGTTTACGAATTAAATTGCCACAAAAAAATTAACGTAAATGCTCCCTAGAGCTTACTACGTTGCAGAAGTGATTATACGCATTTATATGCGTGTAATTATATCTAAAACACTAAAAATAAGCAAATCCCCATGTCAATTAATATGTAATTAATACATTTTTATTTATTTTGTAGAAAATAAGCGGAATTGCGGAAACGAGAGAAAATGGTGCGAAATTGGAGCAAATTGGAGTTTCTGACAAAAGGACGAAATAGTCAATGCGGGTCAACCATGGTCAACACCATCAAGGGAGCGGAATCCAGTCACCTTCGATAATATGTGTGGAAGTGCATTGAGAAGAGAGAAGAAAGAAAAAAAAAAAAAAAAAATGGGGAAAAGAAAGAAAGAAGAAAGGTGAAGAAAAGAAAAGGAAAGAAGAAAAGAAAAGAAAACAAAACAAAAAATCTGAATTTGCTGACGTTATCATGACGTCAACAATGGCATCATCAGCTCCTTTATTCCTTCCCTACGTGCAGCCCTCTTCCTTTCTTTTCTTTTCCTTTTCTTTTTCTTTTCCTTTTCCTCTCACTTGTGGCCACGAGGCCCTTATCTCTCTCTTCTTCCCTTCTTACGGCTAGCCACAAAATCCCATTCCAATTAAATCCTTCTCTTCCTCTCTCCACACAACACTACCTCACCCTTAATTCCTTTCTGATCCTCTGTAGCCACACAGCTGCACCAAACCACCACACCACAATTCCATCCTTCTCCATTTTTTTCCTTCTTGCCAAGAACCACACCACCTCACTAAAATTGTTTCTTCTCATATTTTCTTCTCCTCACCAAGATCCACACCTCCTCACCACAACTCCTTCTCCATTTTTTCTCTCCTCACCAAGAACCACACCACCTTACCAAAATCCATCTCACCAAAATTCCATCTTCTCATCAATTTCACAAGATTCAAAAGGGGAACTACTCTAAGCATCAAAGGTTTCATCTCTATCAAGATTTAGACTTGGGTAAAAGTGGGAGGTTATAAATCAAGACTTGTCATTTTTGCTCTATAGTAATTGTGACTTGTTCTTGTGACTTTCCACTTCTCTTCATGTCACACCCCAACTCAGGGATTTTTTTTTTTTTTTTTTTTGAGTTGAAGGTATGACTTGTACTAAAGAATAGAAACATAATAAAGAAAATTCGTAGTCCATTTGAATCAGATTTGAAGTACTGAAAGAAATAACCAAGTTGCCTTTCCAGCAAAATTACTCATGCAAAAAGCTAACTTCATGGTGACATAAATCCTTTGTATATATGAATTCCAAAAAGGAAAAGGTTTGTTTCATTTGAAACATGGGGATGTCTAGTTTTGAAATGCTGGTGCCTCCAAGCAAGATTGAATAGAAAGCTAGTAAAAGAAATACCAAGAACATGACAGTGCTGCTGTCTTTAAAAAAATCATGCAACAGACCTGTAACTTTGAAAAATCATAACTAATTCTAGAAAAATCGTTTTCAAGAGATTCGAATTTTGAAATGATCTTTAAGATGTCTACTGCAACTTTTATGAAGACAACAACTTCAAATACCCAACCAGAATGTACAGTTTTCAGTAAAAAGGCAACTGCATCAAAAGCTCAGAAACACAATTGCAGATTTGCAGATCTCTGTTCTACCTTGAATTTAACCAATGAATTTTAAACATAAGAGCTGGAAAATAATGAAACCAATCAAAGAACTTAGAATCAATTAAAAGACATAACCGATTCAATGAACATAGCATGGATTATGGAAAAAAAAGAAATTTATATTGCAGCAAACATAATTATATAGATTACAGTACAAACTTTCTTGATAGTTCATTATTCCCACAGAAATTTCAAACCTATACTTCAAAGGCAAACTACAAACTGGCAGCCTTTGCTCTTATTCTAGGAAACTAAACAAAACAAGTCTCACACTTCCTTCATATTAATCACAAGCTCTTCAAAAGGGAAAATTAAACTTCATGTTCAGTACCTGCAATATTTAATAGGGGTGAGCATCAATAGCTCAGTAGGAGGCTAAGCCTCTTTAAATAAACAACACAAACCAGTAACAATCAAAACAGCAACACATGGATGCATGCAATGCTATTTTCAGCTATTACCCTGTTAACTCACATGCTAAGACACCAAGAGTCAACATGTCCCATACCATGTAATTTACCTTTTTGAGGTGACTCCAGCTGAAATAACATATGAATTAACCCCATAACCCAAACCATGATTCCCTTTTTGCTAGTCATCTTACTTAATCTCGATCACCAAAATCATACAGCTCTATTAGCCCACCTGAAATTTGGTCCTTACGGATTAAGCTCAACTACACAAAAGAATACTCCCACATATTTCATTCCCATTCTATTCTATCAAAACCATGCCTCAAACTTCATGAACATGCTAATGAAACAATATGATAAACAACAGATAACACCCATTAACTCAACCATCAATCAAATTTCATAATTAAAATCACATATAGCAACACAGCAACCAAAATTTCATAATTAAAATCACATATAGCAACACAGAAACCAAACAAATTAAATAGAGGTTTCCCCAGATCCCCCTACCTTGTTTCGGAAATTAGTTTATACTTCTCAGGTTCCTCCTTAGTCTCAAAATTTCTCCTTCCCTCACTCCTTTTTTTGTAAACAAATATAGGGGAACACAATAAAGAAAGTAGAACAAACTTGGATATTTATAGTGTATGGCAAAGAGGTCAGATTTTAATTCTAGATAAGCACAACAGAGAGTAGATTTGGATGCCAACACTATCGGCTTCCTCTATGTTTCGATAAGGACTGCCACCTCCTGGTTCTAGGTCTCCACCACATGCTTCTAGGGATCCACCTCCTGCTTCTAGCTTTGATGACTCACAACTCTGGTAACTGACTCTCCAAGGCTCTTCAGCAACATCGACACCTCCAGCTTCTAAGATTATTCTTATATGGGTGGTCTATCGTAGTGGTACTGATCCTTTGGTTTAGGTGGAGTGGTGCTTGCAAAGAGAAAAATAGGGGAGGAAGACGATGAAGGTAGCAGACGAGGGTTTTGAGATTGGTTTGTCGTTAAACGACATCCAACAGAAGTATAAATCAATTGGTCTTGGGCTTTTAAAATTAACTTGGGTTTTAAAAAAAAAAATTAATAAAACAAATAATGGGCTTTAAAAAAATAAATAAATAAAACAAATAATGGGCTGGTCTAAAAATATAGAAATAGCATGTATACTTATATCTAAACAACACGTCTTGGTGATGTGTGTGTGTATATATTTATATATATCACACCATAAAATAATTATACATATACACACACCCATAATTAAGAATATAAGTTAATACTCAAGCAAAAATAAAATATTCACTATATCTTACTTTCTTAATATTATTAAAAGTATAGGTCGTTACACTTCACCTTTTCCCTCTTCAATTGATATATATTGAAATTGATGTTGTTTTGATTATGGGTAGTGAGTATAAATTTTGTTGGGGGCTAGGGTTGTGTGCCCTAGCTGAAATTTTATGTAAATGATGCCTATTTTAATGGATTGATGCAATTTATTTTATTGGATGTTTATATCAATTTTTGTTGGGTTGAAATACATGTCTAGGAGCCTAGTCAACTCTAGCATATGTATTTTGAGCATATCTAGGACGGAGTTAGAGGCTTGACCCCTTCTAATTCCTAAGCTAAAACCCTCAATTTGGTATTGTAGGGGTTATAAGCATGGTGATTTACACCCGCCGCGTGATTGCGAGGGTAAATCGCTTAGTGGTCTAATTCTTGAGATTTATGCCAATTAGAGCGACTTAGAGACCCTTGAACCGGCTCTAACTCTCTCTAGTTGAGTTTGTGTGACCCTTGAAATAGCACATTAATACCGTAATTGAGAATATATAGTCCTTGAGCCTTGATCCGCCTTGGATACGACTACCGCCTAATCAAGAATTTTGCATCTACATTAGATAGCTTCCGACACATAAGATTTGGGTAAAAGAACTTCCCTAGCACCCAATACTCTCTTGTCTTGAATTTTTTCGCAAACTACTTTAGCATTGCATTTTTCATTTTTAGCAATTTTCTATTTTCGGTTCTCAAATTTAGTTTAAGTCTTCACAATTAAAAATCACAATTTCGGATATTTGTTGCTAGGATAATTTGTATTTGTGCTTAATTGTCCGTAACTAAGTGGGGTTTCCTATTCCCTTGGGTACGATACTTGGAGCTTAATTTATTTGCCCTAAACTTGATGACCGTATTGTATTACGCGTGAGGCACTAATATATGCACCAAATCAGGAAATCTTATGAACGGTAGTCACAAAATTGGCTTCCTACCGTATAGCTGCGAACACAATATCTCAGCTTCAGTCATGATTTTCCTGACTTGTATGATTAACCCCTACACCATCGAATAATACACCAGGTTGCCACACAACAAACCTGGTAAGCTTTTTAAAGCTTGTATGACTAAACTCAAATGTAACAACCAAACAACTTACACTGAAAAATAAGGAAAACAACTCACACTTTGATTCGTGGCAACACGTAATAAACGAAAGCAAGTCACACTTTGATTCATTTCACACACATACTCAAAAGTTGAGAGTAACCTCATTCTGTTACCCCATAAGTTATCCTAACAGCCACACTAGAGCTCTAACTGAATCGTAACCATAACCCAGCCAAAGGCATAGTCACTCGATTTACTGCCTAAAGTCACCCTGCGACCTTGAATCCTTGACCCTCTCTGTCCCTCAGAATAAAACATGTAAAGAACTTGCATAAGAATAAAAATGTTATACAAATCTCAATGTTTTTCAAACAATAGAAATCATTCATTTTCACAACATTTTTTTTCTCCAAAAAGCCACATCTCAAAACAATAAATGAGCCCAATCATGTATATTGCTTTCATCAACCAACAAATTCACAAATACATATATATTTCACGTAAGTACACATACACACGTAGTCATTCACTCAGGAATATCACTAATACCAGCTACAGTTTGCAGTTAAATAAGCAACTCCCAAAACGATTGTGAGATCTCGGAATTTCTGTTTCCTATTTTTTGAAAGGAAAAATAATTTCGAGCTATTTTAGTTGAAATTCTATTAGTTTTAAACTATTTATAGCTTTTAAAAAAATTTCAAATTTTCGTTTTGTTAAGTTTTATCTTTCAAGTCCATATGATTAAACTAGACGTCGATATGAGTTTGTAGGAATTTTCAGACACCCGAGCTATTTTTAATGATTTTGAGAATTTGAAATTAAACAATAATTATTTTAAAATACATTTTTGAGTTGGCGTAATCTGGAGTGTCGATTTCAAATGGCAGAAGATCTAGGCCATTGAAGATGATATATATATATATATATATATATATATATATCCAGATCCTATCCAGAGTGAGGCCTCACTCTGAAACTAATGTGTGAGGTTGGAGTTTAGGGTCACTTTTCGGTTTCATATCCACATCTCGACCGTTCAATTTTTAGGTTCTAATGTATAGATCATCTCTGCAAAATTTCAGCCAAATTGATGGGCGTTAAGGCATTGAAAACTACTTTAAAACTAGTACAGTTCAGGGTACACAGATTTAGTTCTTTCATTGGTTTAAGTGAGTTAGATACCTTAAAAATCATCAATTTGGCTGAAACTTTACAGAGATGATCTATACATTAGTACCTAAAAACTGAACGGTCGAGATATGGATACGATACCAAAAAGTAATCCTAAACTCCAACCTCGCACGTTAATTTCAAAGTCAGGCCTCATTCTGAAACTAACGTGTGATGTTGGAGTTCAGAGTCACTTTTAGGTCTCATATCCACATCTCGATCGTTCAGTTTTTAGCAACAGTTTTTTTTCCCAGCTACCCAATTTAACATAAAAGACAATTTTACCCTCAGTCAAATTAATAAACTACCTATATGCCATCAATCTCTCTCCCCTTCAATCTGAAACGTACTCTCTCTCTCAAATTTGCAGGAGTGTTGGTGCAAGCGCTGAGGCGCCGATGAGCCGATTTACACTTCATCGGCGATGAGACCAGACTCGGCTTCATCGGCGACAAGAGTCAGACCTCAACTTCCTCTTATGAGGAGCCAAATCACCGCTGGATCCGGCTACCTCCTCGACGGCTGGACACTGCTTTCCGATTCGAGCTCAACGCTACATTTGAGAAACTGGAGTAAAGGACGCCCTTACAATAGTGGCCAAGGAGAGGTTTGATCCACTGTGATTTAGAGGCGACGAAGGAGCAAGAGTGAGGCTGGGGACATGGCAGGCGAGGATTGATCGTAGAGGCAGGTGATAAGCGGAGGGCCAAGGCGGGGCGACCTGCGGTGGCGCCGACGGGAAGAAGCCGGAGCAAGCTGCGGTGGCACGTCTTCACGACTTCTTCAATGGATGAATTTGTAAGTTCATAAGCTTGATCTTAAGGAGGTTGCTCATATCCCATTGGATCTTCACATCTATAATTCCATTGATCCATAGCTCAATGTGATAAGAAAATAAGTACCTATGGATTCCCAAGAATGAGATAAGTAACCAAAAGTTAGAAAAAAAATAGAAAAAGAACTACACAAAACATAACTAAATTAATTAAACTAACAAATTTTTTTTTTTATAACAAAGAAATAAAAATATGCTAAAATGACCTAAAGAACCGATTCACTAAGGGATTAAGGCCATTAAACCCTAATCCCTTGCAACGGCGCCATTGACTTGATACACATTTACGCAAGTGTACGTATCATTGTCAAGATAGGGAAGTATTAAGCCCAAAATTAACGTATCGCGGGGATTAGTGGCTAAACCACAATCCTTGGGTAGTCGGAACTAAAGTCATATGCAAACAAAAGAGAAAAAAAAAATACTAATCTAAGGCACCAAGCGTTAGCAATGCTCGGCTTTGGTTCTCACCAAAGCCTAATCAAAGCTACGAGCCTAGTGATGGATATTTATAATGGGTCGAATTTGTCACCAAAAATTGTAAATTGAATTTCTAATAACTAAATTGCAAGAATTTAAATGAAAACTGTAATTAACAACTAAATTAAATAAAGGAAAGAGAAGTAAGAAATGGAAATTAGGTCACTAGGGTATCCTCCTACCCAAATTTAATGCACAAATATATTTTGACAATGATCATTGAATTCATAATAGCATCAAGAACAGTACCCAAGGCTCATGGGTCATTAGATTCCTCATCATATGGTATTCCTACTCCGGATCAAGAGTCGTAGAAACTCAATTGGGACAATCTAGAGCCTTGTTAGGGCCTTTAGTTGCACCAAAATGCGAAGAGTCCTAGAATCAAGGTTCCCAAGCTAGCCAATACGGCAATCGAAATTGGTATTGTAACTAACCATGTTCTAAACAAGTGTCCTAGCCATAAATTAGTGTTGATGCCCAAAAATCTAGCTACCAGGACCAATTCATTTCTCGAGCCCAATAAGCAAATTATACTGACAATCATCATGCCGCGCATGTGGACCCCAACCATATTCATGCATTTGGGGCTTGCATGAATGGGTGTGGCATGGAAGGTAACAGAAATGCATAAGGTCCATTATTAGTTTTAGGCTTGTTGGTAATTTCGGACTTAGGGACCGAAATTCAAGCCCAACATCCCAATTTTGATTATGGGCAAGTGAAGAAGAAAGAACCCAAAAACCACTCAATTACAACAACACTTCTCTTTACCCAACATATTCAATTATTTTCCTTAAAATTAGACATCTCAAGTACTATATCACATTCTTTCACACAAAGCCAATTCTCTACCTTTGACTTCCCTTTTTCCAGCAGCAAATCTTGGAACCACGATACTTAGGATCACAGTAGAGGGAATCCTGGGATCACAGCAGCAGGATTCCTGGAATTACAGCAGCTGCAGGATTCATGGAAACATAGAAACAATAACAGCCCTAAACTTAAGCCACCGCCACTCTATAAATTAAGAGTTATAGTTGCTGTGGAGGGGGAGCAACACAAGCTAACCATTAAACAACCAAGCAATTCCCCCCATTAGAATCGCATAAACCATTCCCAAACCCAGAAACTCCTTTACCTTCATGTAGATTCAAACTTATCATGCTTTATCGTATAAAGATCTTCTCTGCCATGCTTCTTCTCTCCCAAATCCATCCTTAGTCCTCTACCTTCCCAACTTCTATCCCTTATACCAAATACCTCAACCAATCCACCAATCACTGCTGGAATCTCTTCTTCCGAAACTCATACTTTTCTAGCTCCCACGCCACGCACATCTTGCTAAGCCCTTCATTATAAATAACACACAACCAGTTCACTGCTGTGAAGGAGGAAGGAGCTGCCGGGAGTAATACACAGCAAGCTTCCTAGGATTCTCGTGTCATTCAAAGTTTGCTGGGCCTAGTCTTCGCTAACTCAGATAAAGGGGACAAGATTTTTGGTTCGACCATGGTGATTTCGTCGCCGTACAACCTTGATCAAAAGTGCCTCTACAATTAGAAAGGTGATTAGGCTCCCAAATTTCTTCTAGACATGCTCATCTACACATTCAAGAGTTAATCAAGCTCCTAATCATGCATCTAAGCCAAGTATTATAGAATATAACATATGCCAAACACGAAATTGAAAACCATTAAATTAAAACATATTTGTTACATAAAATCCATGCTAGGGCTCAAACCCTAGTTTCCTAAATAAAATACTCTCTACCCATCAACTAATCAACAACAATATTCATCAAATTAAAGAGACAAAGGTGAAGAGAAGTGAGAATTAACAAGAACAAGTCACAAATTGCAATAGAGCAAATATGACAAGTCTTGATTTATGACTTCACACTTTTATCCAAACTCAAATCTTGATGCTCGTTGACAAATTGATGAAGATTTGTTGGTGAGGATATGAGAAAAGAAAAAAAGAAAAGGAAGAAATTGGGAGAGAGAGGTGGTGCGGCGCTGTTAGTAGGGTTCTCTCGTTTTGGGAAGAAGGGAAGGGATATATAATGGTGCGGCTGTGTTTTGTTGGTCTTCGAAGGGAGAGAGAGAGGATAAGGCTGCACGTGCTCAGTGCATGAGTTGGTTTTGGATAAGGAAGAAAAAAAGAAAATGGTTTGGTGCTGTGACGTCAGCTAGCTGCTACATAATTAAACCAAAGCTTAATTATGAAAGCATGCTAACATGCAACGCAACATGATTAAATAATAAAAAAAATTTGTTTGTGTTTAAGGATATCTCTATTTGTGTTTGGCCCAAACTCTAGGTTACTTGACCTAGTGGTAATAGGGTTTACTTAGAACAATAAAAGGAAGAGAAGAACAATAAAAACTTGAAAAACCCTATGATGAATTAAGTCTCCCTTCTTCTACCCCCCCTTTCTTCATCATAGGGGAGACTTAATTAAGCCGAACTGTGGGGGTTCGTGCTCACTCCAAGCTTAGAGCTTGTAGAGTCCTCCAAACTTAAAGTTTGTTGAGAAGTTATGATCGACCACAAGCACATCATTGTTTCGATCTAATCCAACCCCTCTTGGAATCGAATTTCTTGGAAGTGACTAAGCTCGGAAATTCGTAATTTCTTGGAAGCGACTACGCTCAGAAATTTTATATGTTTTCATGGTAGCCTTTTACGCTCCAAAACTAACCCTTTTTCTTGTTCTCTTTCAGGATGAGTAACCTGAACAAATTGGACTTCGCTCCATTGGGAACAATAGGCTCTGGATATCATAGGTGGGTTCGTGATGTCTGCCAGCATCTCAAGGCCGATGGAATCCTGGATATGATCCTCGAGCCTGGCCAGGACGTGTTAACTGTTGAGCAAGCTCAAGCTTTGGAAGCAAATAGAGCAGCCTTAGAGGCAAATAAGGTGAAAGCCATCATCCAAATGACTCGTCATATGGATGATTCGCTCCAGTACGAGTGTATGAATGAAGAAGACCCCAGAAGGCTGTGGGTCTCACTCGAAGAAAGGTTTGGCAACGTCCGTGACTCCCTGCTTCCTGACCTAGAAGTGAGATGACATATACTCCGCTTCTGTGATTTCAAGTCAGTTCTTGACTACAACTTGGAAGCACTTCGCATTAAATCCTTAATGGAATTCTGTGGTAAAGAGATCACAAATGCGATGTTGATTGAGAAGACTCACCTTCCCCTTCTTTGCATTGATGGTTGCTAAGAACTATCGAATCGATGTTGCTGCAGGACGGATCACAAGGTTTCATGAGCTCATTGGAGCTATGAATGTCGCTAAAAAGCATGAAAACATCCTTGTGAAGAACTATAATTCGAGATCCGTGGAAATAGAGCATATTCCGGAATCCAATTATAGTCGCGCCCCTAAGAGAAGGCGCCAAGAGAAAAACCCTAACATTAGGGATACTTCTGGACTTTCTGGTCTATATAATCACTCTATTTGGGAAGGTAATCGCCAAAATAGGCGAACACGGAATCGAAGAGGTCAACGTGGAAAGAGAAAATGAGGCAACGCCTCTGGCCATGTTGGTGGCTCCACTAACACTAAGAGCCATCTAAATGACACTTTCAAAGCACCTCAATCAATGGAGTTTGAGCAAAGAGATGTATGTTCTCGATGTGGAGTGTCTGATCATTGGGCACACATTTGTAGAGCTCGTGAAGAACTTGTCACCACCTACAAAGCATATTGTGAAGCAAGAGAAGCTCACTATGTGGAACAAGAAGATCAAGAAGATGATCTAGAGTAAAGGGTTGAAGCTACAAATTTGGCTGGGATCAATAGATCGCCAATTCTGTTTAAGTCTTTATTTTCCAAGAGATGTAATAGGCAATTGCCACACTATGTAGTAAATGCCATTGGTTTAATTTTTCTTCACATAGGCTCATCCCAAATGAGTGTGATGTCTAAGAAGGTTTTGAGATAAGTGGTACTTAAGCGAGCTTTGCTCCACCGACATCTCTCTACTCACCTGGTTATATTTATTTTAGGATCCTATGAATAGCCAACGGATCCCATGCGAAAACGCATGTAGAGAACGAAAATGAGTTCCTTTGCAATACCTCTAATGATTGCGAACAAAGGCGCATCTTAGAGAAGTTTATGTGTCTCTCTAACCCTATGTCACTATTCGAGCTATTAAATCCAATAAAGTTATGACAGAAGATCTCTTGGATTTAGACACATATTGGCTTTGTCACGATAGGATAGGTCATCCTGGTCATGATATGATAATCCTTCTACTAAAGACTTCACACAGACATCCATCCTTTTCAGCAAAACGAAGCAAGAATCTGATGACGCCAGAAATGACGCCAACCATGAGCATAACGCCATGGTTGTTCCTCCTAGTGGCCATGACGCCATACATGCTAATTTCCATGGTTCCAACGCCATGATGGGAGATGTAGTCACACATTTTGCTTCTAATAGCGCTACAGACGCTCAGGCCCAACCAAAATCCTCATTGGTTGCTTCTAAGGTCTCTCGCTCATTTTACAAAGCCAGTTCCTTCGGGAAACTAGGACAGAGACCGTCCTACACAAAGGATATGAAAATACTCATTCTGTTCTTACATCAAATCCATGGGGATTCTATAGACTGATTCAACCAACTTGCGGACATTTAAATATCTCATGATATTGGTTGACACGCAAACACGCTGGTCACATGTTGTGCCATTGTCCACTTGTAATGCTGCTTATGCTACACTCCTAGCACATATCATATGACAACGGGCTCACTCCCCGAATCATCATATTCAGTCAATTGGATTTGACTATGCTAGAGAGTTTACATCAAAGACTTTCGATTGTTATTGCATTGGGACTGATGTTGGACATCATATTCCCATGTACACACCCAATTGGTCTCGCGGAAACAACTACGATGATAGTCCGAACATTGGTAATGCGCACCACTCTCCTTATATCTGCTTGAGCTGATACAATATTGCATGCAGCTATGCTAATTCGTCTACGACCTACCGCCACTCAATGTACCTCTGCGTTACAACTAGTGACTGGGTACAAGTATTTTGTACTTACGCACATTTGAGTGAGCCATTTATGTGCCCATTGAGCCGCCACAACGCATTATGATAGGTCCTTACACACGAATGGGCAACTCAGTTGGATTTAAGACTCCAACAATCGTCCTCCACTTAATGCCCTTGCAAAGCGATCTCCTTACTGCTAGATTTGCGGATATCACTTTGATGAAATAGTCTTCCCATCGTTAGGGGGAGACAAGAATACAGATGTTCAGCAGGAACGACAGGAATTGTAGTGGTCTGTCCCCACTATGTCTCATCTTGATCCCTATTAAAGTGACGAGATCACACAAATATGCTGCAAACATGCCTGCAAGGAAGGAAGTCCCTACGAGAGGACGTAGCGCCACCCTACACGGAGGTAGGCATGGCGCCAAAGCCAAAGAGAGTGGCACTCTGGCGTTACAGGCCATGGCCCCAGCTAGGATGCGAGGGAGGCCTGTGGGTTCGAAGGATACCTTGGCACAAACCAATCCTTGGATCATCAACACTCAAAATCCATCTCATGAGTATCTTCCGGGTTATGGTTATCGTTGGGGGATGCCTCAACATCAGAACCTATTCCTGAGAATATAGAGCTCTATGAAACTTACACTAGTGTACATGAGACGTGGGATAGAAACTCCATCATGATTGATGATGTAGTTGCGCATTTAGTTGCGCATGAGTTTGTTGAGTCTGATGACATCGAACCACGCTCCGTTGATGAATGAATGCCAACGTAGAGAAATTTGGCCTAAATGGAAAGATGCGATCTAGGTTAAGTTGGATTCTCTAACGAAGAGGAAGGTTTTTGAGCCAGTGATGCCAACACCTCCTAACATAAAACCTATTGACTAATGGGTCTTCGTTAGAAAGCGTGATGAGAAAAAGAGATGGCAATCTCGCCTTATGGCGCAAGGATTCTCACAAAACGCCCTGGAATCAATTACGATGAGACATATTCTCTCGTAATGGATGTCATTGCACTCCACTACCTTGTCAGTTTGGTAGTTTCCGAATAACTGAACATGCAGTTTACAAATGTGGTCACTACGTATCTCTATGGGGATCTAGATACGGAATATACATGAAGGTTCATGGTGAACTTCATTTACCCAAGTCAAGTGGCTCTAGACCACGGAGCGCGTTTACAATAAGGTTGGAACGCTGGATATGCCCACGCATTTCCATAACAAGTTTCGGATTCTATCGCGGTTCATGTTGGACATGATCTTCATTGGAAGTCCTTAAAGAGTTAAGGGAAACCGCTGAACATTTGAAATCCGAGTTTGAGATGAAGGATTTTGGAAAAACACGATTATGTCTCGGTTTGGAACTTGAGAATTGTGTCGATAGATGCTTACGCATTTTGACAAGGTCAAGCCTTTAAGCACCCCCATGATCGTCCATAGTCTTGATCCTGAAAATGATCCTCTTCATCGAAAGGATGATGATGAAGATGTGCTAGAGGCAGAAGTGCCTTACTTAGTACAATAGGCGCATTATTGTACTTATCCCAATGCACAAGATCGGACATCTCATATGTTGTGAACTTGTTAGCTAAGGTATAGCTGTGCGCCAACGCGATGCCATTGGATTGGTGTAAAAAATATCTTTCGGACTTGAGATGCACGATTGATATGGGCATGGTTTATCCCTACAGAGAGATGATGGATTCGGACCCATCACACACCAGGAATGCCGCCAACACTGGCCTACGTCCCCTCTCCCCATCCCAAAACGAAGTTAGCGTTTTGGAAGGTTTTACTGATACTGGGTATCTCTCTGACCCACACAAATGTCATTCCCAAACTGGTTAACTGTTCACCATGGATAAAGACTGCGATATCTTAGAGGTCTACAGAATAGACCCTAGTCGCTATATCTTCGAACAATGCAAAGATTATTACTCTTCACGAAGTGATTTGTGAATGTATATGGATTGGATCCATAGTTACGCATGTTCGAACAATTGTGGTTTGAAGTCTACCACAGATGAGCCTACGAGCATATAGGATTATGCTACTTGTTTTGAAGCAAGGCTACATCAAAAGCGACAACACCAAGCATAATCAACAACAACAGACTCTCCTCGAGATCAAAGTGAAATAGGTTCAATTGAGGATAGTGTGGCAGGCTTGCTCACTAAGTCATTGTCTAAATTCCACTTTCGAGAAACATGTTGGTAGCATTGTTTGAGGAAGTTATCCGAACTCCAATGACCGTAGTCGTCAGGGGGAGATGCAGACATCAGGGAGAGATGTCTACATGCATGGTCTCGAAACGTGAAGGGTGTGTTGTGCTCTTTTTCCCCTTCGACCGAGGTTATTTTTGTCCCACTGGGTTTTTGTTACTCGGCAAGGTTTTTAACGAGGCAACGAGAGAAGCACCGCGTTTGGACAACACAAGGGGGAGTGCTTAAGGATATCTCTATTTGTGTTTGGCCCAAATTCTAGGTTACTTGACCTAGTGGTAATAGGGTTTAATTAGAAGAATCTAGAGATTATCTTTCCTTGTATGATTGAGATTCTATGCATTGTAATCCTCTATATAAAGAGGCCCCTATTATCAATGAGAATACACAGTGATTATCTCTCAATTTCTGATTCCCTAAAACAGTTTGTCTATTATTATTATTATTATTATTATTCATAATATATATATTTTCTTCTCTTCTTCCTCGAAATTAAAGTACTTCCGCACACAACATCATGACTAGTGGAGTTTTGCTCTCTCGTTGGTGCTGACCACGATTGACCCACATTGACAATTTCGTCATTTTCTCAGAAACTCCATTTCGCTCAATTTCACACCAATTTCTCTCGGTTTATGCAATTCCGCTTATTGCCTACACAATAAATAAAAATAGATTAATTACATAATAATTGACTTGAGGATTAACTTATTTCTGGTGTTTTTAGATATAATTACATGCATAGAAATGCGTGTAATCATGGAGATTCTTATTCAAAAAGAAAATTCATTGGCAATTTTGGGAGCGTTTTATATATTCCTAATAATGAAGAAGGTATGGGTTTGAAAGATTTGCATTTGTTTGATTTAGCAACGCTTACTAAACAAGTTGGCATTCGTTGAAATATCCATCCTCCCTTATTGCTCATTTGTACAAGGCTTTGCATTTTCCAAAAAATTCTTTTTGGCAATTAAGTTGAATTAGGGCAATAACCATCCTTTTCATGGTGGACTATTTTGGAAGCATGCAATGTTTTGAGAATGTAACGGTATTGATATCAAAATTTGGGAGCATCAATGGCTCCCTACTGAATGGTATACAGTTAAACCATGGTCCAATCCTCCTGCCAATGGACCAAGGTTTGTGCATAAACTTATTAATCTTACGTCTGCTATATGGAATGAACAGTTAATTGGACAATTATTCTCTCCACAAGAAGCTGTATTGATCAAAGCTTTTCCCTTAAGCCAATGACTTCCTGCTGATAAACTTGCATGCATCCACATAAGGAAGGTATTTTTACTACGAATAGTGCATATTTTGTTGCTAGAGCTATTTATTAGTAATCAAGTTATCCACACTTCCCAAACTGATGGCTTTCAAAGATTGTGGAAGACTATATAGAAAGCAAAGGTGCTAAAGAGGGTTGCTATTAGCATTTGGCGAACTTGCCAAGATAGTCTTCCTACTAGAGAATGATTATTGACCAAAGGTTATAAAGGTGAGACAGCATGTGTATTGTTTAATTGCTCTGTTGAATAAATTGGTCGTGTTCTTGTTGACTGTCAAGTAGCTTCTAAGTAAATTGGGGTCAGTTTCCTTGTATTCTCTTGCCCATTAACACTGGTTTTTATTTTCAAAGAATGGATGTTAGAATTGTGCATCTAAAATTCTTTGCAACAACTTGAGAATTTTATGATGTTTCTGTGGGATCTTTGGAGCAATAGAAATGCTGCTTTGTGGGAAGACAAGCCAAGACTACCGGCTGATATTGCTATAGCAAGAATGTGATAGTTCGAAAAGTACAAGTTAGGGCATGCCTCTGAAATACAGAGGGCTAGACTTGTGCATAAATGGACTTACCCTGATACAAGTTTTGTAAAGTGTAATGTTGATGCTAGCTATACATATATGAGCATTGCCAAGCATAATTATCTAGGTTGTGGCCGGCTTCAGGCCACCTCACACACCGTAATGCCGCCATAAGCATAACTTCTGGAAACACCAGCATGTAGGCTATAGCTTGAACTCGGGCTCAGACCAAGACTTCCCTTGACGTGTTGTGTCAAGACTGCCTCGCTGAAGCATTAAAAGGCAAAACTGATTCTTTTCAGTCCCACATCGGAAACCAAGTGGAGTTCACTTTCTTCTCTATCTATAAAGGGTTCATTCCTCTCTCTTCATTCATTACACATTCATACTTGTTTAATGTTATTCTGTCAACATAAATATATTGACTGACTTAGGCATCATAGTAGTGAAGACTGCGAACCGTGGTCTCCCTCTTGACGCCAGTGTATTTTACTTGACAGGTGACGCTAGCGCTATCCATCATCTTCTGAGATTCTGGACTCTGGTCTGCGTTAGCAAGGCCTGACTACTATCGAAGCTTAAGCATTAACATCGGTGTTAGGCCTCATCATATGGCCCTTGGGCCCTAAGCCCGCCCGGCCCGACCCTTCCATTAGGGCGGGCCGGCCCGACCCTTTCTCAAATAGGGTAGGGTAAGGGTCATGCAAATGAAACCCGGCCCTACCCTACGGCCCGGCCCGATTGAGCCCGAAAGGGCCAAGCCCGGCCCGGCCCTAAAAATTATATTTTATTTTTATTATTTTTCTATATTACATATTTACATAAAAAGAAATAAGAAATATGTTATTTTAGAGAATGGGCATTAGATTGAACATTTGAACCCAATTAATTTATGTAAATCTAATTTTTATATCATACACTCCAAAGAGAATGGACACTAATTTTTTTATAAATCTATATTTATCTATCATACACTCCAAAGAACAACCTCTATCAATTCAAAGAAAATGAGAAAATCAACCGTTTGATGTGATTATTACAATAAATTATGCGTGTGGTTAAAAATTTAGTTAATTTCACCATAGTTTCGAACCCGATCGGATTGGTCAACCATATTCACTTGTATGTTTTCTTGGTTGACCGATGGCGTGACAACCGCAAAACGTGCTAATTTTTTTACATCACATTTTTAAATATTTCATCAATGGATGTGCGTAGATATAAGATAAAAATTTCAAATTTAATTACAAATACGTTGGTTTATACCAATTTGCCTCCTAAAGTTGTATAACTTATACATTGCATTTAAATGATTGAGGTTACCCTCCATGAGCAAAATGGGGGACGAAATGGAATTTTTTAAAATAAACCGCTGGATGTTTTTTTCATATGAATATATGTTAGTGGTAGAAATTTCAGCAATTTCCACCTTCGGTTGGACCTCGATCTACCCGGTCAACTTAATACCCTAAATAGAACATAAAACAAATATGCTCTTAACCGGTCCTTGACAATTCACTTTTTTCGATATTTCAGCTCCCACACTCTCATGGGTAGGGGGTCTACTTACGGATGTCAAAATTCCGCAACGTTTGTCCGTGCATGGTGCCGCTCCCCTTAGGGAAGTTTGCTTGTGCAAAGCATTGACCGCTACGTTGGACGCCTTATTCACGGCAGATCGGCCTAATTTTTTTACACAATACCTATCAATGTTGTATAAACATATGAGAATTTTCAGATTGGTCGATTTTCATTTCAAAATTTTTGGATCGCACATAATCCTTATATGCCTTGTAATGTAGTATAACTAGTTTATTAGGCTTGTTACCCTCCATGAGCAAAATGGGGGACGAAATGGAATTTTTTAAAATGAACCGCTGGATGTTGTTTTCATATGAATATATGTTAGTGGTAGAAATTTCAGCAATTTCCGCCTTCGGTTGGACCTCGATCTACCCGGTCAACTTAATACTCTAAATAGAACATAAAACAAATATGCTCTTAACCGGTCCTTGGCAATTCACTTTTTTCGATCTTTCAGCTCCCACACTCTCATGGGTAGGGGGTCTACTTATGGATGTCAAAATTTCACAACGTTTGTCCGCGCATGGTGCCGCTCCCCTTAGGGAAGTTTGCTTGTGCAAAGCGTTGACCGCTACGTTGGACGCCTTATTCACGGCAGATCGGCCTAATTTTTTTACACAATACCTATCAATGTTGTATAAACATATGAGAATTTTCAGATTGGTCAATTTTCATTTCAAAATTTTTGGATCGCACATAATCCTTATATGCCTTGTAATGTAGTATAACTAGTTTATTAGGCTTGTTACCCTCCATGAGCAAAATGGGGGACGAAATGGAATTTTTTAAAATGAACCGCTGGATGTTGTTTTCATATGAATATATGTTAGTGGTAGAAATTTCAGCAATTTCCGCCTTCGGTTGGACCTCGATCTACCTGGTCAACTCAATACCCTAAATAGAACATAAAACAAATATGCTCTTAACCGGTCCTTGGCAATTCACTTTTTTCGATCTTTTAGCTCCCACACTCTCATGGGTAGAGGGTATACTTATGGATGTCAAAATTCAGCAACGTTTGTCCGCGCATGGTGCCGCTCCCCTTAGGGAAGTTTGCTTGTGCAAAGCGTTGACCGCTACGTTGGACGCCTTATTCACGGCAGATCGGCCTAATTTTTTTACACAATACCTATCAATGTTGTATAAACATATGAGAATTTTCAGATTGGTCGATTTTCATTTCAAAATTTTTGGATCGCACATAATCCTTATATGCCTTGTAATGTAGTATAACTAGTGTATTAGGCTTGTTACCCTCCATGAGCATTGTCAAATTGATCAATTTCCATTTCGAAATTTTTGGCACGCCCGAATAAGCCATAATTTTTTTTAGTTTTTCTATTTTTAATTACGTTTCTCTTTTTTCTATAATATGCAATTTATCTCTTTCTTTGTAATTGATTTCATAAGTTTTGTTTTCTTTAATTTCTATTTTCTTTGTTACACAACAATTAATATTGGGAGATTTATATAGATAGTTAATTGAATATAACCACCTTAAGTAATATTAATAAATGTTATAAGTTACAGGTATTATATGAATATAAAATAAGTTCAATAAAAAACAATGAGTCTTTTATCACCAATATATACCATTAAGCCATATTTTGAGAAGAAAAAAATAATGTTTTTTTTTTTTGTTAAACAAAATAAGGCCCTTTTTGGCCCATTTCGGCCCTATTTGGCCCTATTTGAGGGCCGGCCCTTTCGGCCCTTTCGGCCCTAACGAATCGGGCTTTTCGGGCGGGTAAGGGTTAGCATATTTAAGCCCCGGCCCGACCCTACCCGGCCCTAAATTTTGTTGACTTTGACTAGGCCCGGCCCGGCCCGACCCTAAGCCCTAAAATTTAGGGTACGGCCGGCCCTAACCCGGCCCATGATGACCCCTAATCGGTGTTGTCTGTTTTCTAAAATGCAACGTTAATGGTAGCTATAACTATAACATTTTGAGAGATGCCATTAGATGTGTAATTTGACATTTTGCTGGAGAGTTCAAGGCAACAATCTCCCCCTATTGCAGTAGCATCCTCTGCCTTCAAAGTAGAACTGCTAGTGCTCAAAGCAGCAGTATAGTTCGATATCTCCCTGTAGCATGAGAAAGTATAATTTGAGTTCGATTTTTACAGCTTGTTCAAGCTATGAACTCCCAAATGAAGATGGCTCTATTATGGTTATAGGTAATGTCATAGAGAAGGTCAGACTTCTATTTCAAATCCTCACTATCTCCTTTCTCATGTAAACCGTCGAGTGAATAGTGTAGCTCGTAATCTTGCTCTGATGGCTCATCACTAGGATCTTTCCCATTCTTGGTTTTTGTATACTCCCAAGTTAATAAGGGATGCTTTTGAGCTATGTCAATCACTAGTTGAATGAATTTATCTACTTTTCAAAAATATAAAATAATAATAACTATAATTCCATAAACATTGGAGGGTAATTTTACTAAAAGTCTACTGGGAGAGATGATAGCCCGAGTTATAGGATTCAAATAAGGTTGGCGATAGAGGCATGCCTCCATTCTTACTCTTGAGAGCCACGTCTCCTGGCAATGAGAGCCTCCTTCGACAAGGACATTAGCCTTGGTAGAGGAAGCTTGGCACGAATGAAACGATAGTCGTACCTATAGGTTTTGGTCGTTTTCTCTCAAAGGCCCAATCAGTGACTCTGTCTTCAAGTCTGGGTGGACCTCTTGGGATCAGAAGGCTACCTTGCGGATCTAGTCCTTGTGGATGGTTAGCAATCTAATGCCACTTTTTTAGTGGAATGACTAAATATGTAGGCAGTTTAAGGATGATAATGGTGCTTGCGGGTTAGGATTTCTAAGTAGCAATTAGACCTCCGACCAAGGTTCACACTATATTTGAGATCTAGGAATTAAGGTAGTGGGACTTTGAGTGATGGCTACTCTTATCTTTTGGCCGATGGCTGGCTAAACCATCGGAGAGGTGTAACCATGTAAGAGATTAGATGAAAGAAGGTGTATAGGGCTTGTGGGCTTAGACTTCTGAGGTGCCACCTGGTAGCGCAAGTTTGAGTGATGGCAACTCCAATTTTCTAGCCAGTGACAGGTTAGACCATTGAAAAGTTATAGTAGATTGGATGACAATGAGATGTATGGTGATTATACGCATTTCTATGCATGTAATTGTATTTAAAGCACTAGAAATAAGTTAATCCTTGAGCCAATTATAATGTAATTAATTCATTTTTATTGATTTTTTAGGAAATAAGCGAAGTTACGAAACGAGAAGAAATGATACAAAAATGGGTCATTCGGAGTTTTGACAAAAAGACGAAATTGTAATATCTTAATTATGCAACTAAGCTTAATTGCTTAATTGAGCAACACACAAAACGCAGCAGCAAAACATATTAGTTAACCAATATGGTTAATAATCAAACCCATCAAATCTGTGTGGCCCACCGAACTGTCAGACACATTCTCTTCTTCTCGGTGCAGCCCAAACCAACAAGTTTCTGTTATCATCTAATTAACCCACACATGACCACCGCTACCCCATATATATATATATATATATATAGCAGCCAACCCTATTACAATTTTTTTTTTTTATCACGACTCTCTTCCTCTCTACACACAGCGCCGCACCACCTAAAAAAGGGCAGCCCTTTAGGTTGCTCTTTCCCAATTTCTTCCATTTCCTTTTTCTTTTCTCATATTCTCACCAACAAATCTTTATCAATTTGTCAAGGAGAATCAAGATTTGAGTTTGGATAAAAGTGAGGAGCCATAAATCAAGATTTGTCATACTTGCTCCATAGCAATTTGTGACTTGTTCTTGTTACTTCTCACTTCTCTTCACCTTTCTCTCTTTAATTTGATACATATTGTTGTTGATTAGTTGATGGGTAGTGAGTAGTTTATTTAGGAAACTAGGGTTTGAGCCCTAGCATGGACTTAATGTAATAAATATGTTTTGATTGAATGGTTTTCAATTTCGTGCTTGGCATATGTTCTATTCTTTTATATTTGGCTTAGATGCATGATTAGGAGCTTGATTAACTCTTGAATGTGTGGATGAGCATGTCTAGAACAAATTAGGGGACCTAATCAATTCCCTAATTTATGGTTAGGACACTAGTTTAGAACATGGTTAGTTACAACACCAACTTCGATTGCCGTATTGGCTAGCTTGAGATCATTGATTCTAGGACTCTTTGCCTTTTGGTGCAACTAGAGGCCCTAACAAGGCTCTAGATTGTCCCAATTGAGTTTCTATGGCCCTTGATCCGGAGTAGGAATACCCTTTAAGAAATCTAATGACCCATGAGCCTTGAAAAGCCTTCGGTACAGTTCTTGATGCCATTATGAATTGAATGACCATTGCTGGACTATATTTGTATATTGAATTTGGCTAGGCAGACACTCTAGTGACCTAATTTCCATTTCTTACTTTTCTTTCCTTTATTTAATTTAGTTGTTAGTCAAACCTTTATTTTAAATTCTTGCAATTTAGCTATTAGAAATTCAATTTACACTTTTCGGTGACAAATTTGACCCATATATTATAAATAGCCATCACTAGGTTCCTAGTTTTGATTAGGCTTTGGTGCAAACCAAAGCCGGACATTGCTAAGGCTTGGTGCCTTAGATTAGCCTTTTTATTTATTTTATTTTCCTTTATTTGCTTTGTGACTTTAGTTCCGACTACCCAAGGATTGTGGGTTAGCCACAAATCCCCGTGGTACGATAATCTTGGGCTTAATACTTCCCTATCTTGACAATGATACATACGCTTGCGTAAATGTGTATCAAGTCAATGGCGCCGTTGCCAGGAATTAGGGGTTAATAGCCTTAATCCCTTGTAAATCAGTTTTTTTAGGTCACTCTAGCATATTTTTATTTCTTTGTTTCAAAAAAAAATTGTTAGTTTAATTAATTTAGTTATTTTTTTGTAGTTATTTTTCTATTTTCTTTCTAACTTTTGGTTACTTATCTCATTTTTGGGAATCCATAGGTACTTATTTTCTTAGCACATTGAGCTATGGATCGATGGAATTATAGATGGGAAGACCCAATAGGATATGAGCAACCTCCTCAAGATCAAGCTTATGAACCTACAAATTCATCCACTGAAGAATTGTTTGCTCAATTCAAAGCTATAAGTGAGAGTGTACGTAGATCCAATCATGGAGCAAGTCAAGGCTAGCCTACTTCAAGAGCAACCTCCCACCACTTTATTTTTACAAGAGCCTTTCTTTGATCAAGTGGAGCCTATATATTTCAAGAGAAGATGTACATATCAAGCATCTTGTGTACACACTGGCAATAACTCGACTGCCATAAGGTATTGATAGCTGTTAATAGACCCCGCATGGACATCTATGTACCATGTCATGGGCCGGGTTCTCTACCCACCATGATGAAGTCCATAATGAGTTGCGCCCTTGATAAGCAAGAGCCTCGAGCCTGCTCATTACATGCTACCAACAAGGGCACCAGTGCCTTCTGAGGCTACAAGGAAGTACACCACATCCCACATGGAAGACATAAGAAATGCCTTTCTCATACTGAGGTATATATGTCCGAGCCAAGCCAACCACCTTCAGAGGGGTAATTATTACTTCTTTCCCTTACTATTACTCTGCCCAAAATATATTTAGAACCTTATTCAAGCATCAGAGATGTATAAACCGTCCGGTACGGTTTATCCCTCTAACGTTGTGTGTGTTCTGTTCATACAGGGATTCGGAGTTAGATCGGTACCCTCTAGTGGAATAGCATTATGTGTGACGTACTCAGTGAAATCCACCAGAAACATTGGCATGCCAGGTAAGGGTTAGATCATGGTAGAGCCGGAGGAAACAGCAGGTCCGGGTAGAAATGTGGCTCGGGCATTGGTATTCACACCCGGTACTTCATCGCTTGAGATACCAAACACGAGAATCGAAATCCACGGCCTGGGATCCTTGGACCAAGTTGGAGCAGGCAACTCACCGGTAATCCCAGACTCTGTGGCCTAGGTTTCAGAGCAGGAGGCCATGCGAACGGAGATCGCAGCCTTCCGTGAACAAAGCAGGATCGACCGGGAATAGCAGAGAATCGACAGAGAAACCAACCTCCTTTCACAATAGAGACTACAAGAGCTGGAAGACGAGAACACCGCGCTCGCTCGAGCGTTGGACAGACGGCACCAACATAACGAAGTCCTTACTCAAGCTCTCACTAGGGCTACGAAAGCCACGGCGCCAGAGGTAACAGCGGCCCCGGTAACTACAGTGGTAGGAGCAACCGGTACCGGGCCCTCAACATCCAGCGGTATCGTTCAGCGCGTTATTCATATACCAGTCGATCTGTACCCGGAAAGCCTAAGGCATATGCCACCACCACCCCTACCCAAGCTGTCACCAGTTGAGCCACCAGTAACTTACCCAAACACGGCACTGCTCATACAGATGAGTAATATACTAAGTGCCCTTCAAGCCAGGGTAGAGGCAGCGGAGAACTAGGACACATGGCGTCCTCACGTTCGAATGCAGCAAAGCCGCTCAAGATTGATTATACGGGAATCAGGGACCCGTATCAACATTTGCAGGCCTTCGCTAGCAAAAAGTGCCAAGGGGTACACAGATGAGGTTTGTTGCAACATGTTCCAAGAGACATTGTCCGGTGAAGCTTTGAGTTGGTTCTACGAACTACCAGCTGGTTCTGTAGGAAACTTCAAGAAGCTTGCAGACAAATTTGTGGCTCATTTCATTCTACGTGCTGATGGAATAAACACCCTAAAAGAGCTACCGAAAGTACAGCAGGGGGAGAATGAAACATTGAAATCTTTTGTCAACAGATGGTAATCTGCTACCGCCAAGTGCCGTGATCTAAATAAAGAGCTGGCAGAGTTGGCTTTTAGACGGGGTCTAAGGCCTGGAGACTTCCTCTACAGGATTAATCATCACCCCCTGGCTAGCTATTACGAGCTGATGGCCATAGCCATTAGACACGCCCAGGCTGAGTTTGAAACATACGGGGATAACATCAAACCAGAAAAGAAAAGAACCACCAACCCGGCCTCGGCGGTAAGGGACGAGCCGAGAAAGAGGGAATGGACCCAGGATGGAGGACGATCACCCTACTCCGCAAGAAAGAGGGGCAAAGAGTCCTCATCCAGACCTAGTGACTATGCGGGCACTCAGTCTCATCGGGAAGAGCGAACATAACAGTACCCCAAAACACCGCCCCCACCCCGGTAGGAAGTATTCACACTCCTCAACGCCTTCATACGAGACCATCTGGAACAAGAACAGAAAAGAAATACCTGGACCACCACCCCGTAAGTTCCCAAAGAGCAAGCTCACGCAGCAGGATACCGGTAGGTTTTGTACCTATCATGAAGACGCGGGACACAATACCAACCTTTGTATGGCTCTAAAAAATACCGTTGAGTCACTCGTTCAGAAAGGAAAACTTCAGCGGTACCTGGCTGGAAAGGAGATAAGAACTATCAACGTATATGGCCTAATTCTCACGATCCATGGTGGAGGACCAAAGGATTTACAGCCCCAAAGGAGGAAGTGGGCCACGAGTTTCAGCTGCCCTGAAGTTTTCAATTTCCACAACACCTCGTCAGGGAAATGTGACCGGATGGAAGTCTATCACTTTCCTGGAAGAGGAAGAAAGGAACCTCAAAATGCTCCATGACGATCCTTTCCTCATCACACTCCAGATGGACCACTACATTACTTCTCGGGCCCTCATCGATACCGGCACCTCTATCAGTGTAGTGTTTCACGATGCATATAAAGCCCTGAATCAGGGACGATCCAAGTTATCACAGGACATCGATCCCCTGATCAGTTTCTCTGGGGATATTGTCCAGCCACTAGGATCCGATTATCTATTGATCATGGTAGGAGAAAGTCCAAACTACTCGACCATCAAAACAGAGTTTGTCATGGTTGACTGTGTCTTATCCTACAACACAATCTTGAGTTGACCAGCACTCTGGCGCCTGAAGAAGTTTGTAGCTGGGCACATGCTCATGATGAAGATTCCAACTCCCATGGGAGTGGTGATGATCCGAGGTGATCAGGCCGTGGCAAGGCATTGCTATTCTTTAACAGAGTCTCGGGGTAAGGTAAGATCAGAGATGCTATCGATAACCGCAGATCCCTCACCTTCTGATAGGTACGAGGACCCAAGGGAGGACACAGATTCAGACGAAGAACGGCCCGGAGCAGTGGAAGACATTGAAGAAGTGAAACTATCAGACAAGTTCCCGGATAGAACTGTTAGGATCGGTACCAGGTTGACCCCATCTGTCAGGGAGAATTTAATCATGTTTCTACGCACCAACGTGTCTGCTTTCGCTTGGTCGTATGAAGACATGCCCGGGATCCCAATAGATATAGCCATGCACAACCTCAGCATAGTGCCTTTCTCAAACTTGGTAAGACAAAAGCGCAGGGCCTTCAACCACGACAAGTACAAGGCCATCCAGGCAAAAGTAAAGAAGCTGAAGGCCATCAAATTTATTAGGGAGGTAACATACCCTCGCTAGCTAGCTAATGTAGTCAGGGTACCCAAGAAGACACCGAGATCTTGGCGTATGTGTGTGGATTACACAAATCTCAACCGGGCATGCCTGAAGGATAGCTTCCCGCTCCCAAGAATTGACCAACTCATAGATTCTATGGCTGGGTACCGGTTACTCAGCTTCATGGATGCTTTCAGCGGGTACAATCAAATAAGAATGAATCCCGTGGATGAGGAGCACACCGCCTTCACCACCGACAAGGGTCTCTTCTGTTACCAAGTCATGCCTTTTGGATTGAATAATGCGGGTGCCACTTATCAAAGACTCGTCAATTCCATGTTTGCAGACGTCATCGGTACCATTATGGAAGTATATGTGGACGATGTGCTAGTCAAAAGCCTAATGGTTGATGACCATGTCACGAACCTGGCAATTGTTTTCACCATCATTTTGTGCAACGGTATGCGATTGAACCCACAGAAATGCATCTTCGGGGTCGAGATAGGAAAGTTCCTCGGTTACATCATCAGTCATCGGGGGATAAAGGCAAACCCAGAGAAAGTATAGGCTATCTTAGACATGACGTCACCCACCTACCGAAACGAGATTCAGTCCCTTACCGGCAAGGTGGCCGCCCTTTCAAGATTCGTGTCAAGACTCACAGACAAGTGTACACCTTTCTTCAAATTACTGAAGACCCAGCATATAGAGAAGATCACCTGGACTGCTGAACATGAAGCAGCATTTCTCGACATAAAAGCATATCTGGCAGCGGTACCATTACTGTTAAAACCTATTCCCGGTGAGATGTTGTACATATATCTAGCCGCATCTGCAACCGCTATAAGCTCGGCGCTGATCAGATAGGACCATGACTGCGAGTACCAGGTGTACTACACAGGCAAGGGTTATACCGGTGCAGAGTCACGATACCCTGACATAGAAAAGGTGGCCTTGGCCTTCTTTGTGTCTGCTAGGAAGCTCCGGCACTACTTTCAAGCACATTCAATTGCGGTTTTCACTAACCACCCATTGAGGAAGGTACTTCAGAAGCCAGAAACCTCGGGAAGACTCATCAAGTGGGCCATTGAGTTGGGGGAATTCGACATCCACTATAAGCCCCGGAAGGATATAAAAGTTCAGGCAGCAGCAAATTTCATTTCAGAGTTCATCCCTTCTCAAGATCTGCCCACGGTAAAGAAGGAACCACCAACCCTGTGCCCACAGCCACCAAATATTTGGCAGTTATATGTCGATGGAGCATCTAATAGGAAGACAAGTGGGGCTGGCATTTTGCTCATCAGCCCGGAGGACCAGGTGTATGAATACGCACTGAAATTTACTTTCAAAGTATCCAACAACGTTGCAGAGTATGAGGCCCTCATTGCAGGTCTATAGGTCGCCAGGGAACTAGGTATCCAGCACCTTCACATCTTCAACGACTCTCAATTAGTGGTGAATCAGGTCAACGGGGACTTCAAGGCTAAAGAACCTCAAATGTCATCTTATCAGGCCCTCACTAAGGCATTGATACAACGATTTAGCTCGTTCACAATTACTCAGTTACCAAGAGCGAAGAATAACAAGGCAGATGCCCTCGCCAAGCTTGCAGCAACTTCTCCAAGTGCTACATACGGGGCCACAAAAGTTGAATTATTGGAAAAGCCGGCCAAGCACCTCTAAAATGGTATCTGAAATATTCGCCATTGACAACACCGCCTCCGGGATGGATCCAATACTCAAATACATGGTTGATGGTCTGGCCCCGGAGGACAAGGTCGAGGCAAGAAGGTTACAGCTAAGATCAGCTAGGTACACGATTATGAATGACAAACTCTACAGAAGAGGCCATACCTTCCCCAACCTCAAGTGCGTCACACTGGAAAAAGGTCACAGTATCATGAAAGACATCCACGGGGGTATCTGCGGTAAACACGTAGGGGCCCGATCCCTCGCACATAAGGCTCTGCGAGCCAGATATTTCTGGCCAACCATGTTAGAGTTAGCTAGAACAATTTCTAGTTCTTGCCATAAGTGCCAAATGTACGCCAACATCCTAAGGGCACTGCTTATTGCTCTATCCATCCTCCTCGCACCTTGGCCTTTCTGCCAATGGGGCCTAGACCTAATTGGTAAGCTCCCAACAGCGGTAGGACAGTTCAAATACACCATTCTAGCGATGGACTACCAGACAAAGTCGGTAGAGGCAGATCCTCTCGTGGCCATCACGACAGAAAAAGTGAAAAATTTCTTATGGAAGAATATATACTGCAGATTTGGAGTCCTTGACACAATTGTCACTGACAACGAGGCCCAATTTGACAACGATGAATTAGGGGCATACACTGAGAACATGGGCACCAAGATCTTGTACGCCTCGCCGGCACATCACAAACTAACGGCCAGGTGGAAGCTGTCCATAAGATAATCAAGAAGATCCTCAAGAAGAAGCTTGACGACTCCAAGTGTCTTTGGGCCTCTAAGCTTCCGGAAGTATTGTGGGCTATCAGAACTACAGCAACAGAGGCTACCAGAAAGACTCCCTTCTGCATGGCTTTCGGAACAGAGGCAGTCCTTCCCATCGAAACACAAATCCAGAGTGGAAGGATCGAGTACTTCGACCGGGTACCAACACAGAAGGCCTTAAGCTTGGTGTCGATTTGCTGGAGGAGTGAAGGGATATCGCGCACATGCAAAACCTCTCAAACAAGAGGAGAATAGCCCGCTATTATGATGCCAAAGTGCAGTCCTGGACCCTTAAACTGGGGGATTGGGTCATGAAACAAGTGTACCCGGAGCCAAGAGGGCTGGACCCTTCTTGGACGAGTCCCTATGAGATCATCGAGGAGGTAGGTCCGTCAACCTTCTTCATCTGAGACATGGACAAAGTAATTTCCCGACATCCATGGAACACACAGCATCTCCGTTACTATTACAAGTAGCTCCTAAAGCATCTTAAACTAGCTTTTGATCATCCAGCTATGGCAAGCTACCCGTCGAGTACTTATTTTGTATGAGCCACCACGTGGTACTTTGAATGGAAAAATGGATTATTCAGACCATTACTTGCATTTTTACCTTAGTCACAAGGCTTCCCTGGTACTTAGCTACATTGTTGATTACTTGATTCCGGTAATAAGCAATTTAAACATACACGCTTCGACAAGGCATAAAATACAAGCAATTTAAATCCCTTTCAAATTTCCATTCAAGTAACAAACATTTAGTCATAAACAAAATCCCGGACTACCAGGTAAAGGAATTTAAGAAGAGACTACCCTAATACCGGCTCGAGGCCATTGTTCAAAATATGGGTAACAAAAAAAAAAAGCCCCGGAAAAGTAACTAACTTCCTAATCCTGGACCTCGGGATGGCTACCAGAGGCATCACCCTTGGGTTTAGCCATATGGCCTTCCCGTTCCTTTTCCTTGGCCTCCTGTTCCTTCTTTCTCTTCTCAAGCAATCCCCGTCTGAACCTTGCTTCATCCATGTACCCGGCTGCTACCCACTCCTTGTACTTCGTGATCACGGCTTTGTCCTGGGCGGTAATGAGCATATCGATCAATTCCTGTGAGCCCTTGTACTCGGCAATGGCCTCTTGCCTTTCTACGAGAAGGAGCCCCTCCAAGTGCTCGGCTTTTGCCTTTCACGACCTGGCAGAGTCCTCGGTTGCCTTGGCAGATTCCTGAAGACTCTCAACCTTAGCCTTTGCCCCAGCAAGTTCGCCTTCGAGCTCCGGGATCCTCTTCTTTGCGGCCTCCAGCTCGCTCACCTTCGAAGTTAAGGACTCTAACTTCTTCTTCAAGGAGTCCCGCTCTTTATCCAGATTTGCCTTCTCCCCATGAAGGTACTTCACTTGCCCGGAGAGGCTACTCACCTCCTCCTTCAGTTGCGTATCCTCCTCACTGTCATCGATCGCGTATATGTTGTACAAGGCCTGTGAGCACAAAGGTTAGTACATGCAACCAAACAAATATGCTAAGTAGTTGAAGGGTCCCCTTACACTAGAAATAAGTTAATCCTTGAGTTAATTATAATGTAGTTAATTCGTTTTTATTCATTTTGTAGGAAATAATCGAAGTTACAGAAACGAGAAGAAATTATACAAAAATGGATCATTCGGAGTTTTGACAAAAAGACGAAATTGTAATATCTTAATATGCAATTAAGCTAACGTAGCAGCAAAACATATTGGTTAACCAATATGGTTAATTAATCAAACCCAACAAATCTGTGTGGCCCACCGAATTGTCAGACCCATTCTCTTCTTCTCGCTGCAGCCCAAACCAACAAGTTTTTGTTATCATCTAATTAACCCACACATGACCACCGCTACCCCATATATATATATATATATATATATATATATATATATATATATATATAGCAGCCAACCCTATTCCAATTTCTTTTTTTTCTTTTTTTATCACGACTCTCTTCCTCTCTACACACAGCGCCGCACCACCTAAAAAAGGGCAGCCCTTTAGGTTTCTCTTTCCCAATTTCTTCCATTTCCTTTTTCTTTTCTCATATTCTCACCAACAAATCTTTATCAATTTGTCAAGGAGCATCAAGATTTGAGTTTGGGTAAAAGTGAGGAGCCATAAATCAAGATTTGTCATACTTGCTCCCTAGCAATTTGTAACTTGTTCTTGTTACTTCTCACTTCTCTTCACCTTTCTCTCTTTAATTTGATACATATTGTTGTTGATTATTTGATTGATTCACACACAATTTTTTCTAGCCCTAATTACCTTGAAATTAGCGAATACTCAAGCATTATTTCGTAGTATTACTTTGTTTTCTTCATTTGTAGGAAATTATGGTCAAGAGAGGAAAAAGACGAAAGAAGTAGCGAATTCAAGCAAAAAGTCAACTCCGACTAAAGGGCGAAAAGTCAATTGGTTGACCATCGGGTCAACCAAGTCAACTTGGCCCGATAGCAAGAAGTTCAAGGCCCAAGACCAAAGAAGTACAAGTGAAGACCCAAGTCCATTTGTATTACATCTTTGTATTCAAATTTCAAATTCAAAATAGATGTAATGACAATAATAATAGTGGACCACACCTCACACACATCACACATGTGGATGAGATATTTATTTGTGTTCACACTAGGCACACACTCACTTACACTTTTACCCTCCGGTTTTCTTTATATTTTCCAAAATATTTTCTAATGTTATAATTCTCTACATTTTTATTAGGTTGTTTTAGTCTTTCATTTTACCCATTTTCTACTTGTTTTTGACTTTTGAGCCCTTGGATCTAGGGTACAAGTCCAATCTTGACCCTTGAACCCAAGGGGGTATTTAAGCACCTTTGCACACACATTTCACAAACTTAAGACCCATTTTTCTACACCCTAGGCCTTTTGACCCATTTTTCTCTCCCTTCTCACCTCTTCTTCTATTCTTCATCCCCCATTCTTCACATGTAAGCTTGCACAAGGAGGAGGCACACACATTTCCGGTATCTAGGCTACCATCTCTACACCATGGCTTCATAAGGGTAGCAAGAGAAGCCATGAAGTTATGGCAATAGCTAGTGACAAGCTTTGCCTTAACTTTCATGGATTTCTCCTCTCTTTCCCTCTTCTTTCTCTCTCTCTTATTTCTTGCTTATGGTGTTGTTTGATGTGTATTGATATGTACTTGTGTGTGACCTCTCATGGTTTTAGGGTTTTGAAACCCAAGTTTAGTTTTGTATGGTTTTGTTGAGAAATTAATAAAATTGATGTTTATTCATATGATTTGTGTACTCTTGCTTTAATTTCTTCACTCTAGATGTATGGTTTAGATTTTCCCCTCCTTAATCTATGTTTGGTGTGTTGGAATTGGAATATTAAATTGGGGAATTTATATTTCAATTTAGATTATGCATTAGTATGGTGGAATTTGCCCATTGCATATCTCTATTTCCATTTGGATTTCTTAGATTGTGGTCCTCCAATCACTCAATTTTGAGTATTATTACCCTTGATTGTCGGAATAGTATTCGGAATTGTTGGGTAGGGTAATTGTTATCACAAGTACTCTTTTCGACCTTATTATTTGTGGTGATGGTTGTTAGAGTGTGTTACAATCTATTGTCGAAACATAAAGTACTTAGTTTTGAGCACTTATGGCCCTAACAAGGCATAAGGTTTGAGACTAGTATAGGGTAGCCAAAAACTAAGTATTCTTTCTTCTTCTTGTTTTTGCTTAGGGTTTGACTACTATTTTATGACAATCAATTTAGCTTTCTTTTGGACCTCTTAATACTAAATGGAAATCTGACAAAACATTTGAAGCATCATTTGAATTAATCATCATCATTCCATGTGATTTTAGATTTGTGTGGAGAACCTTGAATTCCATGGTGACCCTGATGCGATGCATCCCATCCTTCTATCTATCTTATTTTTATGTTGTAGTTAGTTAGTTTATTTATCATTTATGAAAATGCAAAAACATTGTGACTTTCCCACTACAATTCATTTGTAAATCCATGTGGGAGTGAGCATTACAAGCAGTTTTGTGTGTTTCACGGCCCTATCTAGGCCTTGCTTGGTGCAAGACCGTCTATGTGACTTTGTGTGATGTAAAGTCATGCTTGAATGAGGCTCGGTGCCTTGTTTAACATTTTTTGTGCAAGTGATTTTCGGTGACCTAGAACCCTAGGATTCTTAGCTAGCTCATAATCCCCGAGGTACGATAAACCGGGATGTAAATACTTTCCATCTTTGATGACCGTGTTGATTGTTACGTGATAGGCGAATGAAAAACGCTCAAATCATTGATGGGTAGTGAGTAGTTTATTTAGGAAACTAGGGTTTGAGCCCTAGCATGGACTAAATGTAATAAATATGTTTTGATTTAATGGTTTTCAATTTCGTGTTTGACATATGTTCTATTCTTTTATATTTGGCTTAGATGCATGACTAGGAGCTTGATTAGCTCTTGAATGTGTAGATGAGCATGTCAATTAGGGGACCTAATCAATTCTCTAATTTATGGCTAAGACACTAGTTTATAACATGGTTAGTTACAGTACCAATTTCGATTGCCGTATTAACTAGCTTGGGAACCTTGATTCTAGGACTCTTCGCATTTTAGTGCAACTAAAGGCCCTAACAAGGCTCTAGATTGTCCCAATTAAGTTTCTACGGCCCTTGATCTAAAGTAGGAATACCTTTTAATGAATCTAATGACCCATGAGCCTTGAAAAGTCTTGGGTACGGTTCTTGATGCCAGTATGAATTGAATGATCATTGTCGGACTATATTTGTGCATTGAATTTGGCTAGGAGGACACTCTAGTGACCTAATTTCCATTTCTTACTTTTCTTTCCTTTATTTAATTTTGTTGTTAGTCAAACCTTTCATTTAAATTCTTACAATTTAGCTATTAAAAATTCAATTTACACTTTTCGGTGACAAATTCGACCAATTATAAATAGTCATCACTAGGTTCCTAGTTTTGATTAGGCTTTGGTGCAAACCAAAGCCGAGCATTGCTAAGACTTGGTGCCTTAGATTAGCTTTTTTATTTGTTTTATTTTCTTTTATTTGCTTTGTGACTTTAGTTCCGACTACCGAAGAATTGTGGGTTAGCCACTAATCCCCGTGGTACGATAATCTTGAGCTTAATGCTTCCCTATGTTGACAAACATACGTACGCTTGCGTAAATGTGTATCAAGTCATATGGGGCTTGTGAAGTTGGGCTACTTAGGCCTAGGGCCATTAAGCTCCATGTTTGAATCCACGTCTTTACATATTTTCTCTTCTACTTAGGCTTGAGACATAATAGTCAAACTAAGGATACTTCTAGTGATTTCATTAAGTTTGCTTTGCGGCAAGCTAACTTTGAGTTCATTAAATATCTTGTACCACAATTTTGTGTTTTGACGAGCATTTTGCGAATGCAGTTTGTATTTATGATTAGATCGTTTGTTAGGACTTTCTCGTTTGCTCTATATTTTATAGTCAAAATAACTGCACAACCTAATTTTCAACAGGTGCTATTGGTATGAGATTTATTTCTTATTAAACTATTATGCAACTTTGATTTTGTTGCATCAGGAGTATAGGCTTTAGTGTATGTAATGTGCGGTTGTTGACCTAAGGAATTGAATACATATATTCTTTTTCTAAAAAATATTCCATACACTTAACAAAATTATTTTAATTCAAGAACTTTTATTAAAGTAGTCAACACTTGTTAGAAAAAAAAAAGTCAATTATTCCTTATACTTACCTATATAAGAAATATACGCATTTGACTTATATTCAATTAGATGACTTTTTCTTTCTAAATAACATTTTAGCAACTCCTGAGATGTTATATAAGTGCATAGAAGACAAGAAGATCTCATAGTCACCCCAACTAAAATCATTATCATCTTCATCACAAACTTGAAGATGTTTCAAGCATATTATATGATAGTGCTTTTTGGTTTTGCTTTTTCATTACCCAATATGAGTGGTGCTGAACATGTACCCTTTGAGCTAAACTACAACATCACATATAGTTCACATCATACACAATTTCTTAACCAACATGAAGAGATTGTACTATCAATAGATAAACATTCAGGTTCTTTAATTTATTTTATTTTATTAGAGATACACTTACATGTTAATAAGTGTGGGAACACATTTACTACGTGTAGCAATACACACACACACACACACACACACACACACACACACACTTTTATTGACTTTTAATGTGTATTTGTAGGAACTGGATTTAGATCTCTAAGGAGATATGGTTCAGGATTATTTGGTATAAGACTAAAGCTCCCGAGTAATGATACTGGAGGAATCATTACAACCTTTTATGTAAGAACTCGATCTTCATATATTTCTCATTGATTGTTAATTTTTTAACATTTTTATGTTATTTATAATAGGGAAAAAATTACAAACAGTACCCAACTTATGGGCCACTCCGAATTTCAATACCCAATCTTCCGAAACTATCACAATGGTACCCCAAATATCCCACCCGACCCAACATTCGTACCTGCCGTCATGGACTGCGTTAACTATCATGCCACGTGGCATTTTCTTAGGGGTAAAACCGACCCTCTGTCTTTACCTCCAGGGAAAAAAATACAAATAGTACCCAACCTATGACCGACTCTGAATTTCTGTACCCAAATTTTCAAAAACTATCACAATGGTACCCAGGTTATCTAGCCCGACCCAACATATGTACCCGCATCCCACGCTTGTGCAGCCCACCCAGCGCCCCGCGCCTGCGCAGCCCACCCGTGCCCAAGATGATGGGAGAGTTGGGAGGAAGAAGAAAATGAAGAGAGTTTGAGGAAGAAGAAGAAATCTGGTGAAAGGACGAGAATACCCCTCAAAGTTTGACAGTTGACTAACTCCGTAACGGCCAACGGTGTTCTAGGTACTAAAGTTGGGTCGGGGTCCGAACTTCAGGTACCAAAGTGATAGTTTTGGAAACTTGGGTACAGAAATTCGGAGTCGACCATAGTTTGGGTACTGTTTGTATTTTTTACCCTTTATAATATATACTGTATGAAAAAATACTAATAGTTATATATAATAGTTGATTTCGTTGCCGAACAATGATACCCATCGAGATGAAGTTGATTTTGAATTTTTGGGTAACAAGCAACCACCCTATACGCTAAGTACAAATGTGATTTCAAATGGCAATTTACATCGAGAGCAACAAATTTCTCTATGGTTCGATCCTACAACATATTTTCATTTATACCAAATTCTATGGAACCAACATCAACTAGTGTAAGTTTTAATTTCAATCTCTTATAGCTTTTTTCAAACAAATTTATCAGTTATGAGTGATACTATGTGCATGTTTGATAATACTTTAGTTGGAATTTTTTTTTGGAAGGTTTCTTTTTTAGTAAACACATAATTTTCTGCAATATAGATAATTCTTTTTAAAAATACGCTTAAAGTAAATGCTATTATGTACTTGTTCAAAAAAAAATTGTTCAAAAAAAAAAAATGCTATTATGTACAGTTTAGAGTATTTGAGAGTGCTTTCAATATCAATTGCAATGTCAAAACATGTATATTTGTGTTTGCCATACATAATTTTTTTATTTCAAATTAATTTTCAGGTTATTTGTAGATGAAATCCCCATTAGAGTGTTTAAAAATGATCCAAGTATCGGACCTATTTTTCCAACAAAGCCAATGGAAATTCAAGGCACTATTTGGAATGCAACATGGGCTAAACATGGATCGTTACCTGATTGGAGTCTAGGACCTTTCAAAGCATATTATCAAGGATTTGATATTGATGGGTGTCCCGCAACCAACTTGAACACTACAGAATGTCATGATTATAAGTATGCATGGAATGGAGAATATTATAAGTCTTTGAATCAAGTTCAAGAACATGCATATGAAATTGTCAAGAGATACTACTTGAAATATAACTATTGTACTGCAACCCATCCTTCACCCCCTGAATGCAAGATCAATAATTAAAATGTATATAGATTAGTTGATATATGACTGTTGTATTGCAAATCACCATTGATCCCCTGGAGATCAAATGTCTTGATTCAAAAATAAAATTATTGCAACCAACAGATGTACTATTGTGAATTTGTGATCATAAATACTCATAAAAGAAATAAATAAAATTTCGTTAAAAACAATTTGTGTATTCTACTAGCTATTTCTTCTTTGGAATTTGATTTCTATTTCTTCTATTCTATCACACACACACACACACACTATTTGGATGAATTTGTTAGTGTGGGGATGATAAGATAACTATATTTTAGATTTCATTGTTGCTCAGGGCGTGCTACATGTAGAAATTGTCATATCTAGTATTTTGCATTCGACGATTTGACAACAACCATGTTTTGTTGGAGTTGTAATTCGAGTACAAGTAGGATTGATTTTTAGTGAAAGAATTGAGAAATTATTAAACCCGGATTTTTGTATCTCAAGTGGTATTGAGATGTGACATTGTTGTGATTAGGTACTTGATGGAGTTGTTTTGAGCGGATTGTGGTGATTTGTGCTTATCTTGATTTGTGTATGAAGACTCAGCGGGATTCAGATGTGAGTAAATCTTATGATGTTCATTTACGAACGGAGTTATCTTATTGTCTTGGAGTTATTTATTCAAATTGTAAACTATAGTTGGTATTAGTGGCATTCCAGAGTGAATGACTACGTGTTTTTGGTGTGTGTGTGTGTGTATCTTGGTGGTTTTGTTGTGTGGTGAAGTAATATTAGTGAATTGTTCATATTATTGTTTTGGGACATGACTTTTCAAGGGAAGTAATATATGGTGGAAATGATGATTTATATAGTTTTAGAAAGTGTTTGAGATCGTGTAACATTTTCGGGTCCTGCGTGACTTCTTTAAATATTTTGGTCTTTATACCAAGGGTCACAGGGATGATCAGAGTGTGAAATCCTTTATTGAGATTTGTGTAATATTTTTAGGTCTTATGTGATTTATTTAAATGTTTTGATATCAAGACTAAGAGTCTAAGGATTGGCGGTCACAGGGTGTGACATCTTTTATTGAGATTTGTGTGACACTTTTGGGTCTTGTGTGACTTATTTAAATGTTTTGATCTGAAGACTGAGGGTCTGAAGATTTTGAGGTTATAGGGGGATGGTGTGAGATCTTTTACTAAGATTTGTATAACATTTTTGGGTCTTGTGCGACTTCTTTAAATATTTTGCTCTGAGGGCTAAGGAGGCCTTAGGATCGGGGGTAACAGAGAGTGACCTCGAGCAAGTTAATCGGGATACCATGCTTTTGGCAAGGCGTATGGTTACGATTTAATTAGAGCTCTAGTCTGTCTGCTATTGTATCTCATTGGGTAGCCGGGCAATTATTGCGACTCATGAATACGCGTTTTAAAATAGAGTTTCGAGTGCATTCTTTCTTTTATTTTCTAGGGAAAACCTAGTTTTCATATTTAAATAGTTGAGTTACAATTAATATAATTTTGTTACGGGGTAACATGTGTTTTTCCTTTTGAGAAAAGGATATTGAGTTTTGAAAGGAATCAAGGTGTGAGATGCTTTTCTTGAGTTGGAAGGGTGGTTTCTTGTTTTGTTTGCGTGAGTTGTTTTGCAATGATTATAATGTAATTCCTGAACTAAACTTTATGCAGGGATTACTATGATTTGTTTTGGTGTAATTTTAGTGTAATCTCCTGAAATAAATTATATGCAGGGAGAGATTATTATGATTTTGGATTATGTGATTTTAGGTGATCTCCTGAACTAATTTTCTATGCAGCGATTACAGGTTTTTACTTTGTGTAAATTGTGAGTGCAGTTGTGGTTTTATGATTTATATTTCTTCGCGAGATTCTGGAGAGTCGTGAAATGATCTATGATGTCATAATGATGAAAATACTTCCTGTCGAGAGAAAAGGAGTGTGATTTATTGGAATGGTCGGGAAGACTAAAATGATTTGAAACGTCACTGAGGTGACAACAAGTACCTTTTGGTCGAGACAAATGAAGAGTGATTTTGTAATTCGTCGTTACGCATTAAAATGATTTCAAACATTATTTGAGGTGGTTTTGTTTGACTGTGATTTTGTGAAACCAAATGCTGAGTTGAGAGTCAAAGCATGTGGTTTTTAGTCATAAGTTGACGTACTTATGCATGTTATTGAAGGATGAGAAATTGATGGTTGTTGTTGTAATATATATATATATATATATATATATATATTTAAAGGGTTTGGAACCCAGCTTGACTGGGAGGCTCAGCCCCACGCCCGAATATTATTAAAAAAAAGAAGAAGATTATACTGCGAGGGGGACATAAAACCTTCACCTCGAGCACTAGTACAAGAATGCCAACTTACATGAGACATACCACAGATATAACAAAATACAAGCTGGAGCCCCATAAAGGAGCCCGGGAAAACTAAGACTAAGAAAACCTGTAGTTTGGGCGAGCTAAAAAATCATGACCAAAAGATGATAGCAAAAACGGCGGTAAAAAGTCCCACCAAACAGAATTCTCCATGGTTGCACCATAGTTAGCTAGGCTATCTGCAACCGAGTTACCCTCTCCAAATATGTGTGAAATGTGGACATTCATCTGTCGTGCAATATGCATGCAATTTCCCCAAGTTGTACGCAGACGCCAAGGAACAGACAAAGGTTCCCTAAAATATTTTAGTAAAATCAACGAGTCCACCTCCAACCATAGATTATGCCCTTGTTTTGTCTAAGCAATGCGCATTGCCTCAATGACTGCTAACATCTCTGCATCTAGAGCACTAAGCACTTGTACATGGGCAGAAAAAGCACCTAGAAAAGATGCATAAGAGTTTCTGAAAATGCCACCATAACCTGAATGCGCCTGATCATGAAAAGATCCATCCGTGTTCACTTTCACCCAATGGATAGGAGGAGGCTGCCATAACACATGAAGAACTCTAGGGGCTGTAGGTCGCAATGGTGAAAGACCCAACAAATCAAAAATTGGCATAGATTGAAGATTAGAAGTAGAGGTGAAAATCAAAGAACCTGATTCTTTGAGTGATAAGATCAGCTTCTGTTTGAAGTTAACATCAGTATAATCACCCCCTTCATGTTTTAGTCTATTACGCTCCATCCATAAACTCCATAATAAATTGCAGATCGTAATATGCCAAAGAAGTTTGGGGGAAAAAGAGAGGCTAGAGGTATAAGTATCACCAAAAAGATCAACCAGCGACATACCTGGATCAAAATGAAGCCTGAATAGGGATACAACCCAATACCAGGCTAATAATGAAACTTCACAGGTAATAAAGAGATGATTAGTGCTCTCTAGATTTTTCCTGCACAACTGGCATCTAGAACATAGAATGGAGCCACAGCGCTGGATAAGTTCATCAGTGGGTATTCTATTCATCAAACCTTCCAAGTAACCAAACTCTTTCGGGGTTAGATGGCACCATGCCAAATTTTGCGTCCCCAAGTCACCACTGGCAGCTGCTCTGCCAACAAGTGGTAGGCGGATTGGACAGTGAGGATGCCTGACTTCTCCAATGCCCACACCAGCTGATCTGGCATGTCAAAAGAATGTAAAGGAGTATGAGAAATTTCCTCAGCTGCCTCCCCGTGTGCCCTTTTGAAACTTCAAGGAATTTTCCATTCCCTGTTGTGAATAAAACTACAAACCTTGACATCAAGAAACGGGAGAATTTCAGGAGCACAATTGGTAGATCTTACAAGAGTTTCACCTAGCCAATCATCCTTCCAAAAATGTATTAATTTACCATCACCCACAACCCATTGCAGATTAGCATGAAACCGCGGCCATATCTTCTTAAGCCCCAACCAAATCGACAACTTCTTGTAGGAATTAGAAGGAAGGAAACCTGAGGGTAAGAAACGATCATGAAGTAGGATAGCAGAAGGGGTGGTTTTTGTGACTACATCCCAACAACGTTTCAAGAGCAGGGACTTATTTAATGTAATGAGATCCTTCAAGCCCAAACCCCCTTGTTCTTTGGGGGTGCAACAATGCTTCCAAGCTACAAGTGCAGAACCATCTTTTAAAGGATCACCATTCCAGAAAAAATTACGTATCCATCTTTGGACTTTCTTCAAGAGCTCAAGGGGCCATGCATAGACCTGGAAACTGTAAATTAGCTGACTCTTAATAGCAGAATCAACTAATTGCAGCCTACCTACTTGTGAAAGCAATCTACCCTTCCAGGAGCTGAGCTTGGCTTTGACTTTGTCAGCAATGGGAAGCAAAAAACCCGATTTAGCTCTTCCCACAAAAATGGGGACACCCGAGTAAGTAAATGGAAATTCACTCACATTGATGTCAAGAATATTTCTGATCCTCACTAGCCTTGGACCGGTAGACTTACCAAGGAAAAGCTGTGACTTAGCTTTATTCACTGCCTGACCAGAATTTAAAGCGTATTCATCCATGAAAGACAGCAAGTTCCGAAGATGCTTGTAACGGCCTTGAAGAAAAATCATAACATCATCCGCAAACAAGACATGCGATGGAGGTGTTACATTTCTTGGAGTTTTAATGCGCTTGATCTTATCTCCATTAACCAAGGAAGTAATGCCCCTACTCAGAACCTCTTCAGCAAGGCAAAATAGAAGCGGTGAAAGCGGATCCCCTTGACGCACCCCTCTTGAACAAGTAAAGAAGCCACAAGCTTTGCCATTCACAGTAATGGAAAGATAAGCAGATTGCAAAATTGTGTGAACATACCTGACAAAAGTCGGGTGAAAGCCAAAAGCACCAAGAACCCGTAGAAGGAAATTCCAATCCAGCGTGTCAAACGCTTTGCTAATGTCAAACTTAATTGCAATGTTACCATATTTGCAGTTTTCATCTAGCAGATTCACACACTCAGAAGTTTGTGTAATTGGATCAATGATAGTACGACCAGTGATAAAGGCACTTTGATTAGGAGATATAATTCTTGCTGCAATGGGATCAAGGCGATCTGCCAGGATTTTTGTAAGGATTTTGAAACCGAAGTTGGCAAGCACAATGGGCCTATAATCAGAAACTTTTTCGGATTCCAGAAGCTTGGGGATGAGTGTAATGACATTTGAATTAAAGTGAAGCATAATGAAACCATTTTTAAGAAAGTTTGAACCACCAGAACAACATCAGGACCAACCACAGACCAACAAAATTTGAAGAAGCTGCCATTGAAACCATCTGGACCAGGGGCGCTGAAGCTGTCCATGCCCATTACAATGTCATGAATTTCCTGGGATGAAGGGACTGCCAGGAGGGCACAATTTTCTTCTTCAGTAACCACGCGGGGAATAGTACGCTCCACTAGCCCGGTATTCACAATATTTGGAAAGCCTTCTCAAAGTGTTGCACCACATGAGCTTCTATGGCGGGCATGTCTGTAATAGTCACTTGGTTAACATTCAAAGCACAGATGGACTTGTTTATGCGCCACAACTTGACCATATTCTGCAAAAAAGAAGTATTCCTGTCGCCATCTTTCAGCCATCTTATCCTAGACTGGTCTCTGAGGAAAGTAGCTTGGATGGAAAGGTCAGAAAGGAACCGTGAGTGAGCAGCATCTTCCCGTATAAATCTATCCTCAGAAGGACCCATAACTGAGATCTCAGACTGAACCGTATCCAAAAGAGCCTTTGAATTTCTAACTCTGATAGGGTAGCCTTACACTAGTCTTTTAACATCACCTTCAGAGCTCTAAGTTTGGATGCCAAAAAAAACTAAGGGCAGCCGAAAAAGTGAAGCGAAGCCCAAAAATCACGGACCAAAGAGAGGAAATTAGGTTGTTGCATCCAGAAACTTTGGAACCGAAAAGAAGGTTTGGAAACTTGCTGAAGCCTGGAGCAGGTCAGTAGAATAGGACAGTGATCCGATGTAGCTTTAGTGAGCGTGCAACAATCAATAGTAGGCCAAGATTCCAACCATTCCAAATTTCCAAGAGCTCTATCTAAATGCTCCTCAATTCTACGATTTGTCCAGGTGAAGGCAAGTCCCTTTGTGGGAATATCAAGGAGACCACAAGAGTTACACATTTGCTGGAACTTGTGGCAGGAGGTTGCATTTGGTGGATTACCCCCTCGTTTTTCATGAGCTCCGAAGACACAATTGAAATCTCCAAAAACTACCCATGGACTTTATACATGTTGTGCATGGATAGCAGCAAGGTCGGACCAAAGTTGCCTCCTCCCCGTTAGAGTAGTTTTGGCATATACAGCTGTTAGTGTACTGTGAATTCTCTCATGTGTACAAGAGACTGAAATCTGCTGTGAACCGACTGAAATAACTTGCAGCCCAAGAGATTCATGATAGAAAAACCAGAGGTTTGGGTCTAGAGGACCTCGATCATTAGTAGTAACCAGGCGTAAGCCTAGAGTTCTCCAGAAAGTCAACGGAATTGAATCAATTGAGACAAAAGGTTTTGAAATACAAACAATTAACGGTTTATGTGAACGTACCATATTAGCTAATACCCGCTGTGTATCATCAATAGCAAGACCACGGGCATTCCAAAAGAGAACTTTCATGGATAAAGTTTATGTTTGGTCCTCTTCTGCAGGACTAGCTTTTTGGTACCAGGCTTCAGCTTCACTTTAATGGCTTTCATCACCTTTTTAGAGATAACTGGAGTAAATTGTCCTTCCTCTAAATCACCATTCACTTTACCATTTGATGTGACCTCAAAAGCATCACTTGATTATGAACATGTGAGAAACCCGGAGGAGCAGAAGCAGTGGAGGAGCTCGTCACTCCAACATCACTGCAAGCCAAAATAGCAGGGTCCACAATTTGAAGTAGACAATCCTGAGCGACAACAACAGCTTCCTGCACTGCATGAGTTTGAGCTGCATTGTCATGTGAAGCGGTATGATCAACCGCTTGAGCAACACCACCCGTGGCCCGTACTGGGGATATGCTTAGCCCTTGATCAAGTTGGCTGCAGCTTGGCATATGGATTGCTGCAGTTAATGGTGTCTGGGCCGCAGGTACACGGGGCGGGGGTGTACTAGCCTTCTTTGAACGACGGTGGGTTCGACGCCGACCTCGAGTCGTGGAGCGGCCGCGTTCAGCAGCACTAGTGGCAACTCGTTCAGCACTCGCAGTAGCACCATCAACAATGCGTTCAGAGGGTCCTCCGCGCATCACTGCTTCCGACTTGCTTCTGCTTTTGTTTGCAGAGTGGCCAACAACGCCACAAACTTGACAGAGAACTGGCAGCGACTCATATTCAATTCTGGCAGTAACTGCGTCCCCATGTGTATGAGCAACCCTAATTTGATCACACAAAGGCTTTGAGAGATCAACATCAACGAGGACCCTTGCATAGAGACCCAGTGTTCTGTTCGCAGTCCTTGCATCCAAATTAATTGGAGTACCCACACCTCGTGCAATCTCAAAGAGAGTTTGATGGTCCCAGTAATTAGCAAACCCTAGATCCCAGAAACGAATCCAAATCTGTGCAAAGGTGTTTGTGTACGCTGTTGGGGAGAATTCAGGCGTCCACTTGATTAATCTCAAGATTCCCGGATTCAAGTTAACAGAACCTAATTGCCAAATGCGTTGCATATATATCATCAATGGTTGCGAACTAAAGCATGAAAAACCCCTTGCCCAATGGAGCTACTGACCAATTGGAGAGTTTAGGCCAGAACGAACGCAACCTTTGAGCCAGTTCATTGGCCTTGGGCATGACCCCATTCGGGGGTGAGAGCAATTTCCCGACAAGGATAGTCTTGCAACGATCGAGCCCGCGCTGGAAAGGCTCATCGGAGATTTGGATCGTGACGACTCCATCAACAACAGATGGCACAGGCAAGTCATCAATTGCAAACCCAAGCGGGACATCAGAAGAAAGCAAAGAAGCAAAAGTAGGTTTAAGTTTAGTGTTGGTGAGAGGAGGCTCTTCACCGGCAGCGACGGCGGAGGCCTGCCGGGAAGGGGAAGTAGACATCCCTAGGTTTTTCCACTCACATCAAAAGCAGAAATATAAACCCCAGCTCAAAACTCACCTCTAACATCTAATCATCTGAGTATTGTTTGTTGTTGTAATATATACTTATTGATTGTTTAGGTTGAGATGACTTAAGCACGTGTTTCTGTTTTGGTTGTTTGAATTTATTCACACGAGCTTCAAAAGCTTACTGGGTTTGTTGTTGCAACTCTGCAGGTTAGGGTGAACGTGGTTGAAGCAGTAGAGGTTCCTTACTATTGTAGTAGTAGGTTTAGTAACCTAATTGTGTTATGCACTTGTTAGTCTTCCGCTATATAATGAGCGTACTGTGTGAGTTTTGCTTATTAAATTGTTGTTTCAATTTAATTTTTAAGCTTAGTATAATGTAATATATGACTCTAAAGAACGAGTCTGTGTTGACATTTGTGGGTTCAGGACATCGTTGGTTGGATGTGTTAAAAGAAACTTTTTACAGGTGTAGGTACACGTTTTGATCAACTTGGTGTGTTGGCATTCCCATACAAAACGGGAAAGTATCTTTGCAGTTTAATGGGTTTAATATTCCTTATTTAAAGATATTTTTCTGTTTGTCAAATTGTGTTATTGATTTCCTAAGTATTTTAGGATTTGGTGGATATCTTGTATTAAAAGTTCGTCCTTTCCTAATTAAAGTCTAATTAGGTAGAATCTTGAGGAATTGAGCAGCTGCGTTGGTCAAATATATATTTAGAGAGATGCATGGCCAGAAGCAAGAACTTGGAACGCAAGAATATTGTTAGGCGTCTTGCATGTTTGCTAATTGAGTCTTCACAAGAGTCAAAACACTTGGTCCATGTTTAAGTGTTCTTGATCATTGTTTCATATGCAGAACTTCTCTTGAGATCAGTAGAGGAGCTGTGAAGAAAGGAGAGCGATATTTGGTGATCGTTCAAGTGAAGAAGGAGTTCAAGACGGAAGACAAACTTGGTATTAGTTTTCATCTAATCATTGTAGCCGAGCTAGTGCTACTTAAGTTTGTAAAGAACATATCCTTCATCATAAGTTAATTCTTATTTTGGGTTCTCAAGAGTAAGAGCCGCGCAGTGTTTTTAATCTCAGAAGTTGAGATTTTCACTGCATAACCAAAATCTGGTGTTCTGTTTGTTAATTTTAGTTTCTGCTGCCCAGTAAGGATTGATCCGTGCATTGCAATCCCCATTTTCCAGAAAACACATTATGTCCTTGTATTTTCAACAGGTATTTAGTGTTGATGTCTGAACCATCACGCCCAGAGTATTTGTGACTGTTAGTCTTCCACTGTGTAATGAGCATACTGTGTGAGTTTACTTATTGAATTGTTGTTGAAGTTTAAGTACGTTTTAAGCTTGGTATATATAATGTAATATGTGACTCTAAAGAACGAGTCTGTATTGACATTTGTGGATTAAGGACATCGTTGGTTGCATGTGCTAAAAGAAATTTTTTACAGGTATTTAGTGTTGATGTTTGAACCATCAAGCCCAGAGTATTTGTGATTGTTTAAATTATATTATTAATTGCAATTGAGAATCAGGGCGTAACATTGATATATGTAACCAATGACACTGGTGCGCGGAGTTTAATACCAACAAATCAACAATCGGAGTAGGTTCTCTCAAAACCATGCGCTGGCGGTCCTCGTTGTCAGAGACTGCTGAAGTCAATGCTTGAAAGCGCGTTACCTTTGCTGCCAGCGTGGGCGCAGAGACTCCAGGAATAGTGAAAAGAGTAAACAAGCAGCCAGATGAAAAAACACTAAGAATCAGCAATGGTAAAATTAGGTTGGGCCAGCTTGCAGAAGCTCAAGCAAGTGAAGCAACCTCGTCCCTAGTAACTACATCCAAGAGTTGCTTCCCTACATCAAAAGCCTTAAACTTAGGGTTAGAGTTAGATGGCGCCACCGAATTGGTGGCAGAGACTCCAGGAATAGTGAAAAGAGTAAACAAGCCACCAGATGAAAAAACACTGAGAATTGGCGACGGTATGCATTCCCAGTGCTCCTAACCTCCTCCTAGAACGAAGGGCCTATGCTTCCTGACTTAGGATGCTCAAGGAGGCCACAAACTCTCCAGAAACCAACAAACTTCTTGTATTTGAAGCGAAGCGCGTTGCAGAAACATCCGGAGAAAACTCAAACTCGAAAGGTGGGTACGCATGTTTCACGGTGTCGCAATATCATGTCTCAACCAAACCTAAATGTGTGAACCTCGCTGGATTCCAAATTTGTCCAATTGCAGCACAAACCCTAAGGTGGAGCCAACCATCAAAATGACTCGCTAGAGCCACAGTAGGAGGCCGAAAATTTCCACCCACACTGGAATAGAAGAGATCAGCTAGAGCCATCAGAGTAAAAAGACCGAAAAACCCTTATGATTTCTTTTAATTAATTACAAGCTTTAATCATTGTATAATAATTACCTCAGTCTTTTTTGTTGTTGTAAATAAATAATTAAAGTTCATCTTTAATATTGGGAAACATTCTCTGAAGCTTTTGCTCTAAGAGAAAGCCGCGTTAGTGCTCGCCAAAATGGTTACAGAAGATCACAAGTTGAAGGTGGCTCTAATCTTGTCATCGACTGTGTAAATGGTATTAATGCAACAAGTTGGAGGTTTATCAAAAGTTATCCATGACATCTAAAGCCTTGCTGGATCCTTCGACTCACTCTCATTTAAACATCTTTAAATAAGCAAATTTTATCGCAATCTGGAACATACATCATTAGACTGTTCTTATTGAACCAATTCTGTTTCTGAGGTAGCTTTTAAAACTTTATTGTTTTATGCTGTAGAAGTAAAACTCGTTGCCCAGCATACATCATTATTTCATTTAATAGTCTTTTCTTCTCAAAAAAAAAAAACCCCAATTTTTCTACTGTTCTCCCTCGCAGCAGCTCCTCACTCCCTCTTTTATCTCCTTCTCTCTCTCTCTCTCTCTCTCTCTCTCTAAATTGCTTCTCTGCCGCTGCGTTATTTTGGTCTCTCGCTCACATTGAAGAATCATGAGTTACCTATTGACGACGTTCTCGCCAAATCAGCCCTTGACGTCTCCAAGTTCGCAACCGTGGCACTCGTCGATGTCGATTCCGACGACGTTCAGGTCTACCCCCATTACTTCGACATCACTTTGATTCCCTCCACCATTTTCTTCCACAACGCCCATCACATCAAGATGGATTCCGGAACTGCTGATCACACCAAATGGATCGGCGCGTTTCGGACGAAGCAGGACTTCATTGATGTTGTCGAGGCTATTTTCAGGGGAGCGATGAAAGGGAAGCTAATTGTGAACTGCCCATTGCCGCCGGAACGAATTCCGAGATACCAGTTGTACTATAAGGATGTCTAGAAGTTGCCAAAATGTGATGAAACTTGTCGGATTGTATTTTTGTTAATATGAGAAATATATATTTCAGAGGTCTTTTCTTTGGTTCTATTTGGTTTTGTGGATTGAGATTTGGAAGCACAGCCTCCTATTGCTTCATGCTATTAAAGAGAGAGGTATGCTTCACTCCGTCTGCTTGAGGCATGTCAATCTTGGCTAAATGTGTTATTGAGATAATATGCATTGTACAATTATTAGGTTCAGAAGCTCATTGCATGATTGGGTAGTAGAAGCGAATTGATCACTTACTTTGATTAACTATGTGTCGGGATTAGGGGAGATATGGCATATTTTGTTGGGAGATATCTGTGACAATATTATGTTAGTTCTTTGATAGAAGACATTTAGTAATTGAGAGGATGAATCTGTTGATCACTAGGGAGCTGGAGCATCCTTTTCTCTCTATCTCATGTGTGCGTGTATGAGGCTATCGGGTTTAAACCATCAATTCCACAAATGCATGCAAGTTGTCATTTTGTTTAATTTGACGAATCTTTATACTTGTAATCTGCATGATTATCTGTCAATCTACTTGTGATCTGCATGAATATCTGTCAATCTATATACCAGTTGTTTTATAAGGATGCGTAGATTTGATGAACTTCTAAGATTGTACTTATGTTAATATGATAAATATGTCTGAGAGTTTTATGGCTCAACCTCTTTACTTTGGTACCTCTTGGATTTTATTGTATGGGTTTTGGAATCTACACTTATTATTGCCAATTAGGATTCCTGTAGTTTATGCTATTTCCAACAAAAAAAGCGGAAGCTGAAGAAGAATAAGTAGATACGGATGGAATGTCACAAAACAGGAGGACTCTGAAAAGAGAGAGGTGTGCTCTCTGTTTTCCCGAGACATGTCAATTTCAGCTAATTATGCATTATAATTCTTCATTGATGAACTTATTTAGATTGATTGGAGATCAAATTCATTGAAACATTTATTAGAGTTAGACGTCTATCGCATGATTTGGTAACAGAAGTGATTAAAATCACTTGCTTTGGTATATGATATGGGAATTAGGGGATTTGGAAAATGAGTCTGTTGGGGAATTATCTGCGGCAATACATCATTACATTGTTAATTGTTTTAGGGTTTCATAGATTCAGGTTAGGGCTCTCTATTATAAGACAAATTGGTTCATTATAAGATAATCAACAACTTGATTGGATTTTGTACGAGTAAATGAGAGGAGGAATCTGTTGATCACTTGGGGCCTGGAGCATCCTATTTTCTCTTTCATGTCTGGGCATGAGTGTGCGTGTTTATGGGGTTTAATTCATTCAATTCCAGAAATGCATGGAAGGTTGGCATAGAATATAATTGGGTGATGATCGGTGTTTATTTATTGTTTTACTAGCACTTGATTGCTTGTTGTGAAATTATATTTATCGAATATAAATATTTATTTTGAAATACATGAACTTGATTGTCAACGGTTAATGGGTAAGTTAAAACAAAGTTTTGGTATAAATGATTTTCAGATTTAGTAATGCGTGAACTATAGTTGGTATAAGTGGCATCCCCGAGAGGATAACTACGTGTGTTTCAGTGTGTGTACATGAAATATATATATCTTGGTGGAAATAATTTTTGTGATTTGTATCGTATTATTGTTTGTAAACCATACATTGTGAGAATAATGATTTACTAGAATGAGCAGAATGCATGATTGGGTTGCTGAAGTGATTTTAAGTCAGTTGCTTTGGAATACTTTGCGGTGATTATGGAATCTGGGAGAAGGGTTTTGTTGGGAGTTTATCCTTCTGCAGCACTATGTTGTTATTCTTCATTCTTGCATTCTTAGATTTGGGTTATGGTGTTTTGTTAGAACACAAATTGGTGGTGTTCCAAATGCTGCCCGAAGCCCTGAAGTGGCATGCTTAAGTCGGAAGCAACTTATATATTAAAGAATCAATTCCTTGGTAGTTTTGCATGTGTAAATGAGAGGAGGAGGTTGTTAATCAATTGGGAACTAGTAGTCCTTTTTCCTTGTCATGTCTTGTGTACACGTATAGGGTTTTACTCAATTGAATTCCGGAAGTGCATGCAAGTTTGTTTGTATAGGGAATAGTCGGAATAGGGTTTTACTCAATTGAATTCCGGAAGTGCATGCAAGTTTGTTTGTATAGGGAATAGTCGGAACGTAAATGTTGTAGGCATACTTGATTACATTGAAGCAGAGCCTATGTTTTCTTTGGTCGATTTGATCAGAGAGAACTAATCTGATACAGTTGTTTGGCTATTCTCTGGTGACTTCTCTTTGCACTTGATTTGGTTGGATGACAAAAGTGTCTCAGTTGTCTTGTTTGCTCATATGTTTAGGCTCTTTATATTTGTAACATAGGCATGAATCTTTTTGAGCATCTACTTGTAATATATGATGCTCTTTATATATCATATTAATTGTACAGATGCTGGGGGAATTGCAATTCATATTAGTAAGTTGGTTTACCTACAGAAAACAATGCTGGCTGCTTTGATTCAAGAATATCTATTGATTTACTTCCCAGAAATAGACCACAGGTGACCTTGTTAGTCTTTCTGCAGGGCCTTCTTGGATGCAAAGCTCAATACGTATGCTTCTTAACACCTCTGGGTAACAACACAGGTTCCACAAATACTTATTTTTTCTATTGTTCCATAATTTCCATGACCGACTGTCAGTGTTTAGCAGAAGAAGTGTCGTGAATTTAATGTTTGTTATCCAGCTAAGCCTCTAATAAAAGAAGACAATGGCATGTTTGGCGAGGTAGAAGGGTAGAACCTTCAATTTCCCATTAATAATCTCAAAGCATATTTCCCATTAATAATCTCAAAGCATATTTACACGGAAGCTGAAAATTATTCAATCTAATATAAAATATATTAGAATGGTATACCATTCTGATAATGCAATGACAGTGCAAATTAGCGTTTATCCACCCACTCCAATCCAAGTTTAGAGAACTTTTCAAGCTGTTACACCCAAGGATTATATTCCAAATATGCATAGCTGTAGGGCAATCCCTGAGGATTCCTGTACCTGAGGACAATAAGAGCAGTGAGGGTCCACAGTAAGCTTCCGCCTGCATCTTTGAACATTTGTAAGTAATCTATCTCAGAAACCTGAGGAACATCCAGGTTGAATCAATACAACCTTCATTTGAGGAGTGCCCCCAAATCATTTGTCTACCCCACATCCAGCAAAATTGTAGGACCGGAATGCTCGCATCAGGGAGCACACATGGTCCACGTGGAGTTTATGCACATCCTAACTACCCAGAAACTAAAAATGTTGGACTTCTAAAGTTAACTTAGGGTATTGGATATTAATCACCTCCACTATTAGCAAAGTTTGCAATAGCATTATCCCCTTCTTTGTGCATAAGCATTGTAGCTTCTGAAAATTTAGGCTGGCAGTGAGGACTTTGAAAGAATATAAACAATTAAAGAAGCACCGACTCGCTATATACTGCTCTTCTCTTTCTGTGGATTAGGATGTGAAGCCTAGCCTCCATTTTCAACCAATCTTTTCATGATTTTCAATTTTCATATTATTATTACTAGTTAGGTATCCTGTGATTTATGCTATTCCCAAGGAAAAAGGAAGAATGAGCCGGTTCGTGTTAAACTCAGGCAACAGCAGAAGAAGGCCTTCAAAATTTGCTCAGTTTGCCTGAGACCTTTTGGTTGGATGTCAATCTTGACTAATTATGGTTTATAATTTGCACTACTGAATTCATTTATCTATTTATGTAGTTATTATTAGATTAAATGTAGTTGATATTCATTGAACATTTACCATAACAGAAAGTGCATTGCATTTTGGGTAGTGGAACTGGTTTTAAGTCACTTGATATACTGTGTTGCAAGCTCGTCCTACTGGGGCACTATTAAATTAATCTATTCCTTATTAGGCATTCTTTGATCTGAATTAAGGTTCTTTATTAGAAGACCACTTGGTGTTCCAAGTGCTGCCTGAAGTGGCATTCTTCAGATGGAGGCAACTTGAGTAATAGAGAATCATTTACTTGAATTGATTTTTCATCTGTAACAGAGAGAAGAATTTTGTTCACCACTTGGGACCTGCAGAAGGCTTATTTCTTTTTCATGTGTGACGTATGTATAAATTTTTGGTGCGTTCAAGAACAGAAATGCATGAAACGGAATTGTTATAAGGGTATACTTGACAAGATTGATGATCAGGCTGCTATGTTTGCTTTGTTCTATCTGATGAAAGAACTTATGGCTTTCTTTGAGGAGGTTGAGAGTCTGCTTGTTCTCAGGTGGCTTGTTTCTCTACTTGATTTGGTTAGATGACATAAAAATTGTAGTTGGTTTGGTTGCTGATTTGCTTATGCCTTTTTTTGTTCATCTTCTAAGGTATGCTCTGTATATTATGTGAATTGTACATGAGCTGCTATTGAAAACAGAGGAGCATGAAATATGATTCACATTTTCGAGAACTATTTGAATCAAGTTATGGAGATGAAATGATTCAAAATTTCAAATCGTTCTTTCTCTGATCTGCTTCCACCCTTTCCATATCAATAACTTAAATCAACTTTTTGAGTAACTATTAGTTTGGCATTTTGCTGGCTTCATTTTATCTTTTCTATTCACGAAAACTGCACCCGGCTTCATTTTATCTTTTCTATTCACGAAAACTGCACCCATCATTGAATCAATTTTATGTATTAGATACTGTGTTGCCGCTCATTACAGGGGGATAACCGTAACAAGCAAACGGAGTCCTCCCAGCAGTACGCAGTGTTTACAGTCCTCACAGCCTCGTATGAGGAGATATATGACCAGTGCAAGGATCACATTCCGCCACCACCCCCAAGAAAATACCCAAGGGTGGGAAAGCCCAGAAACATTGGCAAGTGGTGCAAATACCACGAGGACAGCGATCACAACACCAATAACTGCAATGCTCTTAAAACGGCTGTTGAAACTTTATACCACGATGGCAAAATGGAACAATTCAAGGTGCGCCAACCGCCACCTGTGGTCGCCAACACTGAACCACTGCGCCGCATCAACACCATTGACCACGGTGCTCCAATTACCAACATGTCTCATAGGGAAAGAAAGCGTTATGCACGCGCCAACCACCCCAAAGAAGTTTGCAACATCCGCTATGAAAGATCCGCCAAACTCCCAAGGTCTGGCTGGGGGCCCATCACCTTCTCAGGGGAGGGGGAGCGCGGAGTGCATCTCCCTCAAGACGACCCATTCTTGATCAACTCTATACTCGAGAAATGGTCAGTGGCAAGCGGATCCGCTGTTAATGTCATATTCAATGGTTGCTATAACCAACTCTAGCGGAACAGAAAATTGCCCCAGGATCATGAGCCCCTGCTCAGCTTCTCTGGTGACGTCACACAGCCGCTAGGTTCTGATTACATGCGCCTGGTAATCTGCACCAGCCCATGTACGGTGGAGATTCATACAGAGTTCATCATTGTCGACTGCTTCAGCTCGTACAACGCCATTATTGGTCGACCGGCTCTCAACAAACTCAAGTGCATCATTGCCGGTTATATGCTCCTCATGAAGTTCCCTACGCCCAACGGCACATGCTGTGTGAGGGGAAGCCAGCAGCTAGCATGGGAATGCTACTCAACGACTGTGGCTTGATCAGTGGGCCGACATGAGATCCTCACGGTAGGAAACCATGCACCAGCGGCCAATATCTTTGAGGATCCTAGGGATGATGAGGAGAAATATGTGAGAAAAGAGCCTGTTAACCTAGAAACATCCTTGAGGGTTATCAGCATCTCCGACGAGCACCCTGAGCGGATCGTTCGCATCGGCGCATAGCTGGCCCCAGAGGTAGCAGATGAACTCACACAGTTTCTACGTGATAACGCCGCCGTCTTTGCATGGTCCTATGCTAACATGCCGGGCATCTCCCCTGAGATCATTACACACAAGCTGAGTATCAAACCATCCTTTTACCCGGTCAAGCAGCGGCGGAGGGCCTTCGATGAGGAAAGATACCGCGCTATCGGAGAAGAGGTCGCCAAGCTCCAGAACATTGGGTTCATCTGCCAGGTCAATTATCCTCGGTGGATTTCCAACCTGGTCATGGTCAAGAAACCTAGCGGAAAATGGCGGATGTGCGTCGACTACAAGGCCTTAACAAGGCATGCCCAAAGGATAGCTTCCCGCTACCCCGCATTGATCAACTGGTCGATGAAACCTCTGGCCATGAACTGCTCAGCATGATGGACCCCTTCTCCGGCTATAATCAGATCAAGATGCACCCCGGTGACCAAGAGTGTACCACCTTCACCACCGATAAGGGCCTATACTGTTACAATGTCATGCCCTTCGGTTTGAAGAACGCCGGTGTAACCTATCAGCGGCTGATGAATGCCATGTTCGCCGAGCATCTCTACAAAATCATTGAGGTCTACGTGGACGACATGTTAGTCAAGAGCATCAAGGCTAGTGGACATGTGGCAAACCTCAGAATCATATTTGCCATTCTCTTGGCCTACTGCATGAGCCTCAACCCAAAAAAATGTTTCTTTGGCGTAACCGCCAGCAAATTTCTGCGCTACATCGTCAGTGAGCGGGGAATTGAGGCCAACCCTGACAAGGTGCAGGCCATCCTCAGCATGAAGGCTCCCGAATGGAAGGTGCACGTTCAGAGCCTACAGGGAAAACTGACCACCCTTTCCCTGTTTATATCCAAACTCACCGACAAATGCCTCCCATATTTCAAGCTGTTGAAAAGAACCCACAAGAAGGTGATCGATTGGACCCCAGATTGTGAGGCAGCATTCCAGGGCCTGAAAGAATACTTGGCGGCAGTACCACTTCTTTCCATTCCTATTCAAGGTGAGGTACTATACGTATACCTGGCGGTATCACCAACAGCGGTAAGCTGCGCCATTGTACGACGAGAGAACCACGAGGAGCTCCCAATCTTCTACGCCGGCAGAGGCATGAACAGGGCAGAGACAAGATATCACCCACTAGAGCAACTCGCTCTCGCACTCATTGTTTCCGCTAGGCGACTCTGCCAATACTTCCAGGCCCACACAATTCATGTCCTAACAAATCAACCGCTGAAGCAGGTAATGCAAAACCCTGAACATTCTGGCTGCCTCAGCAAGTGGGCCATCGAGCTCAGCGAGTTCGACATTGACTACAAGCCAAGGACTGCCATGAAAGGCCAGGCAGTGGCAGACTTCATCGCTGAGCTCATCGAGCGGTAGGATGAACCCAACTCAAGGATACAGTCTAACACAGAAATAATAGCCGCTGAGGACCCAGCCCCCCAGCTGCAGTCAGATTGGAACCTCCACGTAGACGGTTCCGCTTGCGCCAAGGCTTGCGGCGCTGGAGTCATCTTGACAGGACCAGGAGGGCTAAACGTGGAATACGCGATAAAGTTCAATTTCAAAGCCTCAAATAACATGGCGGAGTATGAAGGGCTCATTGCCGGCTTAATCCTCGCCATCGACTTGGGGGCTGACAACGTTAACATATTCAGCGACTCCTAGCTAGTCGTCAACCAAGTCAACGACACGTTCCAGGCCAAAGACAAACAGTTAGTAGCATACCTGGGGTACATTAAGACACTCAAAAAATTCAAATTTCACACCATCACACAGATCCCCAGGGAAAAGAACGCCAAGGCTGACTCACTGGCAAGATTGGTAACCGCCTAACCACACCAAAGTCTAGCGGACACAAGGGTGGAATGCCTTGACAGGCCAACCATCACTAAAACCCTGGCGGAGATTTTCAACATTGAGGTCAATCCCAGCTAGATGGATGAAATCATAGAATACAAATGCAATGGCACACTGCCAGCGGATAAGGTCGAAGCACGACAACTCAAGCGCAGGGCAACCCGCTACAACATCCAGGATGGTAAACTTTACCGCCAGGGGTTCACCCATCCCAACCTTCGCTGTATGACTCCAGAGGAAGGGAAGGTTGTTCTGGCCATGATACACGCTAGGGAATGTGGAAACCACTCCGGCGCCAAATCTCTGGCCAATCGCACAATGCGACAAGGTTACTTCTAGCCCATACTCGGATACGACGCCCAGAAAATTTCCAGGTCTTGCCACAAGTGTCAACAATATGCTGATCTTCCCCACGTCCCGGCGGAACCCCTCTCCGTCATCATTGGTCCATGGATTCACTCCACGTAGGGCCTTGACCTACTTGACAAATTCCCAACTGCCAAGGGCCAGTTCAAATATATCATTGTCACTATCGACTACAACAGTAAATGGATCGAGGCGAAACCGCTGACGACAACAACTACCCGCCAAGGTAACTCACTTTCTCTGGAAGAACATCTACTACCGCTACAGCGTTCCCCACACAATCATCACGGATAACGGCACATAGTTCAACAATAAGGAACTCATATCTTTCACCGTGGGCACCAAGATGAGCTTTGCATCTGTTGCCTACCCCCAAACTAATGGCCAGGTCAAAGCAGCAAATAAGATAATTAAGAAGTTGCTAAAAAAGAAACTTGACGACCCCAAGGGTTTCTGTGGGCCATTCGGACTACCCTAACTTCCACCACTGGTGAAATACCATTCTGTATGATGTTCGGAACTGAGGCCGTCCTACCAATTGAGGTCATCCAACCAACCGCCAGGGTCGAGGGTACTGCTCTGAGACCAACGACGAAGGCATCAACCTCGACAAAGACCTCCTAGAGGAAAAACGCAGCAAGGCCCACCAGCGCAATTTGCAAAACAAACAACGGGTATCAAGTTTTTACAATGCAGGGTCAAAGTCCGGAATCTCCAACTGGGGGACTAAGTAATGAAGGAGGTCATTCCGCCACCAACGGCACTCCGCCCAACCTGGGAAGGACCATACAAAATTGTGGAAGTCGTTAGCCCCAGCACCTTCTACTTGATGGACAAGGATGACGTCACAACGACCCACCCTTGGAATACCGAACACCTTCAGTACTATTACAAATATTCATGCCGCTACCCAAGAACATCTTGACTTAGCTAAATTTTTGTTCAATATTTAGCTAAGGGAAGCTACCCAACGAGTAAAACCCCGCTTTTGTAAACGCTGATCTATCAGCTATCAATGAATCGAGGAATTATTCAAACCATTGTCTCCAAGTCCAAGCACAAGAATTAACCGGCAACGCCAACAATGTTCGGTACATCATGCACTTGGAACAATTTTAATTCCTTTAATGTTTCATTCATCAATAAAAGCTCAAGTCAAAAATCTAACGGAACAAACGCATGCATAACAATCATATTTTCACCAGTAATCACATTTGCAAAGGGTTCAAACAAAATACTTCATATATAAAGGGTCGGAACTCCCCGCCCAAAACATTGTCAAATACATAAGCAAAAGGCCTCAGCGACACAAAAAAAAAAAGAAAAAAAAGAAGCCTCAGCGGCATTACAAAAGTACAGCAGCCTTCACAGGTTCTCCGGAGCAGCGGCAACATCTTCACCCGCCGGAGGCGGTTGTTGCTCTGCCAAGCGGCTCGTTTGGTCGGACCCACGAGCAGTAGGGCTAGGTGTCACCATAGTACCATCCGCTCGGGTGTGGGCGGCCATGAAGTAGGCATGAGAGATCTCGGACTGAGTAGGAGGTGGAGTCCGCTGGGAATCGTCCGCCGGATGCTCATCACTTTCCCCGCTACCAGAGCGAGCCCCACCCCCCTGACCAGCGGCAGACACCCCTGCTGGTACTGGCGACAGCCTCGACGTACCCACAGGCTGCGATGCCTTAACCCAGTCAATGGCGCCCTTTTGCTTCAGCAGGTCCAGATTAGCAGCAGCACCAGCCTTCGCCGCCTCAGTCAAGGCTTGCTTGTACGCTGCGGACTGCTTGAAAGCCTCCACGGCGATGGCCTCGACGCGACTCAATTTAGCTTACAGCCGAGCAACCTTATCTTCCAATTTCATCAGCTCGGAGCCCTTGGCGGTAGACTCCCGCTGAAGGATCTCAACCTTTTTCTCCTTCGCCTCCACCTGATCCTTCACCAGAGCTATGTCCTGCTCCAGGCGAGATATTTGGTTGTTCCACTCACATGATGATCAATGGCCACCTTCAGCTTACTGCGGGAGTCCAGGGCATCACACTCCGCCTTGGTCAACTGCCGTTCAAAGTCCACCAGCTTGCCCTGGGCATCCGTTATCTCCCCCTGGAGACCCTTAATCTCCTCCCTTAGCTGCCGCTTAACCCGAGGTTGGCTCGACACCGCAAGGAAGAGTTTGTGCAGCCCGACAGATAGGTGCCCAAACGCCGAGCTATAGGGCGACTGTTGGATGGTGGTCGGGCGGACCGACCCATCCAACCCTCCAAACCCTAACCGCTCACAGAGGTGGAACAGAAACTCCCGCTTTGAGTCCGTCAGGAATTCGGCATAGGCGGCAAATGAATCAAGTTCTCCCAGCGACACCTCCCCGACAATAGCCACGGTCACCTGCGGCGCCTCTTTCCTCGTCTTCTTGGGATAGCGGGCCTCGACGACCTCCACGTTTTCTTCTTCTTCCTCATCATCGGCGTCATTCTGTCGTCGCTTTGTTTAGAGCACCGCCCGGGTGGTAGCAGCGGCGATGGGCCTCGATCGTTTCTGCGGCTCCAGCCCCACAATGGCCACTGCCTTCTCCTTCTGCGGCCCAAGGCGAGTGGCGGGCGCTTTTTCTTTCTGCTGAACAGGAGCAGCAGGACCCTCACTCCGCCCAACCGCCCAGCGATCACCGCCGCCTGACGCTTGGATAACGGACACACCATCAGAGCCAAGATGCGAGTGGTGCAGCATCGGTAGTACCACCGGAGCCTCCGACGGACTCACCGCTAGTGTTTGAGGATCGATGGTGGTCTACTACGCCGCAAGCCCGGCAGCATACATGCCCTCCAGGATATCCTGCATCTCCGCTCGATCCATGGCCTTGTGAAATACGTCGCGACTAGATTTGTTTCCCGGGGGAGAATCTGGCCAAACCACCAAGTTAGCACCAAAAAAAAAAATTTACCACTTGTTGGCGGATGACACTTACCAACGGAATGTGTCAACCTCAAGTCGACCAGCAACTCCCAACCTGTAAGTAACCGCAGGTCAAGCAGATTACGATTCTGCCAACACCCCCTGATCCGTGCCAAGCGGTACTACTCCTCTCGGGTCAGATTAAAGCATAGGCCCGCTGCACAATAAGAAAACATGTCAGAAAGTGACCAAGGCACATCAGTCAAGTACTGCTAAGACTAAATCAGCGGAACACGACAACCTCAGAGTGGTTGAAACTCTGACTTAATCCTATGCATCGGCGGACCCTCGTTCGCCCCCACATCATATTCCCATCCCGCCGTTGCAACACAATAGGTGCCCCGCCAGGCGGACATGGAATCCTTCAAATTCTCGATAAGCTTGGGAGCCCCCTGGCGGTGAGTTAGATTAACTTGACCGCTGCACCCCTGCCGCCTCACGTACACCAGCTCGTAGAAGTGCAGCACCTCCGCCATGGTTAGACCCTCGCATCCGGACAACTGCCACAACGAATTCAAGGCCATAAGCAGCCGCCACATGTTGGGATAAATCTACCCAAAAGCGAGGCCGAACTCGCACACCAGGATCTGAAGGTTGGGCAACAGCGGAAAGGTAACACCTTGGCGGAAGAATGCCTCATGTACGGCGGCGTGCCCCGCCGGCAGAATGGATGCCCTTTCATCCCTCGCAGGCACCCGCATCTTCACTACGCCAGGAAGGCGGAACACCCGCTTAATTAGGTTTACAGCGGCTACAGTCATCGGCCCGCCTGCCTCGTCCACTGGGGTACCGTCACTAAGGACCCAGGCTGACTCGACTTCCTCCAAACCAGTCTCCTCCTCGTCGGCGGAACCGCTAGCGGCACTATTGCTCGCTAGCCTCTCCTCACGCCTTTTGTGGGCGGCCGCGTACTCACGAGCCCTAGAACTCTCTGGATGCCCGGCACGACCCATGGCAACGTCCGCAGGTATGGTCTGTAGCGGTTCGATGTCTAGCGGATTGGACAGTGAGGTTCCTGTAGGGGCAGACGGGCGCAACGAGTCAATAAACACTCTATCCGCCACGCTCTGCGACACATCAAACCCGGAATTCTCACTACTCGAGGTCTCTATGACGCTAGCCATCATAAACCTTAAAACCCAGGTTGGTTAGTTCAACAACGATCTAAACTATCCCACGTCAGTTTTCACCCAAGAACATCAAGAACAACCCAACCCAGAAAACACCAAAACAAGAACACTGCATATGTCAAAACCCAGATTCGACCATCCAGCAGCCTCAAAAACCCTAACCATCTGTTAAAAACCCAAAACCATCCCCAAAACACAATCTACACCCTCAACCACGTCGGAAAATACCAAACACCAATTCAAACACTGAAACAAGAAAGCGACAGAGGCAAAAATCAACAAAACGAGGAAGATCAAATTACCAACCTTGAGTTGCAGAAGATTTGATGCGATTCCAGATGAGTATCTCTTCAACAACACCCTTTTTTCTGTAGACCGGCCCTAATTGTGTAGAAGGTGGTTCTCGGCTCTCGGAAGCTAAAGCTTGAAGATGACAACGACAGTTCAAAGTTTTCGCAGAAGTGTCAAATCTCTCAAGTTTCCCTCCCTTTTATGTCAACATCAAGCAAATCTAGGCCGTCCGCTAAAAAATGACATTGCGTGGCAATCGTACGCATGCCCCACGATCGCAACTACTCTCCGGATTAACCGAGGCGATGCCTCGGTTACAAAATCAATAATTTCCAGCATTAATGGCAAGGAGGCGAGCGTGCTGAGGAGACGTTATCCCACACGCTAACCCAATGCATGGCCACCACGTGTAGGCAGATGTCAGACGAAGCGTCTATCCAAAATAACAGTCCAAAAATAGCACCAATCATCAAGCGAGATAGTCTCCGCTAAGCGCAACTCCGCTAGCAGAACTTCTTCCCTTGTCATCTTGCAAGCGAGATAGTCTCCGCTAAGCGCAACTCCTCTAGCGGAACTTCTCCCCTTTTTATCTTGCAAGCGAGATAGTCTCCGCTAAGTGCAACTCCGCTAGTGGAAATTCTCCCCTTTTCATCTTCATGAGAGATAGTCTCCGCTAAGCGCAACTCCGCTAGCGGAACTTCTCCCCTTTTCATCTTGCAAGCGACAGTCTCCGCTAGGAGCAACTCCGTTAGCGGAACTTCTCCCTGTTTTATCTGGCACGCAAGATATCCTCCCCTACGCTAAACTCCCTAGCGGAACTTCTCCGCCAAATTCAACATCGCGCAGGGAGCTTAAAAACCAGGCCCCCGTGACATTTCTAAACTGCTCCCCATTAGCGGTGGAATGTCCGCCAACGGCGCTTCCTGAGGCAACGCCTCACAGTAACAATGACCGCCACGCGGCGTTGCAGTCAAGTAATGTCCCTCCGAGACAAGTAAAGGGACATGTCTTGGACGGCCCTGATCAGGCACATTGGCCCCCGACAGTAAGGTATCAAAGGTTGGGCTCCCTACCCAACACCTTTGACTTAGCGCAGCTTCCCCTCAACAAACAATATACCGACCACACGGAGGTCTATCTTAGCTGGGGAGTGGGGGACTCCCTGGGGGGCCTAGCAGGGGCCCACCCGAAAGGGTATAAAGCGTTTGCTTAGGTAATGCATGGTTGACAACGCACTGATACTAATTATGCTTCTGCAAGTCTAGCTGAAGTAACGCTTCAACCGCTAGGCAACTCCCTAACCAAGATTGCCCTCCTTGACTGGGGACTTGGGGGACTTGTACTTACATAAGAATTTGCCAAGCATAATTAGCTATAATGAGCCACGCTCATGCTACCGCCAGCAGTACCAACTACCACCAACGGTGTGACCTACGGAAACACTGCCAAGCAGGCTACCGCCTGAGTCCTGGCTCACCCTCAGATCACCTCGGACGCGCCGCCACGTGCCGAGCCAAGATGACACCAAAAGCTCCAGAAGCCGGGAACTGAAGCATATCAATCCCACATCAAAAACATGAGAGAAGTCAGCTTCCTCCCCACCTATAAAAGGTCAACTCCTCTCTCCTCATTGATTACGCAATAACTGCTTTACCTACTGTTATTATGTCAACATGCATTGACTAACTTAGGCATCGGAGAAGAGAAGACCGCCCAATGTAGTCTCCCCTCTGACGCTCTTTGTATGTCACTTGGCAGATAGCGGAAGTCACGTACACCTTCAAGCAGCTGTCCGCCCATCGGACAGGTGTTAGTAAAGATTTGGCAGTGGCCAAATCTGAAGCATTAACACTCTCTAGCATTATCAAGTCAAATTGACTGAATGAGATGATCTAGGTAGTGAGCCTGTAGCCATATGTTCTGGGCTAGGAGTTTATAATAAGCAGCATTACGAGTGGATGATAGCGCGACACGTGACCAGCGTGTCCACACATTAACCAACACCATGAAACATCTAAGCAGTCCGCAAGTTGGTTGAATCGATCCACAAAATCCCCTTGGATTCTATGTAAGAATGGAATTATTTCTTTAGTGTCCTTTGCATAGGATGGTCTTGATCCTAAAAAAAAAACAGGTTTTATAGAATGAAAGATTGGCCTTATAATCAACCAATGAAGGTTTTGGTTGAGCCACAATGTCACAATTTACTTTGAGAAGTACAGAGAGGAGCCAAGTCTCCATACATGGGGTCAAATCTATGATTTTGCAGCAGGGGGATCATGGCGCCGGCGTTGGCCTGCCGTTGGTGCATGACGGCGGCGTCCCTAGGCGCGGTGGCGGTGCAATGCTCTCTTTGAATCGTCTTTTGATTCTCACTTCTCTTCATTCTGAAGAAGAGATGTCCGTGTGAAGTCTTTAGTACCACGGATCATCATATCATGACCTGGGTGTCCCAAACGGTCGTGCCAAAGCCTATATGTGTCAGAATCCCATAAGTCATCTCTCATGACATGGTTGGATTCAATGACTCGAATAGTGGTTGCATACAACCCACTAGAGCGACACATAAGTTTCTCTAATACTTGTTTATGTCCGTAGTCATTAGAGGTGATGCAAAGGAACTCTTGTCCATTCTCACAATGTGTTTCCACATGAAAACCATTGGCTTATATCTTTCAAATAAAGTTTGAATTAAGGTATGTCCAAGACATTAAGTAAAAGAATCGACACTTTATTAATAGCCAATGATTACATCAAAGTTTCTTAACCAAAGTCTAATCCAAAATAAAAATCAAACTTAGACAAATCGTAGTCACTCAATCCGTTTGGTAACTCTAATCAAATATGACCAGGGAAGTAAAGAGAGATGTCGGTGGAGCGAGGCTCTCTTAAGTACCACTAATCTCAATCACTTTCCTAGACATCATACTTCATTAGATGCGCCACTTGAGAAAGACTTAATACAAAATTGTCATTTATTGATTAAGGCATAATTGCCATTACATAATTCTTGGAAAAAAATAAAAGACTATTTGAAATAAAAATCTGAGGCATTTTGTCTTCATCGCCAGATTTAAAGTCTTTTTGAACTCGATGTCTTGATCACCATTGATCAAGTACTCCATAAAACATAATGTAGAGGATGCTCTCTTGATTGAGACGTATTGACGCAATATAAATGGTCCCTAGGACCATTGGCATTGGAATAGTGTTACCATGGCCAAAAGTGGCGCCATGGTGTCCAACCCCCAACCCTCAGCGTCATGACTCCTTTGGTCATGTATTTGCCAACTTTGGTGATTACCTTCATGAGGATGTTGATCATATCATCCATGGCGACTTCTTCTAGCCATTGAACGATGCTCATGGTAGCCATCTTGAGGCCTACCATATTTTCCATTCACAAAGTTTGTGGCTGTGCCTTTCAACACATGTCATAGCTCTAATTGGCTGATGGAAATTTATGATCCGTCTTGCGTTTACATGAGTCCGGAATAAATCAGAGGACTTCATACGGAATAAATCAGAGGACCTCATAGCATAGACAGGGAAGGTATTAAGGGTTTTCTCAATCAATTGTTCTTCTGTGATAGTTTTTCACAGGCATGCATCAATGTCTGATGCAGAGAGCTTCCGAACAATATTCCATAACTTTGTCAAAGTTAGAGAAGCAGAGATAATTCCATCATGCTTCTAAGATCGGAAAATTGTGAATGTTGTTAAAACATTCACGAAGCGCTGCCCAAAGGTTTCTAGTGCTATCCTCATTCATGTACTCAAACTGGAGTGCCATCTCCATGTGGCGCTTCATCAGGGTAAGTGCTCTGGAATTATCTATCTCAGTTTGTGAGTTTTGAGCGGTTCCTTTAGAACAGGGCTCTTGGATTGTAGGCAATAAATATCCCATGCCCGTAGAATCCAATGGAGTAAAATCGAGCTTGTTCAAGTTTGATATCCAAAAAGGAGAAACAAGAAAGGATTAGTTTCGGAGTCAATGCTTCCACGAAAACTAATATTAAGATTTCCGAGCCTTAATGCTACCAAGAAATCGATTTCCAAGAAATTTGGATTAGACCGAAATAATGATGTTTAATATGGTCAAAAATAGATGATTGCGGACGCTGTTAGTCCGAAGATTATGAGCACTCTTAGTTTATTGTTTACGAACGCTCTTAATTCGTTTAGCGTGAATCCCCACAATTCTGCTTATTAAATAATTGAACCCATGTTCATATATTGCAAATCCTGAAGCAAATAAAGAAATTTAAAAGATAGGAAAGCAGGAACTTTAATCACAAAAACTTACTTGTTGAAATTGGGAGCAGATTTGCTTCTGAACAGCTCCCACTTTGAATGGTGTACAGGTATCAAAACAACTCCAATAGGGCTGAAATTTGGAGGTAAGATAGAAAGGACAGAAACGAACAACTTTTATGAAGGAATGATTTTGATTTGAGGTCCCAATCAAGACGTTTCGGGGCGTGCAAACAGGATGATCTGCACAGGAATGAGCGTGCTGCTATGTTGCAGGGGCAGCGGGGGTGCGACGATGCTGCAGGGGCAGTAGGCTGCGCACGGGTGCTTAAGGACTGTAGGGGCAGCGTAAGGTATGGCTAGCTAGGGCTAGGAGCTTGCGGCAGTTGGTATTGGCCGAAACAGGAAAAACTGGGCAAAAAGTCGTTTCTGCCGGTTTTTCTGCAGGAGGACCAGTTGGTTTGAAGGCTGGTTCAGGGGCTTCTGGACCTGTTCTTAGTGTTCCTCTTCCAGTTCCTGAATCCTAAGACAGAGACGGTGTTGCTGACAAAATTTGGTGGCAATTGGGTGTCTGGAAGGTGGTGAACCGGTGGAGAGATTGCAACAGATGGTTTGTGGCTTCCAGCGGCCGGTTTTGGTTGTGTTGCCACCGGTTCAGGACTCCTTGGGTCGGGGGCTACTAGTTGGGAAGCGGAGGGAACTAGGGTTTGAGGGTTTCCACTTGTTTTAGGGTTTTGGTTATTTGTTACAGGGTTAGGGCTCGTGCTGATAATGTGTTTAAGGAAAATATGATTTACTGAGAGATTGATGAGAGAATTGTGTGTGTTCTATTATTGATAATATAAGCCCTTTATATAGGGATTTACAAAGTACATAATCTTGTCATACAAGGAAATAGAATCCAAATATAATTAGGAAATCTAGAACCTTCTCTCCTATTACAACTCTAGAACTAAACCCTAGTTTGAAGAGTCACACTCAATGTCGATATCCTTCAACACTTACATATTTCTATATTCAACTAACTACAGTATTTAATTTATATTCTTCCAAAATATATGGATTACTTAATTGCATTATATGATCTTGAATTGGCGAGAACAAGATATTTCTGTCAGTGCACTAGACTCAAAAAAGACACTGAGAACTGGAAATTCATTGAACAAGATATAGTTTTCATGTTTCTGCAACTACTTTGAAAACTTTTAAAAGTTCGCCATATGTGTAGCCACTACAGTCCACGGAAAATCATAGCTGTAAGAAGTCTGCAATACATTTAGATATTGCACTCCACACAGAAATCAAAGCCTTAGAGTGTCTTGCTAGTTTTGTTTCCGGTCTGGAAACAAATATGTTACCTACCCCCTACCTGTCAACTATTTCACTCAGCTTGCCATAATGTGACTTGATGATTCTTTGTTTGTTTTGTTTTGTTCTTTTTTTTTTTTCAAAGAAAATTGTACTTGATTTCAATGAATTTCCAGTTCTCAATACGTGCCTTTTTTTCTCATCTCTACTTTGTCTATTGTGGTTATAAATTTTGAAACTGTTTCCTTAATATATATATATATAAAAGCTATTTCATTGGAGATGCACCTTTATGATCCTAATAAGGGACCAAATTGTGAGTTAAAACCCTCTGCAGCATATGAAACACAGTCACTTATTTAAATCTCATTGCAGCTAGTTATGTGAAAGAGAATCCAGTTAAGTGAACTTTTCATTTATATTTGCTGTTAGATACATGAATCTCTGATGTGTGATAGAAATAGGAATTAAGTAACCAAGTTAACAAATTTGATCTTGAATATCAAGTGCACAACTATAGAGAGAAAAACCAATGTGATGTTGTAAGGCCCCGTACCTTAATATTTTTATGAAGTACGTTTTTATCGGTTTTGACCGAGGAGTTGACTTTTCAATTTGTCTGTTATGTCAGAATATTCCTTGAGTACATCGTAGGTTATAAAAAAATTTAGTTCGTGGACATGCAGTTGTATTGATCAGAGTTTTTATGGGAAAGTTGTAATTTAAGTGTTGGAAGGTACTGTTCCTTATTAAAATATTGGTTTTGTTTAAAGAAAAAGGGAAATAGGAAATTTAAAAAGGAGAGAGAGAGAGTGAAATCGGGAGACCAACCACCCCCCCTGTTTTTCTTCTCTTCCGTCTCTTCGCACCCGAAACCGATTTCCAGCCGATCCTTCGCCGCCGGACCTCGTTGGACTCGCCTCCGGCCACCGCAGCTTCCTCTCTTCCTCCTCCTTCACCTCAGGTAAGATTTTTGCGTTGGGTAACCTTGTTTTGAGTGAATTTTTGAGGATTACCGATCGGGGGTTTGGGGATTTTTGATTGGGTTTTCGATTTCCCGCTGTTTCGACCGGAAATCCTCATGGTTTTGGTTCCCTGTGAAGTGCTAAACATGTATTCAACCTCATTTCAGCTTGAGGAAGTGAGTTGGATGTTGAATGGCGGTGTTGAACAGTAAACATCGAATTTCCAGATTTTTGGAGTGAATTTCCGACCACTTCTGCTTAGTTTTAGTTGATATTGTAGGTATAAAGATTGTTGGGCTTGTTGAGGAGATTGTGTTGGTGAATTTTGGTGACCGGATTTGGGTGTTGGAGTGGTGGCGCGTGAAACCACGCGCTGCTGATGGTGGTGGTGCTGAGGAGGCTCTGTTAGCCCCTCCAAAACCCATTAATTTGATTTTGAGTTTCATTTCAGACTTGAGGTTAATTGTTTGGAGTTTCTTGGAAATTAAATGTGGGATTTGGATGTTTTGAATTTTATAGTTGATGAATCTTTTGGCTAAATCTCTTGATAAATTACTATTAATGTTGTTGCGAAATTGTTCTATTTTGTTGAGGAATTTGGAGTTGAGTTTGTGGTTTGGAAAAGAAAAATTTAGAGAGAATTTGAGATTTAGAGATGGATTTGTGAATGGAAATAAGGAAAGTTAAGAAGGAATTCAGAAATTTTGGAAAGGATATTATGTTTAATTTGGTGATCAATTATGGTTAAGGAATCGAGTTTGAATTGATTAGATTATCGAAACAATCCTTGTGAAGGTTAAAGTTTAGGCATGGACGTTAAATTGTTAGGAAATTTCCGTATTCAAGAATGTAAATTTCAAATTGAAGAGTGAGATTTTTAAAATAGAATGAATACTAATTCTCAAAGGAATGAGTTTTGATCTTGAGATTGTTTCCTCATTAAGGTTAATTATGTCCATTTATTTCAAGACGTACTGAGCCCTCGAGCGAGGAGGACACGGGCAGCTAGCAGGATTAGCTGCGGGACTTACTTGTGAGTGGACCTTTATTTTTATTTAAATAATGCATGCAGCATGGTATTCAGTTTTGAAATGTGATTTTATGGAAAGAAAATGATTTAAAAAGGAAGCAGTTGACAAGGAGGCCAGTTTTGGCTCATGCGTATCTTACCTAGTTGGCAGTCCCTTCTAGGTAATAGTCTGGTTGGCAGTCCCTTCCAGACTACAGCTCGTTTGGCAGTCCCATCTGATGCGTCATCTGGTTGGCAGTCCCTTCCAGATGACATGAGGTATTAGTCGGCAGTCCCGTCTACTACCTGTGGCTAGTTGGCAGTCCCAACTAACCACCGCCTCCTATTCCGGTTGGCAGTCCCTTCCGATGCGTCATCTGGTGGCAGTCCCTCCCAGATGGCATGAGATGCCTAGGAAGCAGTCCTTCCTAGTCATCAAATGAGTTTTTTTGAAAAAAAAAAAAAAAGAGATTGAGTTGGAATTTTTATAGAATCTCGCTGCATGTTGGTTTTGCTGATAAGAGAAATGGGGAAGGATTCCATTAATTGTTCGGATATTTTGTCCACTCACTCTAATGGATTTTATATGTTTTCCCCTGGGCCCTTCGTTTTCCAATGCCCAGATTTCAGATTTGCCGAGATCGCATCCAGGCTCTAGAGACTTTGGAATCAGCGCTTCCGTTTTTGTCCATAGGTTATTACTTAACCTACCTTGTTTGATATCAGCTTAGTTATTAGTGTTGCTCTGATAACCCTTTTTAATTTGATGGATGTTTTTGTTCAGATTGTTGTTGTTTACGGAGGTTATGTTGGGATTTGAACTTTCCGAATGTATTATATGTGCTTGGAATGTAAATATGGTATTGTGGGTTGTGTAGAAGTTAAAGTTTTAATCATGTCCAGGTTTGTGAACTTTTTGGGCAGCCCATATTTAGGGGAGGTTCTGCCGATTTTTCGGTAGGATTTCGCTTAATGTGGGCCCCGCAGGCTCGTATCCAGGACTACTGGGTGTTCTTGGGTCGGGTCCTGACAGTTGGTATCAGAGCACTAGGTTATTAGATTCTGTGGCCGATATCTTCTTATAGTTGTCTTACATGCTTGATAGTATTCAGTACCTTCCGAGTGATGGCCCGACTGCAGCGGTTCCCCATCATATACTCTTCGGTGCTGAAGTACTAATCAAGTATGTAAGATAGTTGTTGTTGGTGTAAATACTTTGGTGTAATTCAATTATGGGAATTTCTAGTGGAATGAGACGCGGACGCAGATCTCGTGCTGGTAGGAACCATTCACCCGCTGGTGAGGGTGATGATGAGCAGGTCCCTCGTGGGTTGTTACGGACCGTGGAGTGGTTGTTTGAGCATTTTGCAGCGGCCCTCCCCAATCCTAAGACTGACTATACTGTGGAGCGTGCTAGACGCCATGGGGCGTATACTTTTTCCAGTGCTCCTACGGAGTCCGTAGTTGGAGATTGGATTACACGCATGGAGAGAGTATTTGAATCCTTGGATTGTCCAGCTGCTAGGAGGGTTCCTTTGGCTATTGACCTCTTAGACGGGGATGCATGGCTTTGGTGGCAGGGTACCAGGAATATGGGTTTTGACCCAACTACCATGACTTGGGAAGAGTTCAAAGAGGAGTTCTCAAATCGGTACTATAATCAGGCATCCCAGCACCGTCTCCGATTTTATTTCATGCAGTTGAAGCAGACTGAAGAGATGATTGTGTTGCAGTATGAAGAGCGTTTCATTGCTTTGTCTCGGTTTGCCACTGAGTTGGTGGCGACAGAAAAGTTGAAGGTTGATCAGTTTATTAATGGCCTCCTACCTATATATCGAGATTGGTTGGCGCCTCACGATTACCCGACTTTTAAATTAGTTGTGGAGGCTGCTATGAGGTGTGAGGCTAGATATCTAGACGGTTCCCGACCTTTGGAGAGTGGCGGTCCCAGTCAGGGGCCATCCAAGAGAATTGCCTCTAGTTTGGGTTCTGCATCGTCATCAGGTAGTAGACCGAGCAGTTCAGATTCTAGCTCTCATCAGCGCTTTAGGGGACACTTCAGGAGGCCTGGGCAGACGGGTAGGAGACAGTCCCGGGGTGGCACTGCTAGTTCCAGTGGAGGCTTTGGTAGACAGGAGATTCCGAGAGACTATCCCCAGTGTGCTACTTGTGGTAGACACCATGCGGGCCCGTGTCAGGCAGGTGTGGGTACTTGTTACTAGTGTGGCCAGTGGGGTCACTACAGGAGAGAATGCCCTCAGTTGACCCATGGAGTCCTCACTACGACTAGTCAGAGTGTGGGTCAGACCCCTGTGGGTGCTACTAGTACAGGTTCTCATGGCAGTTTGTCAGGCAGGAGTAGTACTCAGCCGGGTCGTGGATAGAGAGGGCGTCCAGTGACTCAGGCCCGTCTTCATGCTATGACCCAGCAGGAGGGTCGCGCTGCACCGAACGTCATTATGGGTATGTTAATTGTTTTTGGCCAACCAGCTTTCATTCTGATTGATCCTGGAGCCTCTCACTCCTTTATGTCTAAGAGGTTTTCTTTCTTTGCTAATGTGCCCCCATCCCTCCTACTCGGAGAGTGGCATGTTGTTTTACCATCGGGGGAAAGACATAGAATTGAATGGGTATATCATTTTTGTGGAGTGTTTGTAGAAGGAGTTTGCTTAGAGGCGGACTTGATTCCATTTGAGTTAGTGGAGTTTGATGTAATCCTGGGGATGGATTTCCTTCGGATGCATCATGCCTTAGTAGATTGCTTTTGTAGTACTGTATTATTTCGGAGTCCAGGTAAGCCAGTTGTCACCTTTTATGGTGAACGGGAGGTTCTCCCATCCTGCATAATCTCAGCTTTAACTGCTAAGAAGATGTTGAGTAAGGGTTGCCAATCTTATTTGGCACATGTGGTGAATTCAGATGCTGAAGTTATGGATCTTAGCCAAATTCCGATTGTTGGTGACTATCCAAATGTATTTCCAGAAGAATTGCCTGGTTTTCCCCCTATGCGAGAGATAGACTTTACCATTGATTTACTTCCAGGTACAACACCCATCTCTCAAGCACCTTATAGAATGGCACCGACGGAACTAAAGGAGTTATATATTCAGTTGCAGGAGTTAACGGATAAAGGGTTTATACGACCTAGTGTATCTCCCTGGGGTGCACCTGTGTTGTTTGTGAAGAAGAAAGATGGTACTTTAAGGCTTTGTATTATTTATCGGAAACTAAACAGGGTGACTATAAGGAATAAATATCCCTTGCCCCGCATTGATGATTTGTTTGACCAGTTGAGGGGTGCTAAAGTTTTCTCAAAGATTGATTTGAGGTCTGGTTATCATCAGTTACGGATTAAAGAGGAGGATGTAGCCAAAACTGCTTTTCGATCATGTTATGGTCATTACGAGTTCCTTGTTATGCGTTTTGGGTTGACTAATGCACCCGCTGCTTTCATGGATCTCATGAACAGGGTGTTTCGCTCGTATCTTGACCGCTTTGTGATTGTGTTCATTGATGACATATTGGTTTATTCTAAGAATGAGGAGTTACATGCTGAGCACTTGAATATTGTGTTGGAGACTTTGCGGCTACACCAATTGTATGCTAAATTTAGTAAGTGTGAGTTTTGGCTCGACCATGTGACATTCTTGGGTCACGTCATTACAGCTGCTGGTGTTGGTGTTGATCCTCAAAAAGTAGAAGCAGTGTTGAAGTGGGGAAGACCTCCAATGTAACGGAAATTCGTAGTTTCTTGGGTCTTGCTGGTTACTATCGACGTTTTGTGCAAAACTTTTCTAGAATTGCCGCTCCTCTTACCCAGTTAACGAGAAAGGGTGTCAGATTTATTTGGTCTGAAAATTGTGAGCGGAACTTCCAAGAACTTAAGAGTCGGTTGACTAGTGCTCCAATTCTATCCTTGCCTGATGATAGTGGGGAGTATATAATTTACAGTGATGCCTCTAGACAAGGCTTAGGCTGTGTTTTAATGCAGCATGGTAATGTGATCGCTTATGCTTCTAGACAGTTAAAGCCACATGAGTTGAATTATCCTACACATGATTTAGAGTTGGCAGCTATTGTGTTTGCTCTCAAGCTGTGGAGGCATTATCTGTATGGAGCCAGATGTCAGATTTTCACTGACCATAAAAGCCTCAAGTATGTGTTTACACAACCGAATTTGAATTTAAGATAACGAAGATGGATGGAATTGATCGAAGATTATGATTGTACTATTGAGTACCACCCTGGTTAGGCGAATGTGGTGGCGGATGCACTTAGTAGGAACCCATCTGTGACCTTGTCATATTTAAGGGCCACTCGAGTACCCCTATTGTCAGAGTTGAGGTCTTGTTCTTTACAATTTAAAGGAAGTTGGGACAAACACCTGGCTTTGATGGAGTTTGCATATAACAACAGTTATCACTCGAGTATTGGTATGGCTCCCTACGAAGCTTATATGGGAAACAGTGTAGGACCCCCTTGTGTTGGGATGAAGTGGGAGAAAGACAACTTATTGGTCCTGAGATTATTGAAATCACAACAGATAAAATTAAGGTGATCAGAGAAAGGCTCAAGACGGCTCAAAGCAGACATAAGAGCTACGCCGATAATCACAGGAAGCATCTTGAATTTCAAGTTGGTGATTGGGTATTTTTGAAATTATCTCCTTAGAAGGGTGTGGTAAGGTTTGGTAAACGAGGGAAACTAAGTCCAAGGTATATTGGTCCTTATGAGATTGTGGAACGAATTGGTCTTGTCGCTTATCGCTTGGCTTTACCTCCACAACTATCTCAAGTACATGATGTTTTCCATGTCTCCATGCTTCGCAAGTACATAACTGATCCTTCACATGTGTTACCAGCTCAACCTATTACACTTACAGAAGATCTAACATATGAAGAAGAACCAGTACAGATCCTTGATCGTCGTGAGCAAGTACTCTGAAGTAAGGTCATACCTTTGGTTAAGGTATTATGGAGGAATCACCTGATTGAAGAAGCTACTTGGGAACCAGAGGATCAAATAAGGCAACAGTATCCACATCTTTTTCCTTGACAGGTATAATTTCGAGGACGAAATTTTATAAGGAGGGGAGAATGTAAGGCCCCGTACCTTAATATTTTTATGAAGTACGTTTTTATTGGTTTTGACCGAGGAGTTGACTTTTTAATTTGTCTGTTATGTCAGAATATTCCTTGAGTACATCGTAGGTTATAAAAAAATGTAGTTTGTGGACACGCAGTTGTATTGATCGGAGTTTTTACGGGAAAGTTGTAATTTAAGTGTTGGAAGGTAATGTTCCTTATTAAAATATTGGTTTTGTTTAAAGAAAAAGGGAAATAGGAAATTTAAAAAGGAGAGAGAGAGAGTGAAATCGGGAGACCAACCCCCCCCCCCCCCCCCTGTTTTTCTTCTCTTCCGTCTCTTCGCACCCAAAACCGATTTCCGGCCGATCCTCCACCGTCGGACCTCGTTGGACTCGCCTCCGGCCACCGCAGCTTCCTCTCTTCCTCCTCCTTCACCTCAGGTAAGAGTTTTGCGTTGGGTAACCTTGTTTTGAGTGAATTTTGGAGGATTACCGATCGGGGGTTTGGGGATTTTTGATTGGGTTTTCGATTTCCGGCTGTTTCGGCCGGAAATCCTCATGGTTTTGGTTCCCTGTGAAGTGCTAAACATGTATTCAACCTCATTTCAGCATGAGGAAGTGAGTTGGATGTTGAATGGTGGTGTTGAGCAGTAAACATCGAATTTCCAGATTTTTGGAGTGAATTTCCGACCACTTCTGCTTAGTTTTGGTTGATATTGTAGGTATAAAGATTGTTGGGCTTGTTGAGGAGATTGTGTTGGTAAATTTTGGTGACCAGATTTGGGTATTGGAGTGGTAGCGCGTGAAACCACGCACTGCTGATGGTGGTAGTGCTGAGGAGGCTCTGTTAGCCCCTCCAAAACCCATTAATTTGATTTTGAGTTTTATTTCAGACTTGAGGTTAATTGTTTGGAGTTTCTTGGAAATTAAATGTGGGATTTGGATGTTTTGAATTTTATAGTTGATGAATCTTTTGGCTAAATCTCTTGATAAATTACTATTAATGTTATTGCTAAATTGTTCTATTTTGTTGAGGAATTTGGAGTTGAGTTTGTGGTTTGGAAAAGAAAAATTTAGAGAGATTTGAGATTTAGAGATGGATTTGTGAATGGAAATAGGGAAAGTTAAGAAGGAATTCGGAAATTTTGGAAAGGATATTATGTTTAATTTGGTGATCAATTATGGTTAAGGAATCGAGTTTAAATTGATTAGATTATCGAAACAATCCTTGTGAAGGTTAAAGTTTAGGCATGGACGTTAAATTGTTAGGAAATTTCCGTATTCAAGAATGTAAATTTCAAATTGAAGAGTGAGATTTTTAAAATAGAATGAATACTAATTATCAAAGGAATGAGTTTTGATCTTGAGATTGTTTCCTCATTAAGGTTAATTATGTCCATTTATTTCAGGACGTGCTGAGCCCTCGAGCGAGGAGGACACGGGCAGGCAGCAGGATTAGCTGCGGGACTTACTTATGAGTGGACCTTTATTTTTATTTAAATAATGCATGCAGCATGGTATTAAGTTTTGAAATCTGATTTTATGGAAAGAAAAGGATTTAAAAAGGAAGCAGTTGACAAGGAGGCCAGTTTTGGCGCATGCGTATCTTACCTAGTTGGCAGTCCCTTCTAGGTAATAGTCTGGTTGGCAGTCCCTTCCAGACTACAGCTCGGTTAGCAGTCCCATCCGATGTGTCATCTGGTTAGCAGTCCCTTCCAGATGACATGAGGTAGTTAGTCCGCAGTCCCGTCTACTACCTGTGGCTAGTTGGCAGTCCCAACTAACCACCGCCTCCTATTCCGGTTGGCAATCCCTTCCGATGCGTCATCTGGTGGCAGTCCCTTCCAGACTACAGCTCGGTTAGCAGTCCCATCCGATGTGTCATCTGGTTGGCAGTCCCTTCCAGATGACATGAGGTAGTTAGTCGGCAGTCCCGTCTACTACCTGTGGCTAGTTGGTAGTCCCAACTAACCACCGCCTCCTATTCCGGTTGGCAGTCCCTTCCGATGCGTCATCTGGTGGCAGTCCCTCCTAGATGGCATGAGATGCCTAGGAAGCAGTCCTTCCTAGTCATCAAATGAGTTTTTTTGAAAGAAAAAAAGAAGAAGATTGAGTTGGAATTTTTATAGAATCTCGATGCATGTTGGTTTTGCTGATAAGAGAAATGGGGAAGCATTCCATTAATTGTTCGGATTTTTTGTCCACTCACTCTAATGGATTTTATATGTTTTCCCCTGGGCCCTTCGTTTTCCAATGCCCAGATTTCAGATTTGCCGAGATCGCATCCAGGCTCTAGAGACTTTGGAATCAGCGCTTCCGTTTTTGTCCGTAGGTTATTACTTAACCTATCTTGTTTGATATCGGCTTAGTTATTAGTGTTGCTCTGATAACCCTTTTTAATTTGATGGATGTTTTTGTTCGGATTGTTGTTGTTTACGGAGGTTATGTTGGGATTTGAACTTTCCGAATGTATTATATGTGCTTGGAATGTAAATATGGTATTGTGGGTTGTGTAGAAGTTAAAGTTTTAATCATGTCCAGGTTTGTGAACTTTTTGGGTAGCCCATATTGAGGGGAGGTTCTGCCGATTTTTCGGTAGGATTTCGCTTAATGTGGGCCCCGCAAGCTCGTATCCAGGACTACTGGGTGTTCTTGGGTCGGGTCCTGACAGATGTTGATTTCATTCAATAGAAATTGATGTACAAAGTAGTGTGTATAACCCATTGATTGGTTTAAGAATGAAAAAATGTACATAGTTACATGTAGGAGTAAAAAATAAAAGTTATAAAAATTATCTGGAAGTCCTAGCTCCTGATCCCCGATTAAGAAGTGGTGTTCCAAGTTTCGAACCATTTCATTCATCTAGACTAGCAGATGGGAAGAACTCGATTGACTGGGAAGTAGAGGGAGATACCGAGCATTTTCAATTGGATCACTAGTATTCTATTGAGCATCTAAATCACCTGATCAGGGTGATCATCATTAGATACCAAGTTGAAGTTGTTGCCCTCATTCCAAGTTGGGGTTTGTGCAAGTAAGTCATCAATAGTAGAGAAATCAGGCTTATCATCATCACACAGCTCAGGACAAAGCTCAGAAAAAGAAAAATCTTGATCATCAACAAATGGATAGGGAAACACTACTTGCATCAGTCCATGATCTTGATCCAACTCGTGATTGGTCTCTTCCACTTTCATCTAATCAACAATGCCGCCTTCTTCTTCCTCATCACAACTCTCTTCCTTTTTCTGCATTTTTGCTTTAGCCGGCTTTCCGGGTTAATCAACAATGCTCTTTCTCTTTATTTCATTAACTCTGGTCATTTCAACAACATTGCTCCTCTGAGCAGGTGGTGCTTTTCTAGGGTTCTTCCTCAAAGCGTATAGTAGAATCATCAACAATGATCTTGTACTCTTCCTTCAACCAAGTCTAGTTGTGACGAGAATCGCAACCAAACTCACATCGAAACTCCCTCTTGATCCCAATAACAACACTATCATCCTCCTGGTCAACCGCCTTGTTGTACCTCCACCTCCTCTTCCTCATAGAACTCATCCCCATGAGGGACCCAGCCTTTACCTCTACCTCTACCCCCTCCTAGGGGTCTACCTCGGCCTCTAGTTCTGCCTCTTAGAGGATCCATCACCTAAGAAGAGCAACACTTGGTCAATACTTGTATAAAACTTAAACACAAATATAAGTCAAATACAATGATCGCATCAACCAAAACGCTAGCACAAAGAGGACACACTTCCATAAACAAAATCCCCTATGTCCAACAAGAGTTCAATCTAGAGGTTCCCATTCCTCAAGGACTATAATTGAAAAGAAACTACACAAAGCTATTACACTTCAGCTATAGAGCCGACCTATGCTCTGACGACTTAACGTTCAAAACGACACCTAACACTACTACATACCCAATGACTATATCGATACTAAAGAGTATCTGATGGGGATCCGTTGTAGACAGGCCATCACTCAAGTAGTACTGATTATCGCCAAGCGTGTACCTTACGCTTTGATACCAAATTGTCACGCCCCAAATTTTGAATAAGGAAATTCAAATCCGAAATGCGATAACTAAACAATTCGTCCAAATATACTTAGAATTTTTTTTCATTTAATCTAAGCAACAAAACAAACCGAGCCCACAAATGTCAATACCGACTTGTTATCTACAGTCCCATATTACATTACAAAGTGTTTACATAAACTCAAAAGATCAAAGTAAAATCGCAAACGCTCACTAGGAGCATACTACAAACAACAGTAGAATAAAAAAATACGTTCTAACTTAACACTGCTGCGACAATAAGCCACGGTCTCAACCCTGGTTGCCCTAACTCGAATAGTGCACTGGGTTCCAACAACAAACCCAATAAGCTTTTTAAGCTTGTATGAGTAAATTCAAATAAATTGACTCAATCAACACATACTTATAATTTTCTCAACTTAAGAATAAATTAATTCAACCATACTAAACTCCACAAAATCATCCTTTCACTGAAGTAAAACAACTCACACTTTAAATAAGAAAACCAAGTCCCACATGGACAATAAAAGAAAGAATACAAGTAACATCACCGTTATCCCCATGAGATACAATGGTAGACAGATTAGAGCTCTAACTAACCGTAACCACTCACTCGGCCAAAGGTGTGGTTCCAGATATACTTAGCACAGTCACTACTGTGACACAAGGTCTCCACAGACCAGAAAAACATTTAAAAAGGTCCTGCACAACCCAAAAATGTTACACCACAACTCAAAGTACTCTTTCAACACAATATAAATCAACAATCACATTATATATTGCCTTCCCGAAAAGAGTAAATTCTCAATACAATAACGTGAATAAAATCAGAATTATTGTATTCACCACAATAGCACACCATCAAGATATATATTTCACGAAAATATATATAAACACGTACGTAGTCATCCTCACAGGAATGTCACTAATACCAACTTTAGTTCACAAAGCGCAAAACCTGTGAAAAATCATTTTTATAATAAAATTTCACTTTAACTTACCCATGAACCATGGACGATCAAGTTCATATCATTCAAAACAAATATTTATTTTCGAAAAAAATTTAACAATTCAACAATAATTCCAAAACAATAATGTAACCTCTAGGGCCAGCCCTGAGGGCTACCACCTGAGGCAGCCTTCTCAAGCCAGAGGTCTCCGATGGGCCTCCAAATATATATATATATATGTGTGTGTGTGTGTGTGTGTGTATTTGTAGTCCAACTACTTATATATATTCTTTGCCATTTTTACAACGTGATGCTGCTTTAGCATAATGGCAAGTTTGTTGTGTGGCTTTTTAACCACCCAGGTTTGAGACCAAAAGGTTTCGTTTTATATTCTCCTTTTCTTTTTCTGATTTCTTCTCGTATTAAACAACTTTCCTTTTTTCTTTTTGTTTTTTTCACTGCTACTACTCCCTACTAGTGTCATTTCTAGAGTTCGAATCCCAGCTCCATTCCGTGGCCAGCAGATTTGAGGGACCTGGGTTAGTTAAAACACCTAATGGTTCGTGCGTCTGCGGTGCAATGATTAGTCTGGCTATGCTGGGATACACAGCATGGGTGTGTGTGTTGGTTCTATTGTTGTCTTCCACTCAAAAAAAAAAAAAAAAAGAATACAATATAGATGTTTTTGTTTTTTTATATTTCTACTAGTGTTTTTGGATTTAATTTATTTTAGAAAAACATTTGTATAAATATTTGACTCAGGCCTCTAAAAAGTCAGGACCGGCCCTGGTAACCTCGTTCATAAATGAACCTCGTGAGATTTACTCACCTCAAAATCCCGCTGCCTTTTCTCTCATAGATGAGTAACGTACATAATACACTCCATTAGGCACGTAAGTAAATCAAAGTCTCAACTTAGTACACAACTAAAAACGAAAGTGTTTACAGTTTGAATCGTACACTTGACCCAAAAACCAAAATTTCGTCAATCGCTCAAGACCTTCCTCCTAAGGTCCCCGGAATACTTCTAGGATCAATCTTTCAAAAGTAAACGACGATCCAACGGTTGGATCCTCACAGATTAAAAACCGAATAAACCGAAACTACGTTAAACCTAACATGCTTCAAAAGATGACAACAGGACCCATAATAAATCAATATACTCATATCGACGAGTAGAAGAAAAGAACAAAAATAGAAGTCCCATAACTAGTCGGATGCACCATGATGCGCTGCTACTTCAACTTTCAAACCAGCACAATCCAACCATCCAGAATGTAGATCACAACAAGAGGATCAAACTTTATACCTAGAGCTAAGGTAAAATTGCTACCGAAAGCCAAGAATTTCAAATTGGAAATTGGACCTCTACACTTCAAATCGAGTTGCAAGGCTGGTATGGATGGAAAGAGCAAGAGAAGAACTTAAAAAATCGGTAAAATTTCAAGCCCAGCCACCGTCGGAATCAAAACTTCCAACCAGAGCAGTGCCTCTGTAGAGATCAACCTTCGATCCACCGCTTTCAATCCAATTCAGTGGAAACCAGCCCTGTAATGACCACGGTGTGGTGGAGGGGAGTCAGCCTGCGATTTTGGCGTCGTCGGAGGTCGTCGGATGGCGAAGATATGGCTGGGCTGAGCCGTGCTTCGGATCAGCTTGGCCGGATTTTGGGAGAGAATTAAGGTTTCAGGTTTTTGGATTTTTGGAAACTTTGAAAATTATGACTTTATTTTCGGATTTTTTTTCTTCTATTTATAGGGAATTTCAAAAAAAAAGAGAGAAGGTTTTTCCACTGACTATAACCTTTTCATACGATCTCCGATTTTCGCGTTCCATATGTCCACGAACTCGAATCGACGCACTCTATGACTTCTGTGAAGGAAGCTTTGACAAAATCCTAACGTGTAGAAAATCAACTTTTGAGCTCTTGAAAACTAATTGTTCTGAGCAAATAATCGTCCAAAATCATTTCTATTTCACAACTAACAAAAGAATAAGACACCGAAACAATAATTTGTACCAATTTGGACTTTAATAATTTCAAGAAAATTTCATGAAATTAATATGAAATTCCAGGTCATTACAACAACAACCCCAACAACTTTCCTAACTACCGCAAAGTCAAATTCCAAATGAGAAAGCCAGAATTTATCTTGAAAGCTCCGGTGGCTGGAAATCTTCAAATCCAAAATTTTCTTTCCTTGGGTTGAATCAAGATGTGAAACTTGAAGGGTTTGTACAAGATTGCAAAACGAACAAATCCTAGTTAGTCTCCATTTCAAATTTGGCCGAAATTTGGAGAAAACACCGGAAAAGAGCCGAATCTTCTTTTCTTCGATTCTTTGTGTATGGTGAATAGGTGGATGCAAGGCTTATATGGTTGGAAAGCTCGTTCCAAGATGAAGAAAATGGGATTTGTCTCATGACATGAGGTGGACGAAATCGTCACCGGCGAGGCCGAGAAGGTCCGGCAATGAATCAACAAATTTTTTGGCAGTTTTGGGAAACTTTCCTGAAATGGAAGGTCTGATTTGACATTTACAGAAGTAGGGTATAAGCAAAATTACAAAACTACCACTCAATTTAAACCCTTATAATTTCTTTGTTAGAACTCTGATTTTTACTTGTCACGTATCCACGAACTCGGTTTGACGCCCTCTATAACTTTCATGAAAGACGTTTTCTCAAAATATAAACAGGCAAAAAAAAAAAAAACCAACTTTGGGTCCACTAAAAGTTTGAAGTTAAGGTAAAAAGTAAAAATAATCGTCATTTTATGTCCAAATGACTAGTATGCCTATAAATTAAGGTACAATGAGATTGTGCGGCACAAAGCTCCCCTTGTGGCGCAAGGCTTCTCTCAACGCCCTAGAGTCGACTATGAGGAGACATATTCTCCCAAAATGGACGTTATAACGTTCCACTACTTTATCTGTTTGGTAGTTTCTGAAAAACTGAACATGCAACTTATGGATATGGTCACATCATATCTCTATGGGGATCTAAATATAGATATTTATATATATATATATATATATATATATATGAAAGTGCCTGATGGATTTCCATTACCCGAATCAAGTAGCCATCGATGACGGAGCACGTTTTCAATTAAATTAAAACGCTCGCTTTATGGATTAAAGCAGTCTGGAGGGATCTGGAATAATTGTTTAAGCAATTTCTTGATTAGGAAGGGATATATCAATAATGAATTATGTCCATGTGTTTTCATTAAGAAGACAAGTTCCCGGTTTGCAATTGTTGCGGTATATGTCAGTGAAGTGAAATTAGAAGTCTAGATAAGTTAAAAGAAACCGTAGAGCACCTGAAATCTGAATTGGAGATGAAAGATCTCGAAAACACACGGTTTTGTCTCGGTTTAGAACTTAAGCACCATGCTGATGGAATTTTGATTCATCAATTCCCTTACACACGAAAGATGCTTAGGCATTTTCATGAAGATAAAGTCAAGCATGTTAGCACTCCCATGGTCGTCCGAAGTAGTGACCCTAAAAATGACCTGTTTCATCCCAAGGATGATGAAGAAGACGTGTTAGAGGCTGAAGTGCCCTATCTAAGCACAATAGGCACATTATTGTACTTAGCACAATCAAGACCGGATATATCATTCATTGTGAACTTGTTAGCTAGATATAGCTATGCTCAAACGTGACACCATTGGACTGGTGTAAAGAATATCTTTCGATACCTAAAGGGTTTGATAGATATGGGTTTATTCTATCCGTACAAAGAGAAAAACAAGTTTGATATGATGGAGTCAGACTCTACATATCATGGAGCCACAGCCCCACCACCACCGGATGGCATGATTCCTCCCCCCGTCATAACTCTTGTTACGTTTTGATGGGATCTGCTGATGTCAGATACCTCTCTAAGCTATACAAAGGAAGTTCCCAAACTGGTTATGTATTTACCATGGGAAACACTGCGATATCTTGGACATCTACTAAATAGACCCTTATCGCTACTTCTTCGAATCATGCTGAGATTATAGCTATTCACAAAGCCATTCATGAATGTATATGGCTTAGGTCCATAATTATGCATATTCGACGTATATCTGATTTGAAGTCTACTTTGCATTGAACAAATGAAGCAATGTTTCATCAAATGCGACAACACTATGTATATATTGTCTAAGTTCTTCTACAATCAGCAACAACAAACTCTCCTCAAGATCAAAGTGAATCAAGTTCAATATGAAGATAATGTGGTAGAATTATATACTAAGTCATTGCCTAAATCCACATTCCAGAAACATATGAGTAAGACTGGTCTACTGAAACTATCTGAACTCCCTTGCAACTATTAGGGGAAAACATTGACATCATTAGGAGGATTGATGTCCATAGGTTTGATCTCAAAATGTGAAGGGTGAATTGTACTATTTTCCCCCCTTAATTGAGATTATTTTTGTCGCACTGAGTTTTTGTTATTTGGCAAGATTTTTAATGAGGCAACATGAGAAGCACCATCGATGACATGTTTGGACGACACATGGGGGAGTGTTGAAGGAAATTCATATTTAGTGTGCCTGGCGCAAACAGGTTTCATTATCCTAATTGTTATAGGGGTAGATTATTTTAGATATCCTAGTCTTAATTAGAATATGATTCCTTATAATGAAATATACTATACTTGTAATCCTCTATAATTAGAGGCCTCTATTATCAATGAAATACACATCTACTTTCTCCCAAATCTCTCTCCTATCTTTTTTCTACAACACTAGTGTGTTCTATTTCCAGCTTGGGTGCGTTTTCTTCTGCTAGAGGTAAATAATGTTTAGTCGATAAGGTTCGTATAAAAGAATCAATTGATTCCCACTTCACGATCGAGTATTTATGCAGGGTAGAAAATTAAAACCACCATAACAGACATCACACACACACACACACACACACACACACATATACAGAATATATCTAGAGCGAGGGATCCCTTTTTTTAGTCTTTTCTAGAGATAACCATTAGACCAACTTTTCGATCATATATTGGCAACTCAACCGTTTAGTTTTTAGGTCCTAATATGTAGATCACTTCTGTAAATTTTCAGGCAAATTGATTATCGTTAAGGCATTCAAAATGGCGATTTAAGATTATAAGTATGAACTGTTTAAGTTTGACAGATTTGGTTCGTCCATTAATTTAATATAGTTTGATGCCTTAACGATCATTGATTTGACTGAAAATTTACAGCAATTATCTACACACTAGGACCTAAAAACTGAACGGTTGAGATGCCGAAATGTGATTAAAAAGTCGGTCTTATGCCCTATCCCTAGAAAATACCAAAAAAAGGGATCCCTTAGTTTGATAGATTTGGTTCGTTCATTGATTTAATGTAGTTTGATGCCTTAATGATCAACGATTTGGCTGAAAATTTGCAGAAATGATCTATACATTAGGACCTACAAACTGAACGGTTGAGATGCCTTAATGTGATCAAAAAATTGGTCTGATACCCTATCCCTAGAAAAGACCAAAAAAAGGGATCTCTTAATGGAGGGGCCCTATATATGTGTGTTTATGTGTGTGTGTGTGTGTGTTTATGTATGTATGTATGTATAGCTTTATCTTCCAGTTACAGTATTAAGTACATTACTTTTCTTTGCTGAGGCACTGAGCTCGAATTGAAACGAACTAATGGTACGTTGTCATAATTTTTTTTTGAGGGAAACGGAATCAAGTTCCATTATATTAACGACGTCTCTCCGTCAAACTAGAAGGACTAGAAAATCCTTCATAATACATCTCAAAGTACGTTCAGTCTGCATAAAGCAAAGCCATAAAAAAAACTAAACCAAAATTAAAAAATGCAGAATATAAAAAACCCTACACCTATTCAACCTTAAATCAGAGCAATCGACTTGACAAGTATTGACGCCTAAGACTCTTTTGGTGTACATCATCACTCATCAGCCAGCATATAGCTACGACTGAGGGCAGAACAAGGTAAGAGCACTTATTAAAAAAAAAAAAAAAAACAACAACAACAAGAACGAGGCTCACCACGTTGTCATAATTAGTACAACCGGAACAAGCTAAATGCCTTACACATATAGATCGAGTAAGGCCTTTGTTCCCTCGAAATACTACCGTATATTGTGAAACAATAGTGGTTGTACATCAGATCGATGAAGAACCTGCAGTACCACTATCTGTAAAAGGACCGGCTGATGTAGAAACAATATCGCAATAAGCTTGGGTGATTATTTCATGAGTTCCGACGTCTCTTTTCTCTACCAAATTTTGTTGAACATGATCAGCATCTTTGACTGCCAATCGAACTCCCTCCAATGCCGCCGCTACTTCTTTCATAGTAGGACGTTTCCTTCCATTCAAATCTATGCATTTTTGCGCAAGGTAAGCAACTGCTATAATTTCTTCTTTGATACCATCTTTCATAACTTGAGGGTCAAGAATATCAAACAAACGATTCTGCTCCATGGAAAGAAGGAAATGAGTTGCTAGGCTTCTACTTTCTTTCGACCTCGTCATGGAAACTGGTTTTTGTCCGGTCAAGAGCTCAGCAAGGACCACACCGAAGCTGTAAACATCACTCTTTTCTGTAAATTGGCTTGATTGAAAGTACTCTGGGTCCAAATAACCAAATGTTCCATGTACTACTGTTGTGAGATGTGTCTGGTCAATGGAAATGGATCTTGAAGTCCCAAAATCTGCAATTTTTGCTCTATACTTGGCATCCAAGAGTATGTTCGTGGACTTGATGTCCCGGTGGTAAATAGGAATAGAAGCTGCTGAGTGTAAATATGAAAGAGCTCCAGCAACTTCGGTTGACACTCGCAATCGCGCGCGTTCCCCATGTAAGAGGAAACTCATCATCTTGGTCATGAATGTACTGAGAAAGTGTTCCATTCGGTAGAAATTCATAGACCAAGAGGGGAATTTCGGTTTCCAAACAACAACCCAATAGTTTAACCACATTTCTGTGGTTAATTTGTGAAAGAATCACAATTTCATTAATGAATTGTCGCACTTCACGATCACCTCCATTAACCATTTTAGACTTTTTGATAGCAACAATTTGTCCACCCATCAACATTCCTTTGTAAACAGTACCTTGGCCTCCCTGGCCAAGAATTCTATCTATGCTAAAGTGGTCCGTGGCTTTCTCCAGCTCCCTTGAATTGAACAACTTGATTTTTTCAACATTAGCTTGATCACCAGAAGATAATTGTTGCTCCAATACTAAACCACCATTTTGTTTAAAAAACTTCTCCTTTCGTATTTTGTTTTCCCTTTTCTTTATGACTTGGACCAACCACCATGCAGCAATGGCTAGAAATATCAGTCCAAAACTGCTGCCAGTACCTGAATACGTCAATGAAATTAAGAAAGGTTAATTAACTTGATCAAGAAGCTATATATTGCTTGCTCTTACAACTATACATGTGTATATGTGTGTGTGTTCATGTACAATTAACTAAACGAAGTGGAACCAGTGCTCGATCAAAGCTTCTCTTTTGGTTTGGGTACTCGAGTACATGAACCAGTTTTGATCAACAGTTGAGGCATGCTGACTCTTGTCCTATTTTCTATCATTTTAATCTTTAGGCATGGTGACTCTGGCTTTATTTGCTGTTCTTTTCTTTTACCAGCAAGCGACAAAATATATCCAATGATGGCAAGTAATATGATAGCAACCACCACTGAACGGAATGATACAAAGAACTAATTCTTACTGATGTGCCTAATTCAACCTTGCTAAACAACTAGAAGAAAACAACCCTTTTTTTCTTTCTTTAATTAACAATATGCATGTATATACGTACCTAATGTGATCAGAAAGAGTTTCCTAGCAGGTTGATTGATCTCCAATTTGAGGCAACCTTTTGCATTTGTTCTGTTTTTGTACGCTTTGGGACACAAACAGGAGTAATTTCCTAGTGAATTGATGCACGTTCCGTGATTGCAGGGGCTAATTGAAGCCTTGCATTCATCAATATCTGAAAAACCCCATATATATCACAACTAGATCAGTTGAGATGAAATTAGGAAAGGAAAAGCCATACAAATCGATCATTTAATTTGGTAAAATTGCAATGTTGAGCTAGTTTTAGTTTCTATATATATATATATATATATATATATATATATATATATATTAGGCTGAATTAAAAATTAGAAATCACCTTGGCAACCATCTGGGTGGTAAGGGTTTCCTTCATAACCAGGCGAGCACTTGCATAAGTAACCTACAGACTCATTGATAGCCATCTCCCAGTTGACGCATAAGCTATTAGCCTTGCATGCGAAATCCTTCCTCTTTCGAGCTTCATCACAGGGGTCCGTGTCATTCCCAACTGCCCAATTAAGAACCATTGGAAGTTCTATAGTGTTGTTCAGATCTTTAAAACTCGCACGGGAGAAATTGAACTGGCCTTCTTCCACAATGAAGGCGTAGCTGCAGGGGTTAAAATCTATTATTCTCAAATTATTTTGGTAGCTATTGAGCTTCAGCGTCATATTCTTTAGTCCGCTGGGGATGTAAGTCTCACAACACCCAACGCCGGAGCAAAAGTGATTATCGACGCTGCCAAAGCTGTTGCATATGGACATGCACCCTGTAATCAACTCTTCTTCCCCTCGGAAGCCTTTTACAACTGCAGAAGCGTCACAACCAACGGCATAGAACTTGTTTTTGGAATGGGAGATCGTATAAGGAAGACCCAGCCAAATCCTATGTAATTCTCCATCTAAGGACGTGAAATAGCGGCCCTGCAGGGCGTTATAGCATTTTTTAGCTACGTAGCCCAATATCCGCAGCTCACCGTCATCAACGGAAATGTCAGTAACCTTGAGATTCCCTCTACCCAAATATGCTACTGGTGGTTGGGTCGCATGACTGCAATTGATAAAGAATTCTTCTCGCAAGTAACAATCCTTCTTCATGCCAAATGGATATGGAATTGTGAGATTGCCGCACTTGTTAGGGCAGCCAGGGAGGGCCTGAGTAGGCTCTTTTCTTGTCGTAGTTGTACTAGCCGCCGATAATGCCAATAACAGGAGTAGGACTGCCACCAATGAGACTTGCAAGGCCATGCTCGACGACGCCGAATTAAGCAGGGTCTGAGCTCGGTTTAGAAATCCAGGTGTGTGCTAAAGTAAATTTTATGTTTTTTGTTTTTTAATATTACATCAATTTTATTTTCTCTTTTCCTTTTTACCCCCTTTTTCCTTTTTCTTTTTTCTTTTTTCCTTTTTCCTTTTTCCTTTTTCCTTTTCTTGTTTCCTTTTTCCTTTATCCTTTTTGCTTTTTTTTGTTTCCTTTTTTCCTTTAGAGTAATTTTAAATACACATACCTATTTTATTAGTACACACCCTTTTATTTTTTTGTCCATTTCTTTTTCAAATTTTTCCCTGTTTACCCTTCCTCTCTCATACTTCTCCTCATTTGATTTACTCTTTCTGCAATTCTTAAGGAATTAATTTCATACTTCTCCTCATTTAATCCTTCAATCGTTTTCATTGGCTCTAATGCCTGGAGATTCTAAATAGGTAGCAGAAACAAACTATCTAATGTTATGCTTTTTTATTTGTCTCTTATGTTGATTTTGAGTTAGCAGGCTTGCTCACCTAAGGGACAGTTTTAAGGAACTGTGAGGGACAAATGTATCCCAGCTACATGTATTAAATATAAAAGCAGAAATTATAACAATTTAAAAATGTGCATTTATTTTCAGCCGTCAGATTCTTTTGTCCCTCACAGTCCCTTAAAAACTGTCTCTTAGGTGAGCAGGCCTTTTTGAGTTAGTACCTGAGATTAAAGTGATATTAATCTCTAAGTAACCAAAGAAAAAGAACCGATTGATGCATCTAATCTCCCCATATGATTAGATGTATCGAAAAATACATTTTGCAATAGTTTGGGTACCATTTGGAGTTTTTACCTAAAAAAGTACATGCCACGTAGATGATTTTAACGAAAAAGTCAATGGAGGTACTATATTTGGTAACGGCGCAATACTTCAAGTATCATTTGGAGTAAAAAAAAATTCGTAAGTACCTTTCACAATAGTTCAGGTACCATTTAGAATTTTTACTCTTTATTTTTTCTTCTACAAATCTTCAACATTTATTTGAAACAATCAAATTTATAATGGTTTTCAATTCTTCTTAATTTGGTCCAGCCCATCTCTTTCTCCACCTTCTCTCATTGCACAATTGTGGTGAATATTTCAGAAATGGAGTTGGAGACCATAATAGTTTGAAGGGTGGAATAAGGATAAAAAAATTTATAAAAAATTGGGGTGTGTATTGATAAAATAAGTATGTGTATTTAAACTCTTTCCTTTATTCCTTTTCCCTTTCCTATTGCTTGTCTCCGGATTTTATTTTCTTGGTATTAATTTCCTATTTACCAAACAGTATTCAACGTAAATTTTTTGTATTACATATCCTGTTACAAAATAACTATACCTTGGAAATTCAGGTGTGTCAATTAAGAATGATTGTTCCCTTTATCCATGGCTCCACCAGTCATGCTGTTCGTGTTCCCCACTTGGTCGTCTTGTAAATATCACCACGCGTGAAACATGTTGTTAGAAAATCCATTTCATATATATTTTATGAGCTAGTTTATGAGGTATTTCATGACATCCAATCACCTGCAATATCTTATTCATCGCAAGGGTATGTGTGGTATACAAATCGGTGAATTCTCCGCTCCAAAATGCTAATTTTGCTAATTTATTTAATTTATTATCTTTTTTTTTTTCTTAAAGAAGAATAATATAATAAAGAGTTTTTCTATTGGAACCTTCAAATTTACTCACTTGACCTCTAAACTTTTTACACCTCTTATCAAATTTTCAAATACTAAATTTACTCACTAAAGTTCCTCAAATAGCCTCACTCATATAATTTACAAACAAATTATTATGTTTAAAATAAAAAATTTAGTCATTTCAATGATTTAATTACTCTATAAATCTTAACTAAATATATATTTCTTAATCAAACTTGAGTCTCAAAAATTAATGTCTAATCAATAAGAAAATACCATGAACTATTCTGTTTTTTCTTTATTTATTTAAAAAATTTATATTTTAGCTGTACAAAAAAAAAAAGAAATCATTTGTTTTTATTCTAAAAAAAAAATCATTTGTTTTTTAATGTTTTTTTTTATATTGTTTGTACCACATGATTAATTATTTAAATATAATTATATTTTTAATTCTTATTAAATATATATGAATGCTTTAATGAGTATGTAGTGAAATTGGAAAATGAAAATAGATAAGGAAAATAATAAGAAATACAATCTAATATTATTGAATTGAAAAGTCTACATAAAATAAATATTGTTTAAGGATATCTCTATTTGTGTTTGGCCCAAACTCTAGGTAACTTGACCTAGTGGTAATAGGGTTTAATTAGAAGAATCTAGAGATTATCTTTCCTTGTATGATTCTAACTCTATGCATTGTAATCCTCTATATAAAGAGGACCCTATTATCAATGAGAATACACAGCGATTATCTCTCAATTTCTGATTCCCTACAACACGTTATTAGCATGAAACCCTAACCCTGAAACCTAATATTCGTAGCCTTCAAATCCCAGAAACCTCTGCCGCCCTCCTTGAAGCTCTCACCTCCAGAAGCACAGAACCGGCGGTGCTGCCCCTAGAACCGGCCGGAAACCACCCGAACCGGCCCCCGGAAATACCGAAAGCCTCTCTGCCCGGTTCGAAGCCTTCCTCCCTGCCTACTGCTGCCATAATCCACCAGTAGCTGCAGCCTGACCCCAGATCACCGAGCCGAAAAATCACCACCTGAACCGGCCTGGAACCACCTGAACCGGCCGCCTGAAGTGACTGCACCACCGAACCGCCGCCTGCATCTCCCTTGCTTCAGTCAACCTTGCTTCGGTCAACCTCAGCCCAACCGAGAAGCTATCAGCCTGGAAGAAACCCTAGGCCCAGAAGCACAAACAGGATCTCGGCCCAAAGTCTGAAGCCCAGAGGTCCAACAGCCTGAAGCCCACTGACGTCATCTGCCACGTCAGCATCCACACAGGCATCTAGTCAGAGTACAGTCAGCCTGCCACGTCAGCAGCTCGGTCAACACCTCCGGTCAACCTTTTTCCAGCGACTTCCGACCACTTTTCCTACGATTTTCCGGCGACATTTTTCAGGCCAACTTTTCCGGTCAAGATTTCAGGCAATTTTTCAAGGTAAACTTTTCTAAAAGTTCCCGTTTTTGAAGTTTTTCAATTTCTTCTTCTTTTCTCGGGGATTTCCATCATCCCTTCTCCTACCCCTCTTTCTTCTTCATAGGGGAGACCAATAGCCGAACTGTGGGGGTTCGTGCTCGCTCCAAGCTTGGAGCTTGTAGAGTCCTCCAAACTTAGAGTTTGTTGAGAAGAAAACGATCGACCACATACATCGTTGTTTCGATCTAATCCAAAACCCCTCTTGGAATCGGATTTTCTTGGAAGCAACTACGCTCAGAAATTTAATAGTTTTTCGTTGTGGCTTTTTTTTTCGCTCCGAAACTAACCCTAATCTTGTGTTGATTTTCAGGATGAGTAACCTGAACAAGTTGAACTTCGTTCCACTAGAGACAACTGGCGCAGGATACCATAGGTGGGTCCGAGATATGCACCAACATCTTAAGGCTGATGGACTTCTAGGAACCATCCAAGAGCCTAGTCAGAACGTGCTCTCCATTGAGCAAGCTACTGCTTTTGAAGCAAAACAAGCTAAAGCCATAATTCTCAGGACAAAGCACATGAATGACGCGCTCCAAAATGAATACCTCAATGAGGAAGACCCAAGAAAGCTATGGGTAGAACTTGAGCAGCGATTTGGCAACGTTCGTGACTCCCTGCTTCCTGCTTTAGAAGTGTGATGGCATAGCCTCCGCTTTTGTGATTTCAAGTCTGTGCTTGATTATAACTCGGAAGCTCTTCGTATCAAGTCTCTGATGGAGTTTTGTGGCCAAGCCATAACTGATACGATGTCAATCGAGAAGACTCTCTCTACCTTCCCCATCTCTGTACTGATAATTTCAAAGAATTATCGGATTGATGTAAATACAGGACGTATCACAAGGTTTCATGAGCTCATTGGCGCCATGAACGTAGCTGAAAAGCACGACAATATTCTTGTGAAGAACTATAATGCTAGACCCGTGGGAACTAAGTCCATTCTGGAATCTAACTATAGTCGCGCCCCCAATGGAGGACGCAAGGAGCGAAACCCTAAGAGTAGGGACAATTCTGGACGTTCTGGTCCATATGTTCACCCTAAAGAGGAAGGAAATCGCCAAGAGAGGCGTGCACGGAATCGTGGAGGTCAACGTGTGAAGAGAGAGAGAGAGGCGGAGCCTCCGACCATGGTGGTAAAGCCACCAAAAGCATAGGTCGTCCAAATCGCGCCCCAATGGCGCCTCGATCAAGGGAGCCTGACCATAATGATATTTGTTTTCGATGTGGATTAACTGAACATTGGGCCAAAGCATGTACAGCACCCCAGAATGTTGCAAACGTATACAAGACGTATCATGAAGCAAGGGAAGCACATTACATGGAACAAGAAGATCAAGATGGCGATCTCGATCTAAGGGTGGAAGACTACAAGGAACAAGACCCAGAAACTGGCGATTTTGATTAAGTCTTTTATTTTCCAAGAGATGTAGGCGATTGCCATATTACTTTTGTAGCAGATGCCAATGATATTTGTCTTTCTTCAAAGTAGGCGTACTCAATGTAAGTGTGATGTCTAGGAAGGTTTTGAGATAAATGGTACTTAAGCGAGCTTTGCTCCACCGACATCTCTCTACTCACCTGGTCACATTTACATTGGAATTACCGAAAGGAGTTAGACGACTACCATTGTTTTGCATTAACTAGTTTATTGGATTAGATTTTCTTTGATCAAAGAAACAATGATGTACTCCGTTGGCTTATGAATAAAATTTCGAGTTCTTTTCATTATGACTCAATTTTGATTCTGAGCATATTACTTTGTGACTACGATGGCTGGGCCATTAATATTAATTCGAGGACATGGAATAGCCCAAGTTCCCATTGCTAAATAGCACCTTGATTACTGTCACAGAAACTCTCTACGCCCTTAGGGCAAATTGCCCCATGAATAGCCAACGGATTCCATGCGAAAACGCATGTAGAGAACGGAGATGAGTTCCTTTGCAAATACCTCTAACGATTGCGAACAAAGGCGCATCTTAGAGAAGTTTATGTGTCTCTCTAGTGGACTCTATGTCATTATTCGAGCTATTAAATCCAATAAAGTTATGAGAGAAGATCTCTTGGATTTAGACACATATTGGCTTTGTCACGACAGGATAGGTCATCCTGGTCATGATATGATGATCCGTCTACTAAAGACTTCACACGGACATCCATCCTTTTAAGCAAAACGAAGCAAGCATCTGATGACGCCATAAAAGGCGCCAACCATGAGCATAACGCCATGGTTGTTCCTCCTTGTGGCCATGACGCCATACATGCTAATTTCCATGGCTCCAACGCCATGATGGGAGATGTAGTCATACATTTTGTTTCTAATAGCGCTACAGACGCTTAGGCCCAACCAAAATCCTCATTGGTCGCTTCTAAGGCCTTTCGCTCATTTTGCAAAGCCCGTTCCTTCGGGAAATTAGGACTGAGACCGTCCTACGCAAAGGATATGAAAATACTCATTCTGTTCTTACATCAAATCCATGGGGATTCTATGGACTGATTCAACCAACTTGCGGAAGTTTAAATATCTTATGATGTTGGTTGACACACAAACACGCTGGTCACGTGTCGTGCCATTGTCCACTTGTAATGCTGCCTATGCTACACTCCTAGCACATATCATATGACAACGAGCTCACTCCCCAAATCATCATATTCAGTCCATTGGATTTGACTATGCTGGAGAGTTTACATCGAAGACTTTCGATGGTTATTGCATTGGGACTGATGTTGGACATTATATTCTCATGTACACACCCAATTGGTCTCGCGGAAACTACTACGATGATAGTCTGGACATTGGTAATGCGCACCACTCTCATTATATCCGCTTGAGGTGATGCAATATCGCATGCAGCTATGCTAATTCGTCTACGACCTACCGCCACTCAATGTACCCCTGCGTTACAGCTAGTGACTGGGTACAAGTATTTTGTAGTTACGCACATTTGAGTGAGCCGTTTCTGTGCCCATTGCGCCTCCACAACGCACTATGATAGGTCCTTACTGACGAATGGGCAACTCAATTGGATTTGAGACTCCAACAATCGTCCGCCACTTAATGCCCTTGCAAGGCGATCTCCTTCCCACTAGATTTGCGGATGTCACTTTGATGAAACAGTCTTCCCGTCGTTCAGGGGAGATAAGAACACAGATGTTCAACAGGAATGACAGGAATTGTCATGGTCTGTCCCCACTATGTCTCATCTTGATCCCTATTAAAGTGACGAGGACACACAAATATGCTGCACATGCCTGCAAGGAAGGACGTCCCTACGAGAGGACGTAGCGCCACCCTACATGGAGGTAGGCATGGCGCCAATGCCAAAAAGAGTGGCACTCTGGCGTTATAGGCCATAGCCCCAGCTAGGATGAATGGGAGGCCCGTGAGTTCGAAGGATACTTTGGCACATTCCAATGCTTTGATCATCGACACTCAAAATCCGTCTCATGAGTATCTTCTGGGTTACGGTTATTGTTGGGGGACCCCTCAACGTCAGAACCTATTCCTGAGAATATAGAGCTCTATGAAACTTACACTGGTGTACATGAGACGTTGGATAGAAACTCCATCATGATTGACGATGTAGTTGCGCATTTCGTTGCGCATGAGTTTGTTGAGTCTGATGACATCGAACCACGCTCCGTTGATGAATGAACACCAACGTAGAGAGATTTGGCCTAAATGAAAAGATGCGATCCAGGTTAAGATGGATTGTCTAACGAAGAGGAAGGTTTTCGAGCTAGTTATGCCAACACCTCCTAACATAAAACCTATTGACTAATGGCTCTTCGTTAGAAAGCGTGATGAGAAAAAGAGATGGTAATCTCGCCTTATGGCGCAAGGCTTCTCACAAAACGCCCTGGAATCGACTACGATGAGACATATTCTCTCGTAATGGATGTCATTGCACTCCACTATCTTGTCAGTTTGGTAGTTTCTGAATAACTAAACATTCAGCTTACAAATGTGGTCACTACGTATCTCTATGGGGATCTAGATATGGAATATACATGAAGGTTCATGGTGAACTTCATTTACCCAAGTCAAGAGGCTCTAGACCACGGAGCGCGTTTACAATAAGATTGAAACGCTCACTAAAGTGACTCCTTAATTGGGAAGGGATATGCCCGCGCGTTTCTATAATAAGTTTCGGATTCTATCGCGGTTCATGTTGGACATGATCCTCATTAGAAGCCCTTAAAGAGTTAAGGGAAACCGCTGAACACTTGAAATCCGAGTTTGAGATGAAGGATTTTGGGAGAACACGATTATGTCTCGATTTAGAACTTGAGCATCGAGTCGATAGATGCTTAGGCATTTTGACAAGGTCAAGCCTTCAAGCACCCTCATGATCGTCCATAGTCTTGATCCTAAAAAGGATCCTCTTCGTCGAAAGGATGATGACAAAGATGTGCTAGAGGCAGAAGTGCCTTACTTAGTACAATAGGCACATTATTGTACTTATCCCAATACACAAGACCGGATATCTCATATGTTGTGAACTTGTTAGCTAGATATAGCTCTGCGCCAACGCGACGCCATTGGATTGGTGTAAAAGATATCTTTCGATATTTGAGATGTATGATTGATATGTGCTTGTTCTATCCCTACAAAGAGATGATGGATTCAGACCCATCACACACTAGGTACGCCGCCAACACTGGTCTGCGTCCACTATCCCCATCCCAAAACGACATGTGTTTTGGAAGGTTTTGCTGATGTTGGGTATCTCTCTGACCCACACAAAGGTCATTCCTAATCTGGTCAAGTGTTCACCATGGGAAAAGACCGTGACATCTTGGAGGTCTACAGAATAGACCCTAGTCGCTATATCTTCGAACAATGCAGAGATCATTGCTCTTCACGAAGTGGTTCGTGAATGTATATGGATTGGATCCATAATTACGCATGTTCGAACAATTGTGGTCTGAAGTCTACCACAGATGAGCCTACGAGCATTTAGGATAATGCTGCTTGTTTTGAACAAATGAGGCAAGGCTACATCAAAAGCGATAACACCAAGCATAATCAGCAACAACAGACTCTCCTCGAGATCAAAGTGAACTAGGTTCAATCTGAGGACAGTGAGGCAGACTTGTTTACTAAGTCATTGCCCAAATCCACGATCGAGAAACATGTGGCAAGAATTGGCTTGCAGAAATTATCTGAACTCCCATGATCATAGTCATCAGGGGGAGGCGCAGACATCAGGGGGAGATGTCTACATGTTCACCTCGAAACGTGAAGGGTGTGTTGTGCTCTTTTTCCCGTTCGACAGTGGTTATTTTTGTCTCACTAGGTTTTTGTTACTCGGCAAGGTTTTTAACGAGGCAACGAGAGAAGAACCGCGTTTGGACAACACAAGGGGGAGTGTTTAAGGATATCTCTATTTGTGTTTGGCCCAAACTCTAGGTTACTTGACCTAGTGGTAATAGGGTTTAATTAGAAGAATCTAGAGATTATCTTTCCTTGTATGATTCTAACTCTATGCATTGTAATCCTCTATATAAAGAGACCCCTATTATCAATGAGAATACACAGCGATTATCTCTCAATTTCTGATTCCCTACAACAAATATAATATTTTTTGGTATAATTATTGTCTTTAATAGTTATTTTATAGTAGGTTATATTTGTCATTTAATAATTCATGTTTCCTTGTAAAACTTGGGTTTAGATTCCTTTCTTCATTTGAAATGGGAAAACCTTGAAATATCTCTTGTAAAAGTAGGGATAAGATCTGAATTAACTTCCTTGAAACATTAGGATTGACCATCTTATGCCATGGAACTTGAGTTCTCCATGAATGGTTGTAAATTCCCGAGCAGATTTCATGTCCGACCTATCTTCATTCAAATAATCATAATTTTCTCCATATGTATTGAAATCAAGATCCGTAAAATTCTACAGAAAGTAGACATCTATAGATTTCCAATGATATAAGGTGATTCAATCTGGGAAACTCCCAATAATTCGGAGAAGTTGGGTATTTTGCACAGACATATTCTGGAACGTGGTATTGCAATCGCCTTTCAATCCTACTTAGCTCATTCTAGCTTCTTTTCTTCTTTCTATGGAACAAACCTACAAAAACACTAAAACATGTAAATAAATCATAAATAAAGAGAATTAAGCACAAATACCAAGATTAAGAGGCATAGAAATATAGGAAAATATGAGCACATCACTTCACCAAAGCACTAAGGGGAAGTTTGTAAAAGCATGTTATTAGATCACATATGGGTTATATTTTGTGCATGAGTAAGGTTAGATGCGATGTCTAAGTCTCTATTCTTCTCATTGATTTAGTCTCATTTTTGCTTTTTTATTTGATTTTTGTACAACTTAATTTCTTTTATCCAAATTAAAATCAATTCAAAAGCCGATTCACCATTTTACCATTGTAAATATCATTATTGATAGTTTTGGGTTCCAAAGGGCCGAGACTATTAATTTCTAAAAAGATAGACTTTCTAGGTTTTATTTTCGAGGTAATCTAGCTTAGGGTAGAGTTACTCAATCACTTGGGTACGATACTCTTACTTTTCCCCTTTACTAAAACTTGACCTCCTAATCTTGGGAGTAGGGCACATCATTCATAAATTGCATACTTTTTAATACTCAATGATGTCCCCAACAATAGTACAAAGAAGAGATATTCTGGATAGGGATATGCATTTTTCATATCTTAATTAAGGGAAAGGCAAGTTGCTATGGTTCTTTTTTTTTCCGTACCTTTTGATTAGGAACAATGTTAAAACTAAGTTGCTCTTTTTTCATTACCTTGTGCATGGATATGTGTGCAACTTTGATACCTAGTACAAAGGTAATTTCTAAATGGGAAAGGCAAGCTGCAATGATTTTTTTTTTTATTAAATTCAGTTTATCTCCCTGAGGTTTGGGGGTAATTTCATGTTAGTCAATGTCCTCTCAATTTAATCAGTTTACCCCTCGAGCTTTTCAATTCTCATCAACCGTGTCCATTCCGTCCAATTTGGATGTTAAGTCTAACAAAAAAGCCCATTTTAAGGGCTAAAATTGTCATTTCAATGAAAAAAAACACCATGACCAAAAAAAAAAACACCATGACAAATTTTTTTTTGTCATGGTTTTTTTTTCCCCTCTCTCTCATTGAAGAAGAAGAAATTTTTTTTTTTGTCATGGTTTGTTTTTGCTCTCTCATTGAAGAAGAAGAAATTCTTTTTTTGGTCATGGTTTTTTTTTTTCCCTTCTCTCATTGAAGAAGAAGAGTTTTTTTTTTTTTTCTCTCTCATTGAAGAAGAAGAAAAAGAATTTTTTTTTGTCATGGTTTTTGATTTTTTTTTTTTTTAATTATTCTCTCTCATTGAAGAAGAACAAGAACAAGAAGCAAAAGAAATTTTTTTTTTTTTAGAAAGACTACAACATATTTGAGGTCCAGGGGATCACCGGACGACATAAGACTCGGGATGAAAATTTTGGAGTTAGAGAAAGGGTCGTTTGGAGCAAATTTTAAAATTTGGATGTAGTTGATGAAAATTGGAAGTGCAAGGACGATAATGATTAAAAAAAGAAAAATCAGGGACCAAACTGATGTTTGCTCCAAAGTTTGAGGGGGCAAACTGAATTTAGTCTTATATATTTTTTAGTCAAACGTGCCGAAATGACTGATTTAGCCCTCCTTAGTCTGATTTAACGTTTGACTTAAACGGAATCTGGGAAATTGGACACAGTTGAGGAATATTGACAAGTTTGAGGGGTAAACTGATTAAATTGAGAGGATAATGACTAACATGAAATTACCCTCAAACCTCAAGGGGGTAAACTGAATTTAATCCTTTTTTTTTCTACCTTTTTATTAGGAACCATGTTAAAACTACCTTGCTATTTTTTCATTACTTTGTGCATAAAAATTTACACTTTTCATACCTATTACAAAGGTAGAGTACTGTTGATTTCTTTTTCCCTACCTATTAAGTAGGAATAATATTTAAACTTGACCATGGACTAATCTATTACTATATCTCAAATATAGTTAGGTATCAAACATAGTACTCAAACAAATATCTAACGCGCAGCTGCTCCGACGTGATCCAGAAATCTTAACCTTAAATCAGTGGTCCCTATGCCGATCTGCCTACTTCTTTCATCAAGCCTTCGACGTGTCTGACATTGAAGAAGTCACTGCCAGTTTTGCTGCTTTTATGGCGTTGGTCGGTGATGATGTTCTTGACATCTCGCGCACTCCAGCTGCAACACCTTGTTGTCCCATGCAATCCTTCCTACTGGCTCGACCTCTGACTCAAAAACCTTTTGGACTGCAGGTTCTCACAAGTCAGTTCCGACGTGTATGGGTCTTGGATGGAAATTTAGGGTTTAGGAAAGGCCTAAAAGAATTTTGTGTTTGCTTTTGACCTCAAGCGAGATCAAAACCGTGTGCTATGTAGAGGGTCATGATACTTCAACCGTGCGCCTATGATTATCTAGGATTACAATGGATTGGATCAGCTTCACACTGTCAAAATGGCATCACTTTTCTTCTGGGTGCGCATTAGTAACATCCCTCCAGCCTTGGAGGAGCCAGAGACCATCAAAGCGGTAGCCTCTATTGCGGGGAGGTATTTGGATATGGATGAAAAGCTGTTCAACGCAAAAGGAGCCATTCATGTCCACGTTGCTCATGCCATAGACAAGCCTTTTATTCTGAAAAAGAAACTAAAGCTGGCACCGATATTGTTGAAGAAATTGCTCTCTTTTTTGAAAACTTGGTGGGTTTATGGAAGGTTTGTAATCTGATATTCCATGTGGATAAGTAGCAAAGCTATACCACGCTCCACCTCGCAGCAAGACGCTTTGCTAAAGGAAAATAGATTGGAGATCCCAAATCCTTTCCAAAATGTGATTAGTGGGGGTTATGTAGCAGGAGGTTTTAGAATTCATGGGGACAGTTCCTCCCCCTCAATCCCTCGCACTCTTTTTGGAATGAAAGAAACAACAAAGCCACGTAAACTGGTGGTCCTTAGGAAAAAAGCTAAGGAAACTTTGGTGAATGTGGAAGTTTCAAGAGCATTGGCATTGATTGAGAGATTTTTGGGGAGATGAAAAACTAAAGGCATAAAGGCACCTCTAGTCCTGGATGTGATGATTGTTGCTAGCTAGGACCAAAATGAAGTGGCGGAGCTTGACCCAGAGCAAGTAGAAACTATGATGCAGGAACAAAACAATGTGGTAAAGCTTGCACTGGAGAAAGTGGGAAAGAAGATCACTGACGCTTCTTGTGGGGGAAGTGAAACTGTAATGCAGGAAGCTGCAGTAAAACTGGAAACCAAGAACTGACACCCACAAATATAGGTACTCGAGTAGACAAAAGAGGCAGACCCACATCTACTCGTAAATCTCTAAAAAAATTGAAAACTGATGGTACTGGACTGCTTTTGACTATGGATGAGGATATCCCCATTAAAAAGCTGAAAAACTGGTTCGGTTACAGCCAAGGCCCTAGGGCTCAGAGAAGCCACGGATGGACTTCTAGTCTCCAAGCAATCATCTTCGCAAGCGGAGGGCTTGGCTTCAAAGAAGAAAAGAGAGCATCCACTAGGTGCGCGAAATAAAAATCCACCAAAGACGTCAAAGATCCTAACTGAAGATGTTCTAAAGGTTCTCTATTCGGGTAGCCCTCCCAAACCTAACCCAAAGGGCAAGGAGAAAATTTGAGGTATTTTGGACCTAACCTATAGAATGAGTGTTGATTCTTCCATTTAGATGCATAGTTCTTTGGTGTACTGAAATTGAGCGCATTGGCACCAGGAACTTTGTCTGCTATAATTTTTTTTTTTTTTAGAATTATGTTATTATGCTAGGCTTCTGAATAAAGGAGCAGAATTGTTTCAAGTGTAATGGCATCTATCACTCGAGTGGGAGCTATGTATCATGCCATTCTGGCCTGTGTTTGCTTTGAATAAAATTATTTCTTCCTTAAAAAAAAAAAAAATCTATTACTATATCTCTAAGTATTTTTGTATCAGCGACACTACTTAGTTTGTCTTTTTTTTTTTTATGACTCTATGATATAGATACACTACATTGTTTGAGAATATATTGACCTTTCATGTCGGTATACATGATATGTTTACATAGATTTAGCTGCCATATTATTTATTCTAATTTCCTTGAGTAGAATTTAGGAATTTGAAATTCAAATTTTAAATATTTAAACTGAAAACAAAGACAAACGAAAACCGTTTCCGAAAACGAGAGCATCTCTCTCTCTCTCTCTCTCTCTCTCTCTCTCTCTCTCTCTCTCTCTCTCTCTCTCTCTCTCTCTCTCTCTCTCTCTCTCTCTCTCTCTGTAGATGCTCGGTCGATTCTTCATCTTGATTTCACTTTCATTGACTATCAAATTTGTCTTTCTCTACTGATTATATCTATCTAGGTCTCTTTTGGACTATATCTTATCCAACTTTTGCTATTGATGAGTCAAGCCTCTCCCTGTCTTCCCTCCAGTAAAGGGAAAGAAAAGTAATTATTTCTCTTCCTTCTTCAATTAAGCATATTGATTCATTAACAGTGCTTTGGGCACTCTTCTCTTCTCTTTTAAATTAAAACAAGCATGTTTCACACTTGAATTTGAAGTAGTTTGTTCAAATCTAGTTTTTAGATCCTATTCCCAAAATAGACGACATGCGTTAACAATATATATTTGGATTTCTGATTGAGATCATCTTCGCAAGTCGTCCTATCCCTTGTCTATTTTCAGTGGCTCTACACATTTGCTTGGCAAAAGTTCAGTGACTAGTCTTCATGAGGATTCATATGGTTTGCAAGGTCAGAATTGGGGGTTCTCCAACAAATGGACAAGAGTTGTTTTGTTGTGGGCAATGATCCATCTTTGGCTTTCTCTTTTGCAGTATCTTGACATATTTGGCACTCTTGCACTGTAGTTCTACCCCTTGACATTTTTTCCTCAAATTATTTTATTACTATCAAGATTTTATGCATTATTTTAGATGAACATTTCATGTTCTACACCTTTTTTGTTGGAGTGGTGTTTGATTGTGGGTATTTTTATATTTTTGTTTGTCAAATTTTATATTTGACTACCAATTTGTTTGTGCTTCAAGTTTTATACATACTTTGTCTTCTGTTCTAGTTTTTCTCTTGGATATTTAGGCATTCTTCTTGCCTCTACAGTTTCTTTGGTTTGGAATTGCCTTTATTTTGTTATTCCCAGTACATATTGGTCTATTGTTTCTAATGATTTTTTTACTTTTCTTTGCATGGTGCATGGGTGAAATCTGAGGAAATGAGATCGCATGATGGCCAAGTTCATAGATTAGAGAATGTTGCTATGGAAATGGTATTGGGATGGCAAGAGCGGTTGCAAGCAGTTTCTTTTAGAATATATGCTGGTAGTTTTGACATTGGATAAGGTGGTTGTTACCTTATTTGATGATATTGGATAAGTTGATTATCACATCTTATTTGATGATTAAGGTGGTTTGAGATGTATATTTTCTGGGCTCAAGTTGCTTTGGCCCATGTTTTATTTGTCATTGTACTATTTGGTTCTCATGATTGAAATCGGGCAGCTCAACTTCATATTTTTTAAGTTGATGCTTATGATTCCCGACTTTCATGAGCGAGTGTCTTTTGCACCATGTGATGTACTATCAATATTGAGGTTTAACCTCGGTGCAATAAAACTTTCTGTTCTAACCAAAAAAAAAAAAAACTAAAAACAAAATCCCCAAATTATGAGATTTTGATTTGTTTCCCTTATTTACCTTGAGAGGCAAAATGGACAGCAAAAAAAGTGGTTGGACCACAATTAAAAATAAAAAAGTTTTCAGACTACAATGAAAATTGATGTAGTAAATTGGACCTTCATTAAAATACTCTAAATAATACTAATGCAAACTTTTGAACCAAGAATTAAACTGAAATTGTCTAAATAATACACGTATGAATTTTCCTGTTTATTATAGTAATAAGGGGCTGTGACCACTTACACAATTTGAGCATAAAAATTGCCCACTTACTCCACTAAGTGTTTTTTACTCCCATTTACCTGATCTAACATCTATTAACAGTATTGCCCTCATTTTAATTAATAAATTACACTCATATCTCTCTCTCTCTCCCCCTTCCCCTCTTTGATCTCTTCTCTCTCTCCTCCCCCCCCCCCCACTGATTTCTTCTCTCACCGAAGACCGAATCCGACAACGTCTGCGGCCTTTGTCATCATATGCGGTTTTGTCGCCATCTGCGGGCTTCGTCACCATATGCGAGGAGGTAGGATTTGGGTAGGGCCTGGACGGCGAGGAGGGAGTTGTGGGTGGTGTCTGTGTTGAACCAGAGGACGGGGACTTGTGGTGAAGGTCGAGGAGGGCGATGCGGCCCTGGCAGTCGCCTGCGACGAGGAGGAGGTGGCAATAGAATTGAACATATAAATTGATCAATTGTATTTGTAATGTATTCATTTTGGTTTGGGGAGTTTATGTAATTCACTGGAGGGCAATAATATGATTATTTGAGGGTAATAATATGATTATTATGAGGTAATAATATAATTATTGGAAGACAATAATATGATTATTAGGAGGCAATAAAAAGAGTATTGGGGGGCAATAATATGTTTACTGGGGGGGGGGGGGCAATAATATGTTTATTAGGGGACAATAATATGATTATTGGGTATTACTAGGGGGCAATAAAATCGGACGCCGGAATCCGGCCACCGGTCCTATGGCCGGATTCCGGTCACCAGTTGCTGGATTCCTGTCACTGGAGTCTGTGGTCGGCCGCCGGTCACCGGAGTCCGACAAGGTCTTCAATGACTTCTCTCTCTAAGTGACAAAGAAAGAGAGGGCAAAACTGTCCTAAAAATAAATAAAAAGTAATAAAAAATACATAATTGGGTATTATGACAAAATATATATAAAATATTGTGTAAGTGGATAATCTCTTAGAGTGTTTGGGTAAGTGGGGTTAATTAATCCAAAAATTGGATAAATTATCATTTTCCCTTGTACTAACTATGACCAAAAGTGGCGGGATCAATTGGTTTATGCCACAAAGCACCCTCCATTTCTTCTATTTTTGAACGAAAAGTTTAAGTATTAGCAAATTATTGAAATTTTCACCTATACAACCATCACCAAAATTAATAATGCTGCAGTACCTTAAATCCAACAATATTTCATCAAAATGAATTAAAACCCACCCTCTTTTTCTTCTGTTTTTGAACGAAAAGTTCAAGTATTTGCAAATTGAAATTTTCACCTATGCAACCTTCATCAAAATTAATAATGCTGCAGTACCTTAAATCCAACAATATTTCATCAAAATGAATTAAAACCCATTATTTAATTTTAAAAAAGTACACAAAAGTCCTTTACAGCATTTCATTACACAGCGAAACGCCAAAACCCACAAACATTCATTTCTGCTTATAAGCACATAGTTTTATTATAAAGGATATAGTGTAAGATGTTTTCAAATTCACATGTAGCATGTGTTTATTTACCCTTTTATCCTCTTTTAAGTTTTGTGTTTTGTACCCAAAGTGTCTGTCATCAAATATTCGTGTAGTAGCAGGTCATATATGCGTATAATGGTAGATATCATATGTACGTGCAGTCGCAACAACATTAGCATAAATTAATGTAGTAGCGTAAACAGATATTCGTGCAATAGCAATAGCAAACATTCTTGTAGTAGCAGTAAAGTAAATAAATTTGTACAGTAACAAAAAAATATATTTGTGAAATAACAGTAGCATATGTTAGTGCAGTATCATATACATATCTAAATGTCCACATTTTGGGGGTGAATTTACACCAAGTAAATGAGTCTTCCGGAGCACCACAATTGCATGCATTAGCGAAGGAGGATTCAAGCTATTTTATTTTGTCTGATATGACCTTACAAAGTTGTGTAGGTTTGTGCATTTTTGGGCTTCAATGTCATAGTGAATGGTACCATAAATCCTGTATGGATTGCATGTATGTACCGTTTTGGCTTTTAGAATTTTGTCTAGCTTTCCTTGTTGCTCCTAGCACAGGTAGGCTAGCTACCTTAGATCTCAAATCCAATACCAATTGGATATGGATAGACCAAGCTCCAACAAGTATTTTGGATGCTTTACAATTTGATTGTAACCATTTATCTTAATCCACTAAAAGCCCTGCTATGGTTTTACTCAAAAATATACATATCTAAATTTGCTATATATAGACCTAGCAAATATCTAAATAAAACCAGCAAAACAAATTTTGACTATAACTTTCTTGGGATAATGATAAAAGAGGTCATTTTAAAATGTCTTATTATAATTCAGGACACACAAATGTCCCCATGATAATTAAGGTCACCTCTTTACAACCTGCCATTAAAAATAACAAAAATTACAAGTGATGCCATTGTCTCATCATCTGTCTCTTCCCCGATCTATTTCAGACTATAATTAACACCCCCTCTCTCTCAACTGACTTCACCGTCATGGCTCCTTCGACACCGCCGACGGCGTCTACAACTCGCTTGGTCCGAATCTCACAACTCCGGCCCCCCTCATCGCCTCCGTCAATTTCTTTCGATAATGTTCTTTCCTTCTTCATCTTCATCCTGAACGTAAAGCCACCGAGCACAGACTCAATCAGGTTCTTGTAATTTCTTGTATCGGAGACCTTTTGATAATCTTTTTGGGTTAATTGGATATGTAATCTTGAGTTAAGTAAAGTGGGTATAGTCTATTTCAGCATTATCCTCAGTTAAGTGAAGTTTATTTGGTTTACTGAAGAATACTATTGCAATGAAATTCTTGTGCGGCATATGCATTATTGTTGAAGTTACATATGCATTGAATGCTAGGTTGCAGTTCATTATGCATCATTGTTATTAATTTAATTCCTTGAGTTGATGATTGTAAGAAGGATGCTCATTTCTAAAGATTTGAATTTATGTAAAGTATAGAGCATCCTTCATATCTTCGAAAGACCTTGAATTAGTTGAATGATTGCTAATTCAATTGAATTTTGGTTGAAAGAAACCCTAGATTAACATGATTGATTGCTAGGCGTTTAGTTTTGTATGACCGAGATGAGGAAATTGGCAATAGTATTGTGAATTTGGAGTCTGAATACTATAGTGTTTGATGTGAATGTTAGACGAGGAACCTGCTTCTCATTGCTATATTCAATATCAGTGGGTATGATTAGAATTTGCTATCTTGTTGTCTTGCTGCTATTGTATATTAATTTGTGTACATAGTTGTGTGGTTTGATAATTTGCGTTACTAGATTTGTGTTAACTTCTTTTAAACTGTATTGATCTTATAGATATTCTGATACCTGGGTAAGATCAATTTATTAGTACTGTTGACATAGTTATTTTGTTTGGTTCAGTTATGGAGACGGTGATATTGCTCTATCTTATGGTGCAATTTTAAGGGAATGCATTCGTCATCAGGTTGTTGCGAGGTAAAGCCTTCAATATGTACATCTGTAGATGAGTCAAAGTTTGCGCTTTTGTATTCTGGAGGAGTCAGAGGTTCCGTTCGTCATGAGTTGGTTATTATAGGCCATATTATCTTCAACTGGTTTACTTCTCAGGTACGTCCTGGAATCAGACCACATGAAGAAGTTCTTTGATTATATACAACTTCCAAATTTTGAAATAGCATCGGATGCTGCAGCCACTTTCAAGGTTGAGTATGGTTTGATCATTATTCCAGATTGTAAAAACTAACACAATCCACTATATTTGTGTACTAATTTTACTGTCATTGACATACTCGCACAGGAGCTTATGACCAGGCATAAGTCAACAGTTGCACAATTTTTGTCTAATAATTATGACTGGGTAAGATTCGCAATCTACATGAGCTCTTCTGGTTGTGGTGACTTTTACTCTATAACATAGTGCTCCAGGCTATGGATAAAGATGATTTTAGATATTTAGGCCGTCAAGGTGTCTAAATGTGATGATTGAACTCCGATAAGAATGATTTTAGACTTTTTCTTTTTGCATTTTGTAAAAATAGAATGATCATTCTCAATATCTGAATTGTTTCCCACTATTGGCTGGTTGTAGTTTTTCCAAGAATATAATTCGCAGTTGCTGGAGTCTCAGAATTACATCACCAAACGACAGGCTATCAAGGTAAGTATACATAGTTTTTGTGCCCCCGAGAGTCTTGTTTTTGTCATCCAATTTTCTGTAATATATTCATTGCTGAGATTTATTTTGCTAAAAGAACAGGAATAGTTGTTCTGTTACACTGATGAGTACATCTTTGAACTTTGTTTCAGCCATTGTTTGCATGTGTCAAATTTGTTGTTACTGGCCAGGTTACTGGTCATGTTCAATGTCAATCACATCTCACTTGCTAAGTCATTGGCCAAGTCATTGTTATATCCATTACCATGTCACTGGTCAAGTCATATTGCACTGAACAAGTCATTGGCCAAGTCATATTGCATGTCACTGACATATTTTAGAATTTTTTTAGTCACTGTTATATCCAAGTCACTGGCCGGTTAACTGTTAACCTCAAATCATTAGTCATGTCATAGTCATGAACATGTTACTGACTATGTCACTGATCATGTAACTGTCAAAGTTACTGATGATTTTCTCATTTTCACAAGAAGAAATCTTATAAGTATACAATACTTTAGAATGTCACTTTATTGTTATACTATTCAAATTCATTGACTATAATTTTTTCATGGCCAACAGATTGGATTGTGGAATTTTTGTGATGTACTACATGAAGAAACCTTCGAAAGAGGAGGGGATTCAGAAGACAATCAGCAAGAAATATATTTTGCAATATAGAGCTCATATAATCAAGACATTTGCGAAACATAGGCATAGTTAGATTTCTATAAATTTAGAGTTTTAGCAATCTGTTTAGGGTTAGGATGCAAGTTACTGGCCAATTGTAAACTCCAGCTTACTAAATCAATTAGCTTTTTTATTTTTTTATGGTGTCACTGTTATATTTAGTGACTTTGCCAGTGACTTGGCGAGGGATTGACAATGACTTTACTGGTAACTAGCTAAGTCACTGACCAGGTAACTGTTAACCTCAAGTAACTAGCCAAGTCACTGACCAGGTAACTGTGTCACTGGATTATGCTGCTTGAATGTAAGATGAATTGTTGAATAAATTTCTTGATAATAGTTCATATGCATAGCATGAACAGTGATGTCATTACATATATATCGCCGCAAATTTTATAGAGGAATCTTGAATAGTTTAGTTGTATGTAATTGGTGAGCACTGGTCCGTTGATTTGTAGAGGAATCTTGGCAAATGACATGTGATTGACAGTTACATGGTCAGTTACTTGGTTAGTGACATGTGATTAACAGTGACTTGGCTATTAACTTGTGACTTGGCTACTGACAGTTACTTGGTTAGTGACATGTGATTAACAGTGACTTGGCTATTAACTTGTGACTTGGCTACTGATAGTTACTTTGTTAGTGACATGGTCAGTTACTTGGTTAGTGACATGTGATTAACAGTGACTTAGCTATTAACTTGTGAGTTGGCTACTGACAGTTACTTGGTTAGTGACATTGTCAGTTACTTGGTTAGTGACATGGTCAGTTACTTGGTTAGTGACATGTGATTAACAGTGACTTAGCTATTAACTTGTGACTTGGCTACTGACAGTTACTTGGTTAGTGACATGGTCAGTTACTTGGTTAGTGACATGTGATTAACAGTGACTTGGCTACTGATAGTTACTTGGTTAGTGACATGGTCAGTTACTTGGTTAGTGACATGGTCAGTTACTTGGTTAGTGACATGTGATTAACAGTGACTTGGCTATTAACTTATGACTTGGCTACTGACAGTTACTTGGTTAGTGACATGGTCAGTTACTTGGTTAGTGACATGTGATTAACAGTGACTTGGTTAGTGACATGTGATTAACAGTGACTTGGCTATTAACTTGTGACTTGGCTACTGACAGTTACTTGGTTAGTGACATGGTCAGTTACTTGGTTAGTAACATGTGATAAACATATGATCTCAGATTGATTATTTTTTCTTTTGTGATGACTTTGAGATACCATCACTTCCTACGCTTTTGTAAAGATCATTTCCAACTGAACTTTTTCTATAAATATAAAATGCCAGATGAAATTTTTTACCTACTAGGGGAAGGTCACTGTGACTTCATGAGAAGGAACTCATGTACTACAACCAGAAGACATGTACCAGAAAAAAAAAAAAAAAAAAAAAAAAAAAAAAAAAAAAACGTGTACCACAATCTTTAGACGGAACTCAGTTCCTCTATAGGTCTTTTTTTAACATTCTCACTACCTAAATTTTGTAAACAAGTTAAACACTATCATTTATACCAAAAGAAAACAAGCTACAGAAAGAAATGCTAGGCGTTTCCAAAGACATTTTTAATACACATCCATGAAGTACTTTAAAACTACGAAAATCTTAGTAAGCATACATATCATCGCTAAGATCAGACTTTTGCAAGTACCCAATCTCTTCCTTGTATTGCAAAACTACAGGTCAAAAGTACAGAAAAATTATCTAACATTTAGCAGATACAACATGAGACCATGACATGATCACTAGAAACAGTCCAAAAATTGCAAATGTCGCATGGGAAGTTTAGTTCCACAAAACGAAAGCCTCAATGGATCTGAAACATGGATTTATACAATATAATTTGACCAACTAACTGCATACAAAAGAACACTTTACAGGAATACCAACATCAAGTCCAATGACCTAAAACGGTGATTAAATTTGTGTGGTTGAATATCCAAGAGAGATAAAAGAGGACCTGGAAGAAGGTAATATTTATCCAAATAGAAGGCAACACAAAACAGATCATTCATGATTGTTTAGCCTAAAACAACATAATCTCCATATTACAATTGTAGATACTACTCAATAGGGATTGGATCTTACCACTTCCTGTAAAAAAAAATAAAGTTACTTTCTTAAAGTCTAACTAGTATTAAAAGGGAGAATGTAAAGAACATCTAGGGTGTCAAATCTCACCATAAACTATATTCCAAGACAATGTTGCATTGCATTACCATATGATGGATCCTCTATCCATTCAACCAGGCTTTCTCGACCTGAAGGTTATACAAAAGTTAATACAAGAACTAAATATGAGTCTGATTATAGATTTTCAGTAATATGACAGGCAATAGCCATATGAAAAAGCTACAGAGTCAATAGCCATATGAAAAAACTGTTTGTAACTGCAGGCTTTCAAGCAAGAGATGAAGCAGGTCCAAGCACCAAAGAAGTTTCAAAAGGTCAAAGATTGTTTACTTATATCAATGTAGAGAATCCTTGCAGATATATTTCTCACTTCAACTCTAGCTATTGGCATAGTCCAAAGTTAATACAGAACACCATTCCAATTCTTCAACTATTTGATTTTGATATAAATCCTAGACATTGATACTGCTAAGTTTAGAAAGTCACAGACAATGTACTCCAACAAAAAGACAAACAACATCCTGTTTGCGCTCGAATCCATCAATAAAACACGAATACGAAATTCGGAACGAAACCCAAATACTGATCCATTATTATTCATCTATGTTATGTTTTTCTCTTCTTTTTGATTTTCTTCTTGGTTCAGCTTCCCACCGACTTTTACAATTTTTTGTGTATTTATTCTGTTAATTAGGCTCGTATTATTCTGGGTAGGTGGTTGCATTTGAAAAGCTATAGTTTTTAGAATTGTAAATCTCGGAATTTTATTATGTAAAAATTCTGAATTTCTTATATTTTCCAATGATGTGATGATCGTGTTTTGATTTCTGAGAATTGTTAAGTTGCTCTGACCAGAACGAACCAAGTGTGCTCAGATTTTGGAGGTTTTTCTGTATGATTTGTGAAAATGTAAACGAATTTTCATGTTTAATTTGGTTTCAATTTGATCAAAGAAGTTGTGTAATTTCATGCTAGCTATTTTGTGATGATACGTTGCAGTTATTCTAAACAATAAGGAAATGGTTCTTTTTAATGAAATTGTCTTAACTTGAAAAAACGAAAAAACGGTCGGAAGGTTTGAATTGAAAGATTAGTTGAAGGTTCTCACTTCTCACTGTGTGTGTATTGCAAGGGATAAAGCTCTATGATATGCAGTTGCCTTTCTTGCACGTTTTTGGGAATAGACTTCCACTATCTGTCAAAAAGGGAACACTACTATATGTTTATAAGTGATTTGTTTTAGGATTACTGTTGATGATATGCAAGTATATCTATATTCGTTAGAACTATAAGGCAGAATATGCTTTACTTTATTTGCAAGGGCTCCTATGATAAAGAATGGAGTTCGAGTATACATGTATTCTCGTCATTCATTCTTAGGAACTTTGTTCAGGTTAGTAGTTGTAGGATGTATGGCTGAAGGCCAAATGTAAAATAATCTGACTAAGATGTGGTTAAGGCTCAATGAGCTTTCATAAGAGCAGGACTGACATATGTACAACTATTTATTTCAACTTTTTTATTCCTGCTAATTGACAATGTTGAGGGAGGGGGTACTTAACTACAGCTACAAACGCCAACTTGATTAGTAGCAATACTAGGGTGCAGGGGTATTTGAACTCGAGACCTCAGGTGATGGAGTAAATAATTACAAGAGCTAGAAATCCCCAGTTATATGGAACTTTATGAAAGAAAAGTGTAGATTTTGAAGTCCATCAGCTACTCAATAATCCAAACAAACCAACTCACATAGACGCTCAAGTCATTAGCAAAACTGAGTTCATTATATAACAACAACAAAATAATCATGAAACAATAGGACATGAAAAAACAAATTAGGCTTTTCTTGGCTGCTTGCATTATGCAGGGAAAACCCAATTCAGCAAAAATTGAAAATTGGGTTGTTTCAGACCCACTATATAAAATAAGCAAATCCAACTTTTTCTCAAATTCACACAACACAACCAAACAAATGCATCAAGATGTATTCGGAACATGAAGCAATTCTCAGAAGGCTATTCAAAGTGAGTTTACATAGCCAAAGAAGAAACATTCAGAAATATGCACCAGCAGACATCAATTTCAAGTGCAGCAGGGTGGTGGTAAAGGAATTGTTTCACTAATCAAACTATTAGTGATGATATCTCTCCTGTGAATCCTCTACAGTCTACTTTTTCTAGTCAACAAGCTATTAGTGAGGAGAGAATCACAAGAAGTTAATCATAAGATCACATATTAGTAAGTTACAGAACCAAATCTATATATCAAAGCACACAAAACTGCTAATTCTCTTCAAATCCTTCCTCAAATCTTTGAAAATCAAAGTTAACTACCATCGCAGATCTTAAAACCTGAACCTCGAATTTCTCCATCTCAGTTGAAAATTCTACTAACTACTTGGGAAGTCTCCCAAAATACTAGAGTTCTGAGTATTCAAAGCTCACGGAAACAACAAATTATCGATTCGAAGCAAGCAATATCAAGATGCATTTACGTAATCTCATTTAAAATACTGATCCATACCTAGACGTTCGTACCTGGATTGAAGATGAGATTCCGGCACCGGTCGTCGATCGAAAAACAGATCAGGTTGTGCGCGGGTGAGAAGTGAAAGAACGGGTCGATTATGGTGAAGAGGTTGGGGTGGCAAACTTCGAGAAGCATTAAGCAATTTCATCACTATACAATGCCAACTATGCAAACCAAAGATAAACGGTGGAATCGAGGCTGAAATATTACCGGCTTGAGGTAGATGATGTCGTGAAGGTTATCGAGCTTCAAATTCCGGCGATCCTGAAAGTCGTTCGCCATAGCCACCATTGTTCGCTCACTGAAATTTGAACGCAGAGAGGAAGACGAATAGAGTAATGGAAGCTCCGAGACACGGAGACTAAAACCTATGATCGAGAGAGAGAGAGAGAGAGAGAGAGAGAGAGAGAGAGAGAGATTGGTAATGGTCGACTCGGAGAGAAAGCTCCAACGGGGTCGTAATCAAAATGGAGAGAGGAATCAAAATGAAGAGAAGATTTGAGCTTTAAGGGCAGAATGGGAATCAATAAATTTAAAAACTGACCTTTTTTAACATCACTTTATTATTCACAAGGACTAAATTAATATTACTAACAATTTATTATGGACCTTTTTATCAAGTGGAAAATTAGGTGACATTTTTATCATTTCACACTCTAATGTGACCTTTTTCATCATTTCCCTAACTTTCTAATATTATCCTTTTTCAATAAATTAAAACGCACAAGAAAAAAAAATTGAACAGTTGACATTCTTCTTCTTCCTATTCAACCGCAAAACCAAAAGCGAAGATGACAATGCGTCGGGATTCTCATGGATTTTGAGAAAAATTCATGGTTGAATCAGGTTGGTGGATAAAGACGAAGGATTCTGGGCGCACTTGATGAAAACAATTGTAGGTTCAAAGCTTCTTCTAATTGATATTCACGAAGAACAGGGAAGAAAAAGATTATGGAGATCGTCAAAAGAGAATTAAGTGAGAGAGAGGTTGAAGTTGATAGATCAGGTAATATAGTGGCAACCCATGTATATAAAATAAAAATATAGATAAGTAATGCAATTTTACATGTAAAATTTGTGTCCGTGCCTATATTGTGCATGTATCTAATGTAAATTGGGTTATGAGTGTTTTGTAATGGCCTTTTTTTTTTAAGGGTGAAATGGTCATTGTATTAGTGTAGCAACTAAAGTTGGAATAGTACATGCACCAAAACATTAGCACAGGTCTAGCCTACATTGGTATACAAGTACTCCATGAATATTAAAGCACCACAATCTAACCAAGCAAAGCACTTCACCTATTCACTTACACCCGCTAAGTACGTAATTGTGGTACAGGACATAGGTAACACTTCTAAGAAAACTCATAAAAGTACTTCAACTAGAATAGACTAGTCATACAAACTCAACTAAACACAGGAAACATGTTTCCTGTTACGCTAAGACAGTGTGTGTAGCTAGACCGAGACGAAGCCCATATACCCCACTATAAAATAGTGGGACTTAATGAAAAAGGAATACTTGACAAACAAAAATAAACAACCTAGCCCAAACTAAACCAATGAGCTGGCCCAAAGACAAGGCCCAGCCACCAGAAGCCCAACACCCGGATCCTGAATGCCGAATCCCAAGAACAATGCTTCAATGGTGAAAACAGACCCCAAAATCTTGCAACAACACTGTTGTCTCCGCAGCCGTTGATTTAGCTTAAAGCCCACCCTGCCATCGTAATATTGACGCCGCCCATGCCGTACTGCACAACCCTCCGCTAAAACTCATATCCAGAAAACCGATCTCCCCTCGAGGACCTACACCCTGACCAGAACACACAGAGACACCATCGCCCCTCGAGATCCAATGTCAGCGGCCTGACCATTGCAACTCCTCCCCAAACAAATTCAAACATATCGGAATTGGGTCAAAGGTCTGACCAAATCAATGATCAATCCAGAAGCCTCATGGGCAAGCACATCTGGAAAAACTCCCAACCCAGCTACACTCACCACACCGTGACGAGGCCAAAGCCTGCGTCGGTACGGGAGCAGCCGGACGAGAAACTGAGATATGAACGGGAAAACCCTAGTAGGAGCATAGCGTGGAGCCCAAGAATAATACAACTCCGGGTCGTACAAATCTAGGCTCTAAATGGACTAAACTACCCTCAAAGGAAATGAGCTGAGCTCACATCTAACCTGGAACCGAGCATGGTCCAAATAATTTGAAAAGTCATTCAGAAAGTCTCCACGAGACACGGGCGCAAGCCCACCACTTATTCACAATGGATATGGACCAAGTCTAATACAAGAACACCCAGCAATCAAGGAATGGCCTAAGCCCAGTGTTAAGGCCCGAAACTCAATGCGGAACACGTTATTCCCATTCGAGTCCATTCAATCCGGACTAAAAGACTCCTAAATGAATCTGAGTATGTAGCGACTTACACGCTAAGTCTGCTCAGCCAAGTAAGGAAGATAATCTCGCTTAAACCTCTACTGTGGCTAAACTTCAAAGGAATCCAAAAATCTCTCTTGGATTCCAAGAAGGCCCATTAGGATTGACACACCTCCTAAGAACACAGTCAACATATATACATCATGTTCCCATCACTCAAAGTAAGTCATTCAAAGTCATCTATCTCAAGCTATCATTCAATTTACAAACCCTAAACACAAACACTGACTTTACCATTAGAGTCCCTTTGGCCTGTACCACACCAGTCCTCACTCATCAAAGGGTTTTGATTGTCTTTCTTTCCTTGTGCAGGTGATCGAGTCAACAACGTAGGCGAAATCGTGCTGCAACATTGTCATGGGTGTATTTGTCAAATTTTTTAATATTAATATCACTTAATATATACTACTAAGAGCTTCTTATTAAAGATATATGTTGGGACCTTCAGTAATATTGTCCTTGGAAAGATTATGTCAAACAAGAGCAATGTGACTATTTGTACCCGATCAGGTTCAATAGTCATTATACTAGAAAAAGGCGCCCGCGTGCTGCTGCGGGTTTTATTGTCAATCGATCCAGTTATAATAATGCATTCTCGCTAGGTTGTTTTTGATAAAAATAAAAAATAAAAATAAAGACTAAAATGTGTAATATAGTTGTGAAAATATTGATCTACATTACAATTTTGATATACTCTTATATTTTAATAACAATTGGAATTGTTTGAAATGAAGAAGTTTAGAACATGAAGAAAGATATAATTAAGGAAGTAACCAAGGATAGGATCCTTAATCTTACACAACTCAATTAACACTGCATGGCACTCTCTTGACATTACAAAAGATCTAATACAAATTCAGAGACATCTCTAGTATGACCTGTACCTCTAATATGCTCTTGATCCTCTCCTACCGCCCATTCCATAACCCCACTGCAGATTAAGATTGCACAATGTAATATGTTAATAACTTATCTGAATTACAAATAAAAAAATTCCATCCTTTAACTTAAAGAGATTAACCAAAAACAAACCATAATGCTGAACTTAGCAATGAAAAAATCACATACAGCAAACACGAACCTACTCTTTTCATGAAACTTTTTGTGGTCACTATTTCTCACAAACATGATAGAGCATTAATATTATAAACTACACTGCAAATCAACCACTCTGTGGAAACCCTTATTCGATAAATTATCTTATATTCATGAAGAAAGATCTTCCAAACTTATGAAAGCCATCAAGTGAAGTGGTGAACATACTATAGAATTCATATATTCAAAATCCAGACTTCCATACATCCTTCCATAGGGGTGCATAGGACCACCATACGACATTTAATTCTCCACCAAAAATAAATAAATAAATAAACAAATAATTTTTTTTGTGACAGAACAGCTTCTTTCCAATTTTGGCCAATGTTCCTTTCTGCAGAAAGCAAAATATGCAATGGTAAATTACATTGATTAATGATCATACATATATCTCTAAGAATTAACAACAGAATTGGGTCCACAACCAAGCTATTATGTGTGTGTACTATGTGCGCAAAAAAATGCAATTTGAAACAGATATAGATAAACAGTAAAAAAATAATGTCCAAACACTCAAAAGCTACTTTTGTAGTTTTTCAAATTACCAGAACACTCTTAAACATATAATGAGGATATAATGACTGCATACATAAGTATCACAATGGAGTTTCAAAAAAGGGCAACAGCTTTGAAAAGCATATGATTATCCACATTATGGATCAAATTCCATAAGAGAAAAGAATTCTATCAAAAACATTAGGCATACAAAATATCCATACTCAACTGCTATAAGCACCCTACCCATCGCTGTTACCACATTCAGTTCTCAACTGGTAGTGTTAAAATCCCAAGCCCCCTCTACCCCCAAATATATTAAAGTTATATGTGCTCTCCCTTCAGAAGGACATACGTACTGCTATATTCAAACAACAAAGAAAACAATATGCTACTTGTTTCGCGATGATCATGAACTAATAACCCTGCTATATTCAAACAACAAAGAAAACAATATGCTACTCGTTTCGCGATGATCATGAACTAATAACCATATCAAACATACAAAAATATTTGATCCATTTAATCAAATCTCATCAAAATTGACAAAAATTGATTCTTCAAAGTTAGCCAAACAGTAGATAAAGCATAAGCTTAATTAGTCCCAGATACAAAAACAAACCGTTTAAATTTGTAATAAGTCCAATTTCTCTATTGGTTATGAATTAAGATTAACTGTCAAATAGAATTCAAAGACAGCAAATTGATTTGTAAATCAGTAATAAAACATGGATCTGTTGGACCTCCAAATGTTGAATAATCACCAAATTCATACGCTGCAGGTCTTTCTCTATTTCAATTCTTCTACATAAATCAGTTGCCAAAAATTAGCAGAACTCAGAAAATCAAATCAAGAATGAGTATCAGTATGCACTTCTTAAGCACATGGTCGCGGTTGTGAAGATCTATACATTGCAGCACAGAATTTAGACAAACAAACACAGATGGAGTCATCAAGTTACAGATTCATTTGTAGTCAATGTATTTTCAAAGAAATGGAAACTTAACAAAACAAAGGTGCAGTAAGCTTCAAAGCTTCTATGAATTGGATTAGTAAGTGCTTATGATTCTTTTCTGAATAGATACAAAATCCCATACAGATAACTCTAGAAAATCCAGACTTAATTTAATTAAAATACTTCAAAGGTAAAGATTGATTTGTGAGATCGTCAAACCCATAGAGCAATAACCCTGTTTCATATACCATCTTTGAAGCATAAGAAGAGTTCCTCAACAGCATATAATCTCACACCAGCAGACCAGCTCATTTCAGTTTTCTACTCTACTCTGTGGCCATGGCTTTAAAATTGTACTAAAAAGTTCAAAACTTACAACTTCAAAGAAATTAATCCTCTAGAGTTCTCAGAAAAAGAAACCTTATCAAAAAATTTCTAAAGATTTAAACTTGAGCATGATTTCTCTGACAATTCTCATGCTAAATTCAACAAAAGTCTAGACAGCAAGAACACTTACCAAATGAGGTCTTCTTTGCCGAATCTATTCCTGCACAAAAAAATAACATGCATCAAGTAAAAACCCAAAACCCGCCCACCTAATTACCCTAATGAAAAGCAACTGGAGAAAAGGAACAAAAGCAAAGCATCGATGATCCAACCACAATTACCTTGATCAAAATCCAAATTCGCAAATCGCAAGCAACAAAGCTCCGTCTGATGCCAAAAAATAAATAAATAAAAAAATTATAAAAACCCCAAAAAAGAAATCGGTGAGAAAGAGCTTGCAATAATACCTGGGTTGCACCATCAAAAACTCCTCCAAAAGACGACTCTATCTCTCGATCATGGAGGAAAACATTGATGTAACAATCAGTTGTAGCTGGGTTGCACCAATACGTACCCTCTCTCCCGGCTGCTTTCTTTCTGCTTCTCACCGTCGGGGAATAAGATCAGAGAGAATGAGAAATTGTGGAGGGACAATCCACTGAATAAGTCAATCAACAATCCAAAACAAACCTAGAGATGAGTTCGCTTGTTCCAAACTGATAGTATAGGGCCACAAAGAGCGAATTCCTAAAGAAATTGTATTGGGTACCTGAAATTAGAGGAGATTATGAGCAGAAAGAAAGAAAGCAAATCCAAATCACAGACGAAAAGCAACAAACCTAACTCTCTCAATGTTGTTTATATGGCTGTAGAAGACACGGAGGAATCAGTAGTGGCACGATTGGGATCAACGATTTGGGTGTAACAGTAGAGGTCGGTGTAAACAGATGCTTCCCGAAGAAAGAGATATAGTCCAAGGTTGAGGTCGGAGTAAGTAGAGGCTTCCCGAACAACTGAAAACAGATATTTGTAGGACGATGGCAACACCGTAAGTTGAGGGAAAACAAAGGGCAAAAGAGTCATGTCTCACCCCCCCCAAGATGAACAGTAAAATGAATAGTGCAGGCGCTTTAGTATATAGTAAATTTTACACAACTTATAACCATTAGATTAAAAACAATCAAGTCTCAACCGTGACGATTGAAGGTAGATTAACTATTATCTTTTTTGGCCACTATATATAGTTTTAATGAGATGTCCTCTTCTTGTACCCCAAATTCCAACTAGTGGTGTTTCTCAAAGAACAAAAAAGTTGTTGGATTTCCAGCCCACGAGTCTTTCCTAAGACAATTGTCTTAGAGTATAAGGATTGTTTACCCAGTAGGTTTTGGATTCCTACTGATGAATGAAGTTCCAATAAGAAAGGAAGATCCTTATTGATGTAGGATTACCTGTCATCCTTGTTGATTACAGAGAAGAAAAATGCATAATTGCCTACCACCAATAGGAATAGGTTTCCTAATCAGTTAAGAAAGCTGATATCTTTATGGCTATATAAGAAGGGGTTCTGCTCTTGGTTTTGCATCACAGAGACAGAGAGCAAAGTGCATTCCGTTCTCGGAGTTAGAGAGTGAGAGAGGGCAAAGAAGAGAGAGATAGGAAGAGAAGAGAGTCCTTGTTTTCTTATTCTTTCTGGTTGTTCATCAAGTCTGTTTGAGGCTGAGTATGATTGTGTACCCATTATAAAAATAGTGGAAGAATGTTTTTCTACTCGGTGGACGTAGGCAAAAGTTTTGGCGAACCACCTTAAATCTGTGTTCTTGAGCTTGTATCTCAGTGGTTGTTTATCTTGGTGTACCATGCTTATTTTTGTTTTCAACTTCACGTATTGACCGATTCTCAACAAAAGTGTGCCGCTTTTTTTTCACATACTGATTCAATTTTTTCCACCCCTTTTGTCTTTCATTTCTTATGTTGGAACTCATAACAATTGGCTTTTAAAATTAAAAACTAAATTCTGCTTACCACTTTGTACTTTTAAGGGTTCATCAGTTCAGTCCCTGCATTTCTAATTTAGTCAGAAAAGTCCTTGCACTCTCCAATTTCATCAAATCGATCTAATTCATCACTATTTCGTCAATTTTCGCTGTTAAAATGCTGATGTGGGGCATTCTCACAAGAAAAATTTCCAAACTACCCAGCACTAGGCAGTCCGCTGACGCGTTAGTGTTGTGAATACAGATGGATAGTTTGGAAATTTTCCCCGAAAATTGACGGAGTGATGACGGATTGGATCGATTTGATGAAATTGGAGAGTGCAAGGACTTTTCTGATTAAATTAAAAGTGCAAAGATTAAACTGATGAACCTTTGAAGGTACAGGGTAGTAAGCAGAATTTAGTCCTAAAATTAATTAGTAGCCAAAGTTATCAAATTAAAAGGGAAGAAGTCATGCTTTTAATGATATGATCTATGATCCATTTATTTAATCAGCTTACTATCAACAAACCATGTGTTAGCTTCTCGTTTCAGGAGATCTTATCCGAGAAAAAATCTTAACAGTTACATCATATCACAAATAACACGAAAGTTGCCATTTTTCATTGATGAAGGTCCGAATTCTATGAAATTAAAATCCTATATTATGTTGATTGTTGACGCGCAGATCTTTGTATGAAGATCCAGTATTCCACTGCACGAAATTGAGATTTTTCAAAATACTCAAAATTGAGATTTTTTAAAATACTCAAAATTTATGATTATTATTTTTCCGTATACTCACTTTTGTTTTTTGGTTTCAGGAGTTAACATTCCGTTTTCCAGTGAAGGAAGAGAGCCTTATGCGTGGGACAAGGAGGAAGAAAGTCCAGCTTCTGTGATGGAGATAGAAAAGTAAGCAAATTTCAAAAAAGAAGAGAACAAAATCGTTATTTTATAACATTACATCCTTACCGTTGAGTCTTAAAATCTAATGGTCATAACATTGTGTAACAAATTGTGTAAAATAAAATGGCCATTGTACCTGCCCATTTATTGTTCAAAAGAAGAAAAGAAAAAAAAGAGTCCGCTTGTTCCCAACAAAATTCATTTAAGCATATCGTGTTTTAAATTTGGGAGTCCAGCTTCCTAAACTCAAAATCTATGGACTACGGAAGGTACAAAATTAGAGTTTCTGCTAAACTTTGTCTTGTGGCCTTCTAAACCAGCTTAAAGAAAAACAAAAAGTCGAAAACAAAATCAAACCAGAAAGTTTTCCTGGCCACTTCAACACTATCTGTCGAGCTCAATACAAAATGGAAATCAAACAATTCAACTAAGACAATTTAAAGGTCCCTTCATCCATCCCTTGATTTTTGAGACTCTTTTAGTTTTCTCTTCCGCTCCTTGATAACCTCAACATTGTCGTGCTTTCGTTTCTTGCCTTTCTGAAATAAGAAACATCCAAGAATCACAACCACGGGAATAGATTATATCACCAGAGGTAACTTCTTAAGTTATAATAAAACCTACTACTCAGCCCACCACAAGAGACTACACTGATATAGTAACTATAACCAAACAAGAGAGACCAAAAAATGGAGTCCCCAAAGTGGAAAACGACTGAAAAAAAAAAAAATATATATATATATATATTTCAACTGTGACAATAAAACTATACTTATATGGATGGCATGCATAAGAATAGATTGAAAAGTTCTCAAAGCTACATACAGGTTCACAATGGAATAAGGCCAAATTGAAAGTAATGCAGCACAATAAAAAGTAACCAGTTAACCAATCTGTTTTTCAAGCAAGTAAACTAAGCTTTGATTCTGGTTCCCTTTCATTTTATCAATGGAGTTGATAAAGACCCCTCTTTTTTTTTTTGGAAATAGTAAGCAGTTCCAGCAGTAATGAATTTACCTTCATGGCTTCATAAAGACCCCTCTTTTTTTTGGAAATAGTAAGTAGTTCCAGTTCTTCTTTATCCTTGGCAATCTGTTCATAATCAGGATCAGATTCTTCCCTGTCCTCAGTCGCCTTGGCAGAAATCTGATTATCTGTTTTTGAGATGGAGGATGAAGGCGGTACACCATTAAGTTCCACTTTCAATCCATCAAAATACTCCTTCTGAAGAGCCTTCAGCTGCATTCAAGTCAGAATTCAGTTAAAATCAATCAAACCATCTGTGAAGTTTGATATACAAGATCATAGAATCACCAAAGATTTGTGCATTATGCAACATTCTTTAATAGCTGCCTACCTTCTTGTCATTCTTTGCAGCTTCTTTTGCTTTTTCTAGGTCAGCAAAATTCTGAGGATCTTCCAAATCTTCCTTTCCAACATCTGGAAGTGGGAGGATTTCAGAAGCCTTCCATTGTTCAATTTTCAAGGCATAGTCTGGAACATAACCTTCTTCCTTTGGGTCAACAAAAGGTGACAAATGTGGGGGAAGTTCTCTGCCAGAAGATTAACTACTTATAAAGTTGTGCAAGACATAAGCTTTTATTACCAAATACAAAAAACAGAAAGCACAGGTGACAAAGGGGAAAGAGATAAAGTCATCTATCTATGACGAGCACTGATTGAACATATTAAGCGGAAATAGCAAATGAGTGTTTAAGCGGAAATAGAAAATGAGTATGTTTAAGCGGAAATAGCAAATGAGACAAACAACTAGTCATTCATCAAGGAGTTGGGCAGATGTTAAAACGAATTGTCAAAAGAACAGACACGTATACAAGGAAAACAAAAAAAAGTCTTCTAAATTTACCGTCCCGCCAAATAATCCCGAGTAGGCAGAATTTTCTTGGCATTTACACAATCATAAACCCACTGTGGTTGAACATATTTTCTTCCTTCACAAAGCTCATGCTGCAATGGCCTGTCAACAATCTGCCAATCACAAGCAATCGAGCTGTCAGAATTCAGATATTTAGAATCAGATTTTTTGTGCCAGAAATTAGAATTTGAATATGTATTTGCTCATAGCGAGAAAATGACTGAGTTTTGGAAGTTTCACAGCATACCTGATGGGTGATGCTGTTATCATCTTCTTCAAATGGAGCTCCATCTCCTTTCCAGGACACAATCCCACCAAAAGCAGGAATCACAAACAATAATGATTCTCTGTTAACCTGAACAAAGAGAAGAGTAACATATGAAGCACAAAAGAAGAAAACGATGACCAATATTATAATAATTTTTTTTTTTTAAAAAGGGATGTGCTTGGACATGTTTTGTCTTTTGCAAATATAACTCTGTATTCTAAGAACCTCTGAGACCTAACCCACCAATTACTTTAATTTTATTATATATCTGTAAATGTTCTCCATTGCAATCATTCCAACCATATCCTTCTAAGTTCCAAACCAAAATTCGAACTCACCTCACGGTTCAAGAAAAATTTCATATCCTTGAAGAGTTCCTTACACATCATTGTATCATTATCCTCTTCATCCTCACCAGGAACATTTTCAACGAGGCCCATCAATGCACCAGGTTCATTGGCAGGAAGCTGATACTGAAGTTGGGCAAGTCTTAATTCGGACTCATCAACTTTACTGGATCCAGGCAAACTTGAAACCTGAGGATCCAACACAGAGGACCGAGAACTTGCATCGAAGTATCTTGATAGTGCATACAGTTCTACAAGGTCAATGAGAAAGAAGAAAAAGTTTATATTCATTCTTCATTGAAACACGCACAACATTGCTAAAAACTCTCAACGAGAACCTAAGGAGTTTTTGTAGCTTTTAAGCAATGAGTCAAAATACATACCGGCTGCAAAAGCTTCCAATCGAGGATCAAGAATTGGTGGATACTTCACATTGATAGAACGATATAAATGACAATTCACAAAAGCAAGAAGAGCCTGCAACATAAGGAGAGCGGAACTATAACAATCATATAGTAAGTGAAAGAAGAAGCTTAGATTTGATAAGGTAGGAGAGACAGTGTTGAAGAAAAAAATAAAACATAATGGTAAAAATGTAACCTCATAAAACTCCAAAAAGTTGAGCATGATATTGAAGTCAACATCATCAGTCAAAACTTGCTGCAAAGGGTGAGGAGTCAACCATGTGATCAATTGCCCCTTTACCTCGGCCTGAACATACAAACAACACAACCATATAAATCCTATCCATATCACAGTATGCAAGGTTGAAGAACTAAAGAAACAGTACTGCACCTGATAATATATGCCTTTAACAGATACAAAGACTTTGCGCAATTTATGAGTCCGAGATATAAAAGCCTGCCATTCATGGCTCATCCTAGAAAGAAAGCAATACCAGGATTAAGATAAGATATCTAAACATCACATCGTTATTTGGAAGAATTCAAGCACCTACCTCCGACAGTTATGGATGCGTTTCACGTCAATTCTATCCTCTATAGCAGGTAAGGCCGCAAAGAGGTGAACCATTGTGAGACAATCATCCAAATCTCTCAATGCATCAATGAACTTTGGATACCTGCATTTTACAAAGTAGTACACATCCTCAGAAACTCATCAGCTTCAACAACAGACACGTAACCAGAATTTACAACAAGACAAAGTTAAACAAACCTCTGCAGAATGACTTTATCTAATTTGTAAGTGGATCTTCTCTGCCTGAGAATAATAGCACGGTCCCTGTTCTTCTTCGCCTCGGCTTTCTTTACTTTCTTTTCATATGCCCTGATGTCCCTCATCTTGCCGAGCAGCGGTTCGTGTTGAATGAATGAAACATCCTTCAAGTGATAATACGTATGGTGATTTCCCTTCACCTTTTTCTTCGGCTCCCGAGGGAATATACCCTTCAGAATGCATAGTTTCCTACAATTTCCATAACCATTAAAATGAACAACTCTTCTTTCTAAGCAAAACAAGTATCAAACTAAAGCACAAGAAATCGAAATACCTGAAGAGGGGAAGATTGACTTGGAGTTGCTTGACGGCTTGGGACCTGGTGACGAACCTGGCGGCGTTTCCTTCCTTCTTCTTGCCCTGTGAAAAATACGAAGGAAATTAAAGGGGGAAGAGTTGGAAGGTGTTGATATTACGTACTGTTAGCTTTGATTTGAATGTCGAAGTAGAAGACGAGGAGGTGTTTGGAACTTACGGCAGGCCTGTAATGCTTCTTCTTCACCATGGTTGAGGCAGAGAGTTACAGAGACTCTGAGAGAGGGGGGCTGAAGAAGATGGACTCCAAGCAATACAGGTTAGGGTTTAAGAGGAGGAAGAGAAAAAATAATAGTTTGGGCCTCGGGTCGGTGTGCGGGTCGGGTTTATGTTAGCCAGTTAGACCGACCCAACAAGGTCGGGTTGTTTTTTGATGAAGCTGCCGCCAATTTCTCAGCCGACCTAATAAGTTTGGGGTGGAGAGGGGGACGGGGGTGGAATTAGGAGTGGCCAAGAGCCCAAGAGTTTGGAAATATGAAGAACAGATGGAATTCTGAAGAGATATCAATAGAGTGAATTCCGAAGAGGATGTGAGTATTTTTTTTAATTTTTTTTTATTAGATAAATAACTCAAATGATATAACTAATCTTTCATGAGTCGAACTCACAATCTTCCACTTACGAAGAGGTGACTATGTCATTAGATCAAATCGTACTGGGCGTAACAATCTTAATTCTTTTTTTTTTTTTTTTTCTGTTGTGAAGGACTATCTTCTTACTCAAAAATCAGACCAAAAAAAAAATCTTCTTACTCAAAAAGATATTTAGATATTACGGGGTGGAATGCGACATAATAGGACTAACAAATTAAGAGAATAAATATATAGATAATTACCACAAGATACAAAAGCTGGAGACCAAGACCCGTGCGCAAGGGCCTGTTTTTATGAATTCCACGCGGCCTGATAACTGAATTAATCTGGTGAGCTGAGTGCCTATGCAGGCTAACTTCCATTTTCTTTTAAATTTTATGTTAAATAGTATTTTACTAAAATACTCTGTATTGAGCCATATGCTATGTTCGTTGAATTCCGTTTTGTGTATTTTTGACGTCTCATTAAGATTTTTGATATATGCCCTAAACCTTCTGACCTAGCTCTGCTAGGGTTTTGAGCTCTACCGCATCTGGTGGTGGCGGCTCTCACACCTTCTCCATTTTCATGGACAAAATTGCAGGCCTAGTCCTGCTGTCTTTCTTTTGCGTCTCTTTTGCTGGTTGTGTCTCGGAGCTCCCAGAGAAGAAGTTTGATGGGGAAACGGTTCTTTTGGATTGGATGGGATCGTTGGATCGCGGTGGTGGTTCACGATGCAGTGATGGAGGGGCCTCTCTTCTGAGAGGCTAGAGAGTTGGAATCAGGGTTCTGCGTTTTGCTGGTTTGTCTCCGGCATGGGCTATGCGAAGTCATGGCTTTGATGGTGTTGTTGGGCAGTCAGAAGTGGTCGTCAGCGTCGATCTCGTTAGCGATGGCTATTGCAGTTTGGCATCCTCCATTGCAGGTCCTCAGGACGCATCCGTCGGTGCTGCCGTCAAGCTCGTTGGCATCAAGATCCGGATCTGGGATCCGGGTAGGCTTGGCAGATGGAGCCGGATCTGGGATCTGGGTGGAGTTTGGTTTTGGCCTGCGGCCCACAATCTTTGTTAGGCTTTTTATGATTTGCTAGAATGGATTGGGGCTCCTGTGCCTTATTGGTATTGGATCCAGGACCCAATTCTATGGTATTTGTTCGTGAAAGATCGTCTGCCAACATATCCATGTTCTGACACCCTTGGCGGGCTTCGATCTTTAGGTGGGAGAGTGCCTTCATTCCGACGCCAAGTTGATTTTTGTCAATTTGTGCGTTGGAGTTCGATGGACTCCAAGCAATACAGGTTAGGGTTTAAGAGGAGGAAGAGGAAAAATAATAGTTTGGGCCCTGGGTCGGTGTACGGGTCGGGTTTATGTTAGCCAGTTAGACCGACCCAACAAGGTCGGGTTATTTTTTGATGAAACTGCCGCTGTTTCTCACCCGACCTAATAAGTTTGGGTTCGAAAGGGGGACGATGGTGGAATTAGGAGTGGCCAAGTCAATGGACTAAATCTAACACCGTTGATTCTTTTTTTTTTTGGTTGTGAATGACTTTTTTTTTTTTACTCGAAAAGATATTTAGCTATTACCAGGTGGAATGCGACATAATAGGACTAACAAATTAAGAGAATAAATATATTGCAAGTAATAAATTCTTACTTTTAAATCTTTTATTTATTATTAATTTTTTGATAATTAAGAAAATGAATACAATATATTAAATAGAGAAACCCTTAAGGCATCTGGAAGAACAAAAAGGATCAAACGATATTAGCTCATCTGCAACAATCTAAGAAGGGTTACCAGCATCTAAAGCCTAATCTAACAAAGTTTAGAGCTCTAGAAACACGGGAGGGGAAGACCTGTCTCCCACAACTTTCTATCTTGAGATGAATGGTTAATATTTGCTAGAGCATCCGCAACAAAATTTGCTTATACACGTTTTTAAATTGGATAACTGTGATTGTAGTGATGAGAGTGTGATTCATGCATTATGGCAATGTTCTAAAGTATGGAAGCACACTTTCTTAATTGATGTTTGCAAAGTGTGTAAAGAGGGATGACAGGACCTACCCTGAATTTCACCCTCATATTCGAGGTGACCTTGCGGGACCCACTTCAGGAATAACTCTACTGAAAATTCGGCAAAGTCACCCCTAAAATGGACAAAACTTGTAGAAAACACAATTGCACTTCTAACAAACCAACCTTATTCTCCTGGAGCAACCCTGCTCCCCAAATCCCAACAACTCCACAATCAAGTAAAACATCTCAAGAGTTATTCCCAAAACAAAAGATATCCAACAAGCAAAGTCCACAATTTATTTTACACAAATTTTTGCAATAACTCATAGTCACGTTATAGACCCTGAATATAAATACTTCAAATTTAAAACAACATCCCATGGTGATCAGAGCAACTAAGATAAGAAACTGAAATAACAACTAGTAGGTTAAACAGGTAACCTACAGATGACAGCAGTGGGAGTGGGTACTATGCCTCAACTCATACTAATACCGAACAACAACAATACGAACTAGGCAATTGAAAACGAAGGCCCCAGGAGAAAGTAAATGAAAAACGTTAGCGTGAGTGGATGAAAAATAAATAATCGTAATAAAACGAAAAATGTTAACTTAATACTTTCCTACATTTACCTTCGTAAAATCAATGATGCATGCAAGTGTTTATGAGAATATTTCGAAGAATAATAATTGTGAAAACCGACTAGCCCCGCTAGTCAAAATAGCAAAATAAAATGGGGGAAGGTAGTAGCCATACAAGTGAGCCTCCCAAGTTTGAGTAAAGGCATCCCAAGCCAAAGTACTCCCATACTCCCGTACCTTTACGCCACAAAGGCGGATAGGGTACCAGGCTTTCGTCATACCACCACGAAGGTAATACCACATCACCACAAAGGCGGAAATTGCTTTCGTGACTCCACCACAAATGTAGTAGTCACATCGCCTCGAAAGGCAGAACAACATGCTAGCATGGTAATATGTTCACAACATGTATGGCATATGAAAAATCATACGAAAAAAATTAAAAATCAATAAAACATAAAACTTCCCCAAAACCTCACAAATAAGATACAAGTACAGTTTCCAACCGTTCGTGGAAGATCTCAAATAAACTCATGCTTATAAACATAATATATGAGACCAAAGAAAATTCATAATTCAAATTAAAATCCACATTTCAGAAAACTCAACGCAAAGCTCAAAGTCAAAACAAATTGTAAAGCAAATCCCATCCCGCAATCAATCCAAGAGATAAATCACGATCTAATTCTGAAATCAAATCAATAAATTAAAATCAGTTAAATAATTTTCCGAACCCAACTCATATGCATCAAAATAAATGAAACAATAATTAATAAAAATTCTTGCATGCAGTTATTTAAAACGAAATGTGGCCAAGTATAAGGATCCTCATCAAGCGGTGGGTCGGTCGTCCTGTAGAAAATTATAATTCGTAAACGACGATGCAAAATTTTAATACGATTCTGAAATGAAACTTGAAAACCCCTCGCACAAGTAATTTATCAAATATCCGAAATTACATCGGAATAAACCCAAACGTCAAGGGTTTTGCCAACTTAATAAATTTAACATCCCAATGAAAGTTGAAACGATCCAACCATCGGATATCCTTTTATCACAATTTGAAAATCTGAAACTTCGAAAATCGAATCGATACCATACTTCCTCTAATTTCCACCAAAATCATACCCACATATTCCACACGCTAAACTAAACCCAACTAGCCAAATTTGGAGGCCGGAATCGGCCCCACGCGCCCCCAAGCCACGCGCCACTATCTCTGACCCCCAAATTGGGTCACACCACCTATGCCAAATTCTTCCTCTCAATGAGCCCAATTACATTTACAACTACAACAAAGTCTAGAAACGAACCAATTCGCCAGAATTTACCTCAAAACGTCGAAGAAAACCCTAAGATTTCACTTGTTCGATTCGGACTCCACACTTCGAATAGGATCAAGAGGCTTGGAGGGATTGGTGTACTCTTCAAGTGCTTCAAAACTTGATCGGTGGTGCGGCCAGAGGTGGCCGGAGGATAGAGAAATCACTGGCGACCAGAAAATGCTCTTAGGGTTGGATTTTCCCTTGATGGGGTTGCAACACCACCCCAGATCGATGGAGGAGGAAGTGGCAGTCCAAACGGGACCGATGGCGGCTGGAGAGGTGGCCGGATGGTAGAGTTATGGTCAAAAAAAACTTCCAAATAGGGTTGAGGTTGCGGGTCGGATAGAGAGAAAATGAACAGTGGTAAAAAGGTGAGTTCAGGAAATGGCAAGTTACCGAGGTGAATTTTCTATTTATAGTAACTTTTCTAGGACAGTAACCTTCACATTTTTTTATCACAACTTATTGATATAAACTCTGATTTAAGTGTACCACATGTCCACAGACTCGGTTTGACGTCCTCTACAACTTTCGTGAAGGAAGTTTTCTCAAATGATGAACAAAACAAAAAGTCAACTTTTTGGTCCATTAAAAGTATCGAAATGAAGTAAAAAGTTGAAGTAATTGTCATTTACCTTCCGAATGTGTTACATCCCAGATCTCAAGTTACTAGTTTACTAGTCTTTCAGATGGTAAACGACATTTATTTTTACTTTTGACTCCGTTTCGATCTTTTAGGGGGCCCTCAAAGATAACTTTTTGTATCGTTTGTCTTTTGAGAAAATTTTCTTCATGAAAGTTATAGAGGATGTTAAACCGAGTCCATAGACATGTGGTACACTTAAATCGGAGTTTATATACAAAAGTTATGGCCAAAATACTAAAGTTACATTTCATGATAATTTTTCTATAAAAAGGCTGAGTTACTGTGGTAAGTATCCACCCCTGACTCTCTCTCTCTCTCTCTCTCTCTCTCTCTCTCTCTCTCTCTCTCTCTCTCTCTCTCTCTCTCTCTCTCTCCCTCCCTCCCTCTCTCTCCCTGACCTCATCACCTTCTTCTGGCCATATCTCCTCCGTCCGACGATGGATTTGACGCCACAGGCATCATTGGAAAGCTCTCTTCCTCCTCTTCAATTTTGTGGTGGTTTGGTAGCTTAATTTGAATTGTGGAAGGTGCAGAAAGGAGAAGAAGAGGGCGGCGTCGCTGTTTTCCCAGGTTTTTGGTCAGAACTTGAGTTTCCGGCCACCTCCGGTGACGATTCTTGTTGGTTCTTTGAGCTTTTGGATCATACAACCATCCCTTAAAGTCTCGTGATCCAATTTGAAGTGTAGAGCACGAATCAAAGGATTGAAGATCAAGGGTTTCAATTTTCCCCACTTTGCTTTCAAGGTAAATTCTAAACTTTTGGCTTGAAATTGGACTTTGTTGTAGTTATGAAAGTTGTTTAGAATGTTGAGATGATGATGTTGGTGAAATTTGGTGACCAGAACCGGAGTTGGCCAGCGACACGTGGGGCCCACGCGTATGGTCGGTTTTGAAGTCCTGTTTTTGGCAAGATAATTTAATTGTGAGTTGTATAACTTGTAGATATGATTTTTGGTGGAAATTAGAGAAGTTTAATATTGATTTTGAATTTTCGAAGTTCGATATTTTAATTATTAATTTACTAGAATCCGACCATCGGATTTCTCTCGGTTCTGCCCTAGAATCTTTAAATTAACGAATTGGTGTTAGTGGTGAAGTTTGGGTTGAATCCGAGAAGAATTGGAGACGTTGGTTTATGAGGGGGTTTCCGGTTTCATTTTAGAATCGTATTTAATTTAATTTGCGAATAGTTGTTTACGAAATATAATTGTGTACAAGGCGACGTACTGAGCTACTACTCGATGAAGAAACCCGTATGTGTGGTCGCCTAAATAATATTGCAAGTGGACTTTTATTTTAAGTAATGATGCATGCATTTATTTTCTCGAATTAATACTTTGCTTAGTTATCATAATATTTGTCGAGCATATTATTTTGGTTTCAGAATATGAGTTTTCTATGCTCGAACTTGATTTACAATTTATAATGATTTTCGACTAATTATTTTCCGAGGTGGTTTTCGGAATCACATAATATTTCTATTCACCGACTTGTGATTTCTAAAAGATTTTCGAAATGAGATTTCAATGGAAATATATTTCTTGTTTATTTATCGACTTTCAGTTTTGGCATTGGGAATGCCTTAGCGAGGATTTCGGATTTGGTTTTGTTTTTGATTAACGATTTATAATTTGATCTCGCCTATTTGTTATTAGTTTGAGATTATCTTGATGTGTGGGACACGTCGTCGATTTTAGTGGAATTATCACGAGATTTACCGAGTACGGTTGGGAATCATACTCGTGCTTTCTATTGCGAGATTTTGGCAAAATTTTATGGATTTATGGATTTACTGGTTTTCGAATGTTTTCTTTCACCATATTTGGGTTGCTTTATTTTAGTTCTCCTCCTCACGTGAGTTGCAGTAGAGGCTCTTGCTCACTTACTTTGTATTTGTGGATTGAAGTCGAGGATAGAGCATGGGATGCTCAAGAGCCTGGGAGGCTCCTTCGTTATATGGTGATATTTTCTTTCCCATATCCTTCTGTTACTTGACTAGTGGGACTAGTCCGATCTTATTTAACCAGCGGGGCTGGTCTTATTTCTTGAGTATCGGAGTTTCATTCTGTTTACTTGGTTGTTTGTGACTAGCAAGGCTAGTCGGTTTTCATGAGTTGAACATCTTTTGGATAATTTCCTAAACGTTTTATCAATGTTGCATGCATCGAAGTTTTTAAAGGATGAACATGTGGGAAAGTATTAAAGCTTTGCTTCATTTAAATTATCTTGATTATTTATTTTTGTCCACTCACACTAACGCGTTTTTCAATTACTTTCCCTTGGGCCATTCGGTTTCAAATGCCCAGTTTGCAGACCAGATTAGTTGAGGTCGGGCGTATATAGAGTCGAGGCATAGTCAACAGTACATCTTCCGCGATATTCTCTTAATTTTATTTCCTTGCTTACCTAGTGGATTAAAATTGCTTTGATAACCTATGGGATTAATGTTATCAAGTTGAGACTTGTACTTGTGAAATGGGAGATGTTGTGATTTGGGGAGCAGGGTGGCTCCAGGAGAATAAGGATGGTTTATTTAGAAGTGTAAGTGTGTTTTCTACAGGTTTTGGGTAGTCCATTTTTAGGAGAAATTCCGCCAAATTTTTTAATAGAATTTTTTCTAAAGTAGGTCCTGCAGGGCCAGCTCCGATTTTAGGGTGAAATCTGGGGCCGTTCCTGTCAGAACGACTAGTAAACTGGTAAATCAAGATACGGGTCATAACAAAAGAGATTTCCTTGAACTCTTCTTGCATGTGGCTACAGTTACTAGGGAGAATGATTTGGAGTGGTTTGGAGTTGTTGCATGGCAGCTATGGCATGAGAGAAATAATAGAATTTATGGGCGGCAACTTTTAGGAGCTGAGGCTTTGATTGAGAAGGCTGCTACTTGGTTGGACATATATGTCAACTGTACATGGTAGTAATGATTGTGACAGAACATTAGGTAGGATACTGATGCACACAGGTGGTCAGGTTGACCAGAGGCAACGTAGATGAGAGAAATTAAGCTCAATGTTGATGTGCACAGTCTATAGAGATGAGAATGGTGATTGTATTGGGCTTTGGTAATTCCAGGGAAGGGGTTTGTGAATCCACAAATTTGTGAGTTTCCTGCTTTGATTAATGGATTGTATTTCTGTATTCAAGCGGGTTTCACTCACTTGGAAATAGAAGGTGATGCACATGGCTTTAAACTCTTATCAAGATGATCTCAGCCCGGATGGACTCTTAGTTGATTAAGTAAAGGTACTTTTGAGTTCTTTTCAGTTTTATAGTTGAAATATATCCCTAGACAGTGTAATAAAGCTACTCATTGTGTGGCAAGAGCCGCGCTTCCTCTACCTTTTCCTACTTATTAGTGAAGAATGACACCGGATTGGCTTCTTCCAATTCTAGTTGATGAGTCTTTGTAATGGAGTTGTTTGAAATGGAGTGTGGTACTCTTCCCAACCGGCTTGTGTTGGGTTTAGTTGATGTAATCCGTTTTGATGATGAATGAAATCTATTTCTTTTTTTTGAACCAAGTAATTCATTCATCTCAAGCCAGAATGGCACGGATACATACTTTCCCTTGCCGAACTCAAGGGCAAGTTTAGGACGTGGTATGCTAACACCACACATTAGACAACCAGTGCTCACTTATTCAGCGAGCCTAAGAACTATGAAAAGTAACACATAGCAATTAGGCAAGTTCAGAAAAAAAAAAAAAAAAAAAAAAAAAAAAAACTAAATTTTCTCCTTGCCCTTAACAATTGGGTTAGGAGGTTTGGAAAAATAAGCTAAACATTGTTCTTGTGCTTCCGCAATCTTCTTTGATTTTGGGAGATTTTTATTCCTGAATCCTAGAGGCCTTCCTCTGTTCTTCTTTGGTTCAGACTTTGGCTGCATCACATCTTTTGGCACAAGAATGTTCCCTGGAGGTTCAATCATACCCAAGGACCTAGCAGAGAATTTTCTTGTGAACATTGGCATTTTTTGCTTTTTTACCGGCACCTCAATCAGAAGTGGTTTGAAAAGGTCAGGCAGCAGTATTTTGAGGTTTCTGTGGAGACTTGGCAGGAGAGGGGAGAGGGAGGTTTGGTACGCTTGTCACCCCTATTTTCTTTTTCTTTTCTTGCAACTAGCTCAGGCGTACCTGTTTGCTCCTCAATAGCCAATTCAGCAATGCTAGTTGGACTAACCACATCCTCATTCACATTCACAAGTTCCATGCAGGTACCTAGATCATGGCTAGCAGGCTCTATAGCATTTTTGGCCGATGCATCAAACACAGTTAACGCCAATGATTGATCTGGATCATCCTCAAACTTCTTAGAGTTCATTATCTTCTCACGCAGGATAATCGGCTTGCGACCTTTATTGCTCTCAGTGGATTGAAATAAAGATCTGCAAACAGATGGCAATATGGGTGTTTGCACACCTTGAAATCTGAAAGTCCCATCCACAAAATTATTAGTAACAAACCCTAGGGAAGGACGTCCAATTTCAACTCTTGGATCACTCAAGCCACTAGTTGTAACTCGTGCTGCATGGCATCCTAGTAAACGGCAATGATCCCCTTTATGATAGATCAGGTTGTAATGATCACATTTACCCACAAGGTTCTCAAAGAAAAAAGAGATTTCGACTTCAACTTGAGGTGCAAGCCTTAGGGTTTTCTTGAGAAAGAAAGGTTTCGAAATGTCATGTGCAACATGAACCCTAACTTTACCAACATTCGCAAAGAGTTTATCATCCATCTCAAGGAACATACCAGCCACCGACACAATACGCTGGATCATGTCAAGCTCTTCAAACAGCGGTGGTATGTTGCCATTTCGAACCCAGAAGAAAAGTGAGTTCAGATCAATCTCATGAATAGGGGAAACACCATCATACTCTTAAAGCACAACAGGAGCCTGACTGAATCTCCAAGGTCCTCCTTTCAACACCTTGTTGTGATCCCTACGCAAATCAAAAGCAAGGACAAACTTATTTGGTGGCCTCTCTTGAATCTTGAAACCCTTATCGAGGACCCAAACTTGCTTGAAAAAACGTTTCAGATCATTGAGCAAAGCTGGTTTCTTCACCAGTGGTCGTGCCAGTAAAAAGGATTGCGTGGCACGCTATTGGACTCCTCCAGAGGGTCTTGAGAGATGAACCACATCGTTGCAGGCTAGCGCAAGTGATGCAGCGAAGGACGAGGTCATGTCGTCAATGGTGGACATGGTGGCGGGTTGGGGAAGATGAGGGACGACGCAAGGCCTCAAGGTTTTGTTGGTTCGGTGGCTGCGCATAAGCATGGCCTTAGGATTTTTACTTGAATGAAATCTATTTCAATTAAAAAAAAAGAAGAAGATATTTTTACTAGAAAATTTTCATTCCAGTAGATTCATTCCTAATACCTACTTTTCCTCTTGGTTATCAAACTTCTAATAAAAGAATCGATTCCTGTCATTGATGTGGGGCCCACACTGATTCTCATACTTATACATGTTAGTAAATGCACGAGAACTCAATTGGTGGAATCAATTCCTTCATCTCCATACACATTCTAAGTAAGTAGACATGCCCATGATCAAACTAGCCTGTTCGTACCAATTTTTCAGGTTTCCGGTCTTTTCCACCTACCCCGAATAGGAACAGCCAAAGCTCCCAGAAATGAACCTGCTGCACTCCTAACAACGGCACATATACTGGGTTCCAAATTACGGCACCTGTACCATTTAAGCCTTTTGAAATATCATTAGCAAACCCTTCAGCTAGACAATTCCATCGACTTGTAGTCACCCAGTAGAATGTTCGACAACATGTGACCCAGAAGTAGCTTAGAGTGTCTGGAAATAATTATCGGTACCATTTGAGTAGCTTGATCAATTAAACAATGGGATTCAATGACTTGTTCACCATGGAGTCTACGATTCCTAGTACAGTAGTACTAAAACTACCATGCAGCTGTGCCAACCACTGAAGCTAATCCTCCTTTGTATTATAAGCAACATGCAGCATTGCAAACAACATATCAATGAAACTTTAATTTCTCTTTCCAACCTTATACACCTTACTCTGAGCTTTCTTACGATACCATAAGGCATGCAGAATGGACTGATATCGCTATCCACAACCACCACAACTATCATGATGAGGCGTCATCATTCGCTTTAGAGAGGTCAACTGCAGTAGGGAGAAAATAATTGCAGGCTCACCAAATAAAGAGCTTAATTTTATTGAGAACCTGTTAAACACTTGAAACCCACACCAGGTTCCACACATTCACTACTTGCTTTTTAGACTTACTCCCACTACAACCCCCATTGTTTCCAAAAGCTCTCTGTTGGATGATAAATAATCCACAATGTATAAAGCATGTGGTTGTCACAACATTATTCAAAAAAAGAAGAAGAAGAAAAATAGTGGCAGCAATTAAAAAAAATTGCTTTAGTTACATTTATCTTATTCATATTCAAACAAGAAGTTGAATGTTGACCTACTTCTAACGTGGATACTACAAAACAGAAACAAAAGGGCGGCATTCAAATTTTGAATCAAATATCTCAAAGAGAGATGAGGATAAAGTGGCAGAGGGCGTCCAAGTTCAGTCTCAAAGTCAAAGACGAAGTCTCCGATCAACAACTTATCTTCGTGAGCTTCGGGAGATTCAAATTTCAAACAAATGTTTATCCCGCCCTCTAGAATCTCCACTGCCCCCTATATAAGAAACACAAGGCTGCATAAGAAGGGGACGGAGAGAAATAGAGAGAAGGGTGAGTTATATTGGTGCATCAGAGTGAGGCTGCATTCAAGAGAAAGAAATAGTGCACAGTGCTTAGTTACCTGGAGACTACAACCCGACGACAGGAGAGCATCAAGTTCAGGTATCCTGCTGGTCATTTCTCCATGGTCTTTTATTGGTACTTTTCCTGTATTGTTGCTGATGGGTTCATGAGTGCAGAAAGTCCTTCCTCTGTTTATTTCCACAGGGGTTTTATAACCCTTCCAAAACAGCACCGATAACAAATCCTCCGTGCTAAGAAGCCTTGAAATCCCCAAAGCCAAATACACCAACCAAAAAGCCACAAAACCCCAAAACTCTACTGCTGCCCACCAGAAATCAGAAAGACATAAAACAACAACCAGAAAACATTTTCGAAATACCTTCTATGTTGACGACAAGTGCAGGTTCAGAGAATGAAAGAAGCACGTGCAAAGAGAAGGGATTTCGACAACTTTCTGATGGCAAAAGAAGAGAAACAGAGGGGTTCACTACACTTGTTTTTGATGCCTGTATCGCGGTGCGTCCTGCATATGGGTGGCAAAGATGAGTGTCAAGTGAATGCCCGGGGGGCTGCCAGTTCACACCAAGTACGGCTCTACGAAGTTCCCGAGTTTCGCTACACTTGTCTTTGATGCCTGTATTGCGGTGCGTCCTGCATATGGGTGGCAAAGATGAGTGTCAAGTGAAAGCCTCGGGCTGTTGGTTCACGCCAAGGACAAATCTGCAAAGTTTTTGGGCTCACAAAGTGAAGAAACTGCTCTGGAGGAATCTTTATGCAGCACCAAAGGAATAAATTACTCCACCTGCAGCAAAGTCATCATCAGAGTGGTATCACAGAAGGAAAAATTGCTATCTGTTACGGAAAGGCATTCTGTGGCCAAGCTGCAACATTTGATGGAGTTGAAACTCACCTCTGTAAAGCAATGGTTCGAACACCGCCTGCAATGCTTTGCTTCAAAATTATGTCTGCAAAATGGAAAAACAATCTCATAATCAGCAAGGAAGAAGAATGAAGTCCTCGGTTTTGATTTCATGGTCACGGCTACACAAAGAAAAATGGAAGCTTAATTCCACTCATTTGCAGCAGAGCAAAAGCTTCAGAATATGCATAATCGAGGCAGCTATGCTGCAAGTCCTTTTTCAGAACAAGCCAAAAATAAAAGATCAGGAAGCAAGCAACTGCATCTAATTAAAGAAGCAGAGGTCACTTCTCAAGAAGCTACGAAGCTTTGCGGTGGAGAAATGTCAAAAACCTGCAGATAATTACTTCACACATGTCTGTCAAAGTCATAGCTTTCAAAAATATGCAATTAAACACATTTGCTGCAAGTCAGAGCAACATAAGTAATGGTTTGTTAGATGTGCTGCAAGCTTGAAACAAAGAAGACAAAATAGTGGCCATATTCTTTTCTTTTGTTTGACGGTGGAAAGCTGATCATGACTCATTATGCTGCAGCCTTGTCTATAAATGAGAGCTAAAGACAAAGGGAACAACCTCTGCACAATGAAGCACAAAGCAATTGAGTCATGGTGGAACAATGAATAAAGAAAATCAAAGAAAGGCCATGATCATGTGGGCACCGATCACCAAACATCAAAGACAAAAACAATTCCTATGCAATTAAGCATGATTGTCAAACCATTAACTAAAGGCAAAAGCTTTGCAATTAAACAAATGAGCAGCAAGTCTCTCTTAATTAGCAAAGTTCAGCTGCACGTTTCCTTGTCAATCAAAAGAAAATCATGCAAAGAATTAATGATTGACAGACAAAGCAATTGAAGCGGTGGCAAACCGATTCGTACACATCAAGACAAAAAAAATGTATCATGTGCAATTAAGCAAATATGCAGCAAATTTGTCGATGCAAAGCCAACAACAAAGGCCGGCCAGTCGGTGCTGTTGTCAGCAAATCATAAAGAGTTAGATTAAAATTCCCTGGGATGGCAGCTATTACCTCGAGGAGAAGCCACATCCAGTTCAACTCGAGAGGCCTGCATAAAATAAAAACCTCAGTTTGATATTGGGGTTCATATGTGAGCTGGTAGCTACAAGACAAATGCAATCACTAGTTACCCAGTAAAAATCACAGCAGAGACAAAGGGGGAAGAACAAGGAGGCCCCAAATTTGCGAGATAGAGAGTTGATAAATTGAAGAGATTTACTACTAGAAAATTATCTCTTTGAGTCAAAGAAGCCTTACCCAATGTACGTTCTTGATGGAGAATGCAGAATCAAGTAATGGGTACTCCTATTTATACAGAACTCGGAGTCCAGACTCCTTCTCCAAAGTGAAATAGAGGAACCAAGCTTCATCCTAAATGTCATCTTTATCACAAGTTGATGTTATCCGAAGGATTCAAAGCTTATCAAGTCTGCCTACGGATAATCACACTCGACCTGGTCTCTTTGGAGTTTCAGTTTCACGCAAAACTACGATCTGATATCGTTGAGGTTTCAGTTTCGTGCAAAACATGAAGTGGGTTCATATGGGCTGCACGAACGGGTGTCCAAATCAACCTATGCTGTGCACGCAGTTTTCTTTTATGGGCTCTACTGAATCACTTGTTTTGAAGCTCCACAAGGCCCACTCCAAGTCAATCCGGGTCAGCTGAGTGGCACAAAGCCCATTGCAAAATCCAGGGCCCATTATGAAGCTCGGCACATTCGGGTGCCCAATCAGTGGACACTCTACTAAAATTGGGTGTCCACCAAAATATGTTTTCTCGACGAGTTCAAAATACATACCCGTTGAGTAAAAATTGGTACAAAACCAAAAATCCAATGGATGAACTACAGTGGTTTGATCCCTTCACAGGGTATGTAGGCAGTCTAGCGACCCACTAGATGCAACCGCAACTCCAAACAGAATCCCTGACTCCACCAATCAAATTCAGCCAGTCCCAAATGAATCACTGACTCCAGTCAAATTCTCCCAGCACCAGAAAATCAAATCATTCCCAAATCACACAAAATTCAAAGGTTCTAAACCTTTCAAATCTCTCAAACACAAATCCAAAATAAATGGGTCATCTACTCATTTAAATCTCAAATGCCGGAACTACATGTGGTTTGATCCCACAAAGGGTATGTAGGCAATCTGGACCAAATTTATCTAGATGCAACCGCGTCCTAAACACAAAATCGAATCCCTGGTCCACTTAAACCAAATTCGTCCCAAACACTACTCTAATTCCAAAATTAAAGCCCTTCAATGAGTCATCCATTCATTGGAACTCTTGAACTACGAGTGGCTTGATCCCTCTCCAAGGGTACGTAGGCAACCCATTCAAATATCCGGGTGCAGCTGCAAAAACAAACAAACACACATCCCGTCAATTGGTTTCTTCATAAATGGAATCAAAGGGTGTTTCCCTGTAACAAGGGATTGTAATTAAGAGACACATTCTGTCTTGAATGGGTCGAACCCAAAATAATAAAAACTCTATTCACTAAATGAATACGAGTGAAATTATGTTGGGTGACATTTACGCTCACTGTGTGCAATTTTCTCTCAACATAATTTTTGGCACGCCCAGTGGGACCCATTCTCCTTTTCATCTCCATTTATAACTAATCATATTTGTTACTTGTTTGCCACAGGATACAATATGGCACCACAAGTGAAAATGAACATCCAAGAGCTCAAAGCTACTGAGTCAAAGGCTAGAGATGTAGGACGAGCTGATCATCGTGTTTCATGCATCATCGATCAAGCTCTAATCACAAGTGACATCCTAAAGCTCAATCATGTCCCCACCACAACTCAGATAATGATTGGTTCTATTCCAATCACTTTGGTCGTTACACCACATGAGGTTCCAACAAGGCCCGAAGCCCGGTCCCTCAAGTCCCCACAACAAGTATATCTGCAATCACCGACAGCTAACATAGCTTCCGAACCTCAGATAGTCAAATTCACCTCAACCTCTGACAGCTCATCTGGCCGGAAGGACAAAGTTGTTAAAGTGCACCACCAACAAAGTCTATCAAGGGTAAAAAAAATAGCTTATACAAATGGAAAGTCCAAGAAAGCACGTATACCAGTGGGGGCATTCCAAGCAAATAGATCACAGGGGGCATTTCAAGCTAATGTACCACAGGGGGCCTTCCGGGCCTCTTCAGTAGAATCAAGACCATATATGGTCCCTGTTGTTAGTCCAAATACTCAAGAAATGTTTAAGACAAATAACGGCACAAAGCCTGAGACCATGTCAGTTATGGTCACAAACGCATCGACGATAGAAGAGCAGCTAGAAGAAATGAAGACGATGCTAGCTGAAAAAGATGCTCAAATAGCAGCACTGACTTCTCAGTTAGCCACTATGGCTAACATTGGCAATCACAAAAATGATGAAAAAAGTGATCGTGAAAAGAAAATAGGAGGGCATGGTTCCACAATCGCAAGTCTTGAAGACATAAAGACACTAATTGCAGAAGGAATCCGTGAAGTATACACGACCTCAAATCCACAGTTCTCTGGGTACTTGAAACCCTACCCTGCTCATTATGATGCACTACCATTCCCTAAAGGCTATCAGAGGCCAACTTTTGACAAGTTCGATGGAGTAGATGGCTCTCCACATGAACATTTGGCTCATTTCTTCTCAGCCTGTGGGGAAACATCACAATCAGATGCATTGCTAGTAAGGCAGTTTGTTCAGTCCCTCAGAGGAGCAGCTTTTACTTGGTATAGTCAACTACAACCAGGTTCTATCCTCACATGGGACGATATGCAAAGGGCATTTCTGGCACAATTTGTCAGCTCCAAAAAGAAAGTCTCAATTATTGACTTGGCTGACACTAAACAGGAGTCTGATGAAAGCACCAATGAATTCATTTCTAGATGGAGGAGCTTAAACCTCCAATGCTCGGAAAAATTAACAGAGCTATCAGCAGTACAAATGTGCTCAAACAATCTCTTACCACAGATAGCAACTTTTGTCAGCACCGCAGAACCTCAAACATTCGAAGCGCTAGTCTCAAAAGCTAGCAATGTCGAAAGACAAGTCGCCCGCAAGAAGATTATGACACAGAGGGCATCCTTTAAAGACCATAGAGTCGACAATACAGATGAGTCACTGGCAACCTTCGTCAAAATTGACACCAAGACAAACACATGCAAAGGAAAAGAAGGGTCTAGAAAGCTCACTCTCAAAGAAAGAAAAGAAGTCAAATACTCTTTCGATGATGATGATGTCGAACAAATTTTCAGTGAGCTCAACAAAGCACGAGCTATCGAGCTTCCTGAACCAAAACGACAGAGTGAAGTCAACAAGACCAACGACCCTAGATATTGCCAGTACCATCGAATTGTTAATCATCCAACAAAGGATTGCTTCGTTTTGAAGAACATAATCCAAGAAATGGTCAACAACAAGGAAATTGAGGTGGAGACATCGTCAGCAAAGTAAAATCGAAATTTGTTTGCGATCTTGTCTGTCTCTCAAAAGGTGCTTCAAAAAAAAAAAAAAAAAAAAAAAAAAAAGGGATGCTCGCTGGATTGAAAACCCGAAAGGGCAGTCCAGGCAAAAATTAGAGCGGGAAAAAAAAAATTATATATGCCTGTTGAACAAAAATCCCACAAAGGGTAGTTCAAGCAAAAATCAAGGCTTCAAAAAGGAAAAAAAAAAAAAAAAAAAAAAAAATCCTTCATGGGAACTACGTAAGGCTTGATCCCTTAAATGGGTACGTAGGCAGTCTAGTCCCAAATTCTAGATCCAGCCACAAAATCTTCAAAATCACATTCTCTCTACCAACAGGTTGCAATCAAAAGACGCAAAGTCTTCCACTACTTGTATAAGACTACGAGTATACTCTACAAATGACTCTACAAGAGGCGAAAATAAATTCATGGGGAAGATGAGTGACAATGAAGTCCTGATGCAGCTTTGTCATAATGCACATGACTTCAAATAAAGTGTCAATCATCATACGCGCAAAGTTATTACACGCACGATGCTTGAGGGGGCAACTGTTGGATGATAAATAATCCACAATGTATAAAGCATGTGGTTGTCACAACATTATTCAAAAAAAGAAGAAGAAGAAAAATAGTGGCAGCAATTAAAAAAAATTGCTTTAGTTACATTTATCTTATTCATATTCAAACAAGAAGTTGAATGTTGACCTACTTCTAACGTGGATACTACAAAACAGAAACAAAAGGGCGGCATTCAAATTTTGAATCAAATATCTCAAAGAGAGATGAGGATAAAGTGGCAGAGGGCGTCCAAGTTCAGTCTCAAAGTCAAAGACGAAGTCTCCGATCAACAACTTATCTTCGTGAGCTTCGGGAGATTCAAATTTCAAACAAATGTTTATCCCGCCCTCTAGAATCTCCACTGCCCCCTATATAAGAAACACAAGGCTGCATAAGAAGGGGACGGAGAGAAATAGAGAGAAGGGTGAGTTATATTGGTGCATCAGAGTGAGGCTGCATTCAAGAGAAAGAAATAGTGCACAGTGCTTAGTTACCTGGAGACTACAACCCGACGACAGGAGAGCATCAAGTTCAGGTATCCTGCTGGTCATTTCTCCATGGTCTTTTATTGGTACTTTTCCTGTATTGTTGCTGATGGGTTCATGAGTGCAGAAAGTCCTTCCTCTGTTTATTTCCACAGGGGTTTTATAACCCTTCCAAAACAGCACCGATAACAAATCCTCCGTGCTAAGAAGCCTTGAAATCCCCAAAGCCAAATACACCAACCAAAAAGCCACAAAACCCCAAAACTCTACTGCTGCCCACCAGAAATCAGAAAGACATAAAACAACAACCAGAAAACATTTTCGAAATACCTTCTATGTTGACGACAAGTGCAGGTTCAGAGAATGAAAGAAGCACGTGCAAAGAGAAGGGATTTCGACAACTTTCTGATGGCAAAAGAAGAGAAACAGAGGGGTTCACTACACTTGTTTTTGATGCCTGTATCGCGGTGCGTCCTGCATATGGGTGGCAAAGATGAGTGTCAAGTGAATGCCCGGGGGGCTGCCAGTTCACACCAAGTACGGCTCTACGAAGTTCCCGAGTTTCGCTACACTTGTCTTTGATGCCTGTATTGCGGTGCGTCCTGCATATGGGTGGCAAAGATGAGTGTCAAGTGAAAGCCTCGGGCTGTTGGTTCACGCCAAGGACAAATCTGCAAAGTTTTTGGGCTCACAAAGTGAAGAAACTGCTCTGGAGGAATCTTTATGCAGCACCAAAGGAATAAATTACTCCACCTGCAGCAAAGTCATCATCAGAGTGGTATCACAGAAGGAAAAATTGCTATCTGTTACGGAAAGGCATTCTGTGGCCAAGCTGCAACATTTGATGGAGTTGAAACTCACCTCTGTAAAGCAATGGTTCGAACACCGCCTGCAATGCTTTGCTTCAAAATTATGTCTGCAAAATGGAAAAACAATCTCATAATCAGCAAGGAAGAAGAATGAAGTCCTCGGTTTTGATTTCATGGTCACGGCTACACAAAGAAAAATGGAAGCTTAATTCCACTCATTTGCAGCAGAGCAAAAGCTTCAGAATATGCATAATCGAGGCAGCTATGCTGCAAGTCCTTTTTCAGAACAAGCCAAAAATAAAAGATCAGGAAGCAAGCAACTGCATCTAATTAAAGAAGCAGAGGTCACTTCTCAAGAAGCTACGAAGCTTTGCGGTGGAGAAATGTCAAAAACCTGCAGATAATTACTTCACACATGTCTGTCAAAGTCATAGCTTTCAAAAATATGCAATTAAACACATTTGCTGCAAGTCAGAGCAACATAAGTAATGGTTTGTTAGATGTGCTGCAAGCTTGAAACAAAGAAGACAAAATAGTGGCCATATTCTTTTCTTTTGTTTGACGGTGGAAAGCTGATCATGACTCATTATGCTGCAGCCTTGTCTATAAATGAGAGCTAAAGACAAAGGGAACAACCTCTGCACAATGAAGCACAAAGCAATTGAGTCATGGTGGAACAATGAATAAAGAAAATCAAAGAAAGGCCATGATCATGTGGGCACCGATCACCAAACATCAAAGACAAAAACAATTCCTATGCAATTAAGCATGATTGTCAAACCATTAACTAAAGGCAAAAGCTTTGCAATTAAACAAATGAGCAGCAAGTCTCTCTTAATTAGCAAAGTTCAGCTGCACGTTTCCTTGTCAATCAAAAGAAAATCATGCAAAGAATTAATGATTGACAGACAAAGCAATTGAAGCGGTGGCAAACCGATTCGTACACATCAAGACAAAAAAAAATGTATCATGTGCAATTAAGCAAATATGCAGCAAATTTGTCGATGCAAAGCCAACAACAAAGGCCGGCCAGTCGGTGCTGTTGTCAGCAAATCATAAAGAGTTAGATTAAAATTCCCTGGGATGGCAGCTATTACCTCGAGGAGAAGCCACATCCAGTTCAACTCGAGAGGCCTGCATAAAATAAAAACCTCAGTTTGATATTGGGGTTCATATGTGAGCTGGTAGCTACAAGACAAATGCAATCACTAGTTACCCAGTAAAAATCACAGCAGAGACAAAGGGGGGAAGAACAAGGAGGCCCCAAATTTGCGAGATAGAGAGTTGATAAATTGAAGAGATTTACTACTAGAAAATTATCTCTTTGAGTCAAAGAAGCCTTACCCAATGTACGTTCTTGATGGAGAATGCAGAATCAAGTAATGGGTACTCCTATTTATACAGAACTCGGAGTCCAGACTCCTTCTCCAAAGTGAAATAGAGGAACCAAGCTTCATCCTAAATGTCATCTTTATCACAAGTTGATGTTATCCGAAGGATTCAAAGCTTATCAAGTCTGCCTACGGATAATCACACTCGACCTGGTCTCTTTGGAGTTTCAGTTTCACGCAAAACTACGATCTGATATCGTTGAGGTTTCAGTTTCGTGCAAAACATGAAGTGGGTTCATATGGGCTGCACGAACGGGTGTCCAAATCAACCTATGCTGTGCACGCAGTTTTCTTTTATGGGCTCTACTGAATCACTTGTTTTGAAGCTCCACAAGGCCCACTCCAAGTCAATCCGGGTCAGCTGAGTGGCACAAAGCCCATTGCAAAATCCAGGGCCCATTATGAAGCTCGGCACATTCGGGTGCCCAATCAGTGGACACTCTACTAAAATTGGGTGTCCACCAAAATATGTTTTCTCGACGAGTTCAAAATACATACCCGTTGAGTAAAAATTGGTACAAAACCAAAAATCCAATGGATGAACTACAGTGGTTTGATCCCTTCACAGGGTATGTAGGCAGTCTAGCGACCCACTAGATGCAACCGCAACTCCAAACAGAATCCCTGACTCCACCAATCAAATTCAGCCAGTCCCAAATGAATCACTGACTCCAGTCAAATTCTCCCAGCACCAGAAAATCAAATCATTCCCAAATCACACAAAATTCAAAGGTTCTAAACCTTTCAAATCTCTCAAACACAAATCCAAAATAAATGGGTCATCTACTCATTTAAATCTCAAATGCCGGAACTACATGTGGTTTGATCCCACAAAGGGTATGTAGGCAATCTGGACCAAATTTATCTAGATGCAACCGCGTCCTAAACACAAAATCGAATCCCTGGTCCACTTAAACCAAATTCGTCCCAAACACTACTCTAATTCCAAAATTAAAGCCCTCCAATGAGTCATCCATTCATTGGAACTCTTGAACTACGAGTGGCTTGATCCCTCTCCAAGGGTACGTAGGCAACCCATTCAAATATCCGGGTGCAGCTGCAAAAACAAACAAACACACATCCCGTCAATTGGTTTCTTCATAAATGGAATCAAAGGGTGTTTCCCTGTAACAAGGGATTGTAATTAAGAGACACATTCTGTCTTGAATGGGTCGAACCCAAAATAATAAAAACTCTATTCACTAAATGAATACGAGTGAAATTATGTTGGGTGACATTTACGCTCACTGTGTGCAATTTTCTCTCAACACTCTCACTTTTGCTTACAAAGCCACACCAACCGATCTAATCCCCCCCTTCTAGATACTATAAGAAGCAGAGTGAATAGAATCAATAGCACACACGCTTTAATCATATATTACAGTATTTATACAGAGAGTTTGAGTCCTATACAAACTAAATCTTATCATGCTTGATACTTAAGCAATAAATACAGAACGTGGAGAGTAAGTATAATTATTAAGAACATTCAGGAATATATGCAGACGTGGTTCTTTCCTTATTGTGTTCATTAGATACCACAATCGAAAGAATAGCTTCTGCAAAAGGGACATTCTAAGTCTCTCATGCACTTGCACTTTCTAATTGTGTTGTCGATTTTTCAAAACCTTGAGTGTGTTTTATCTTTGAGACAAAAGTTTAAACTCAGCAATGGCACTTCCCTCCACTGGCTATGCCCTAATGAAGCAACTATGTGTCCTCTTATTTTTCTTTTTCTGTTTTTTTCCCCCTTCCATTTTTGCCTCAGCATTTGTATCCAGAAAATCTGATTGTTAACTTGAATGTTGACTTCTTAGTCCTTTTGATAGAATTTCCATTCCTTCTTTGGTCCAACTACAGCAAAAATACTACAAATCTGATGCACAAGAAAGGTCTATAAAAATGAATTGCCTGCCTAATCTTGTTGACCTGATCATAGACTAAAACTTGTACAAAACACTACAACATTTCCATTTACATGCAAGGCTTTAGCTCCCTGCCATTGCTGCCCATTCTGACTTTCTACATGACTACGTTGAACAAAGTTCCCTCTTCCACCGGCATGTGATGAACAATTAGCAGCAACAGGAGGCCGGGTGTGTGTCTAAGGGTCTTGCTGGCCTCTACCTGTACCAGCAAATGGATAGGTGTGCTGCCACGAATTGTGTTGCCCTCGGTCATGGCCCCAAGTATGATAGGACTGTGAACTATGACCAGCAAAGTTTCTGTCTTGAGAGACACTATTTCTAGATGGCCATAAATCATCATTCAATGACTAAGCTCCCCTTCCATTAGCCTCCAGCATTGGCCTGACTCTGATATATTTAATTCCCTGAAGCCATGTTGTAACATGCCTTTTCTATAATCTGAGGTACCCTTGGCATAGTATGAGCTAGGAGATGACACTACTCTTTGATCCCTGGATATTCCTTTTGGAGCATAAACTCGGTCTCCTGAATTAGAACTACCATTTGCTCCTCTACCACAGCCCCATCCAGAACAAGCAAATTTGTGAATTGAATTGGCAGGAGAGCTTGAAGTGAATTTACCATTGCGAAAACTTGCATTTCCCAAATCATTTGGTTTTCTAAACCTTGCCTGAACTTGCTGGATGCTGCATTTTTGCTTTTACCAATTGAGTCTAGAGAGAGCAAGTAAAAGAAATAAATGAAAGAAAGTTGAAGCACGACTGACACACCTGCGGGTGGGCACATATGCCTGACATTCATGCCATGGAATGTTAGAATCATTATGGACTTGTCACACATTAACATAGAGAAAATTGATAATTAGCTTAATGTCAAAACTAGTTCAACATGGACACGAATTATAAACCTATATTGTAACTTAATGAAAGAGTGTATCAGTTCATTAAGGATAATGATCCAAGTCTTGGTCTGCAAGAAAGACTACAATGAAGTGTTACATTAGGAATCTAACTAGGAAACCTAATCCGATAAGGAATGCTTTAATGGGAAGCTTCTTGAGGTTTAAGTCTCCTATATATAAGGATGAATTGGTCCCTGTTGTCACCACAAATATTGCATTAGTTCTGTCCATTGAGAAGTAAGTTGGTAAGCAACAGAAGGCTATATTCCTGTGATCGAGTTTTGCAGCTGCAGAAGATGGAATCCATGCCTGTGATTGCTGAAGGTAAGTTTTGATCCTTTTGTGATTGTTGTCGAGTTGATGTGCATATGTTGTGAGCATGAAGTTATGGTTTTACAATTGGTATCAGAGCATAGGCTCACAAATATGTCTTAGTTTTGCTTGACATGAAAATCGGTTTAAGGCTAGGGTTTTGCAAAACAACCAAAAAAAAAAAAAAAATTCTTTGCTTTACGAGTTAACAGGCCTTCAACTTGTTAACAACTCTAGGCCCAGTCACAGCACGCAGAGCATCCAAGCCCAAACCCGACCAAAACATGAAGAACAGGTGACCGTTGTATCTCAACGGTTAGTTTTGATCAAGATGAAGGTCTGGGACTGGATTCGGAAATGCGCGAGATCTTTTCATTTCGAGAGGGGATTCAAAACCCCGATTGCTGTGAATCAAGAAGCCAATAGAGTCGATTGCTGCATCTGGATAACGAATTCACGCTTTCGCTGAGGTTTTAACAGCAAATTGGGGAAAAAGCAAAATAAGGTTTTTCTATGAAAATTGGTTTCGATTCATAGCATGATAATTGAGTTTTTGATTGTGCTCAAGAACCCTAGTTGCATTCCCGGCATGCGTTAGGCTAGAATAGATGGTGACCGGATGAAATTTACAATTTCTTGATTGTTCTGTGGTTTTCTGGGAATCGAAACAATTTTGGTTGTGCTTTAATATGCATGATGAATTGATTGCTTATATTGTATTGCATTTGTGATCGTATGACAATGTATGAAGAATTAGAATCTCCCAAAAGTTTTACACATTGTTGAAATTGACAGATGCATGAGCTTAATTTTCTTATAAAGACAATATGATTTGGGTAGAATATAAAGTTAAAAGCTCATGAGTTTTGTGGTTTTCTGTTGGCATAAGTGAACATGGTGCATAAAGCATTCTTCATTGATGTTGGCAGAAAGCAAATAGTATAACAAAACTGAAATTGTGTCTTGCGTTTTAAAACTATGCGTTTGTTTATCTTCCAAAGAAGTGGTCAAGTGTAGTTTTAGAATTCAAGACAGCAGTATGCATGCTTAATGAAAATATATTTGGATACTTAGAAATTTTTCTTCTGTCTAAAGATGTGGATAAATTTCTTTGGATAACTTATTTTTGTTGAACATGGCATATTGATAAAGAACTTCGGAATATTATGCTTCTGCTCAAAAGTGATGCTTAATATTGTTTATGTATGGACTGACATGAATACAAGTATGGATTGTTTAGGTTTTCTGTATGATCTTATATTGGATTGTTCTTGTTTTGGTTGCTTAAAGCTTGATAAAACACAGAAAACTTAAAGTTATTTTCTTTACAAATTGAGAACTCACATGAATTTTGTTTTGCTCCTGTTGGAGACATCATTGAGTATGAAAGTGTGTGCAAATTTGTGTATGATGTGCCCTACTCCCAAGATTAGGAGATCAAGTTTTAGTAAAGGGGAAAAGTAAGAGTATCGTACTCAAGGGATTGAGTAACTCTACCCTAGCTAGATCACCGCAAAAATAAACCTAGAAAACACATGCAAAGTCTACCTTTTTACAAATTCACAACCTTAGCCTTTTGGAAACTAAAGATCATGAGGATGGTATTTTCAATTGTGGTAGAGTGAGCGGCTTGGTTGATTCTAATTTGGATAAAGAAAATTAAGTTGCATAAAATAAAATAAACAAATAAAAATGTAGAGACTAAATCAATGAGAAGGATAGAGACTTAGGCATCGCATCTAACCTTACTCATGCACAAAATGTAATCCATATTTAATGTAATAACGTGCTTTGATAAATTTCCCCTTAGTGCTTTGATGAAGCTACCAAGAAACCAACTAGTCATGCAATTTAACAATCTCTTCCGAAGCAAAGCTAAATTACACAACCTTTATACCATTCAAATCTTCCGGATCCTAAATGGCCTATGGTGCCGTGAGCCTAAATTCTTCCGGAACCTAAACTCACAACATCATGCTTTAATTTCAAGGTAAGAAATTCAAGCAACTTAGTTCTTCCAGTAGGAATAAGCTAAGCCACCACCTATTTAGCTACACATGCTCACGGAATCAAGAGGTTATCAAGTTCATGTTTCCGATTCATTAATTTCCTAAAGCATGCTTCTAGGTGATAAATCTATAAACACACTTAGGATACATGAAAGTAGTAGCCAAAAGATTCAAAACATGCGTAAACAACAAAACACATGGAAATCTACATTATTTGCACATAAGTATGCCCTAGCCTCAAATCCAACTACTCACAACACAATTACAAATACAAGCCATGAACATCAAATTAAAGAGAGAAGGAAAGAAAAAGAGAAGAACTACCCAACCTTCCACCTAGCTCTCAAAGATGTCAAATAATGAGAGAATTGCTTCAAGGTATGGGATTTTTGGTTTTACAACCCAAAACACCATACACATCCACAAGGCTAAAGAATAAAGAAGAACAAAGGCTTGGATGTGTGAAAAAAAGTGTTGTGATTGATTTAGAGTGTGTAGTAACTTCGGTTTTGGTGAAACCCAAGTGCCTACACACTTATTTCTCACACAAACTCAAAGAACTATGTACAAGGTATGAAAAACTAACCTAAAACTAAAGAAAAGAGAGATTTTGATGCTGCAAAATGAGGGAGCCAAGGGGATGCACGGTTTTGGGGAGTGAGAATGGGGTATTTAAAGGCCAAGGCAATTCAAATCAAGGGTGGAGATCAAAAAAAATGAAGGGCTAGATGTGATTGACAAATGTGTAAGCACAAAATATGGATCTAGTATTTGACTCCACATAGAAATGACCTAGAGAGCCCATATATATTTTGGTGGAGAAGAAAAAGTAAGGGTAGAAGGGTCATTGTGTAGGGGAATAAGGTAAAAAATAGGAGACAAATGTGTAAGGTGTAAGAATTGGACCACTTGTCATCTTTCAACTTTTGAATTTTAAAATAACCTAGACCTAAAGTTTTCCCACCTAAAGTCTCTAACCCTAATAAGCTCTTTCCTGTCCTCTACACATGTTCTTAGCCGGCCAACTCGGCCGGAAATGTCCAGAATCTGGCATTGACTACTGTTGACCCATTTTTTGTCTGTTTGCGCACTTTCTTCTCCTATCTTCCTTCAATTTAATTTCCACCTAGAGTTAGGAATTAGCCCTCGACTTCCTCATACCAAATGTTCCTCCATGAGTGTATATGATCCATGTAAAATTTCAGAGCTTAGTTCGTCGTGGTTTAGCTGGAATCAGTACAGGTCCTATTTTACAGTTTTCATCTTCTAGTGCAGAAAATTGGACCAATCTTTTGAAGGTCTTCCACTCCGAACTAGCTCTTATACTCTTCATAAAAAATGATCCTTGGGATGTCTAAAATAGATCTGGGAAGTTTCAACTCATTCGGAGTTCATTTGGTCAGTCTTCCGCTCCTCCTTCCTTGCCTAGCTTGGTTTCTCCTAGCCGGAGTAGGAAAATGTGCTAAAGTTGAGTTTTTAGTGCATTTCCATGTTTCTCCATCATTTCCTAACATGATAAGGAAAACATAATAAATATATATAAATAAACGCAAATGTTAAGAAAAAGTGCAAGATTAGGGGAATAATTACTAGGTAATTATGGATCTAACAACTCCTTAGGTAACTCTTACATGAACTTGAACAGTGTCTTGATGCTAACTGGAACCAATTATAGAGCTTGGCTAGACTCTGTAGAAAACTACATGGGAATGCATGAAAATATAGACTATTGCTTTACTGAGGATAAGCCTGCAGAGTTAAATGAAAAGAGCACCAAGAAAGAAACTGATCTTTACAAGAAGTGGCATAGATCCAATAGGATGGCTAAAAATCTTATCCGTACCTCTATGTCCAAGACTGTCAGGGGAAGTATAGAAGAGCCTGAACTAGCATCAGATTTTCTGGAACTCATAGGTGCTAAGTTTAAAGAAAGTGAAAAAGCAGAAGCAGCTAGGCTAACTAAGGAGTTTCATGATTTGAAGTACACGGGTTCAGGGGGAGTTAGAGAGCATATTATGAAGATGATCAATATAAATGGCAAACTCAGGGAGCTCTTGATGGGGGTTAGGGATGAGTAGGTGGTACATTATGCACTGTATTCCCTACCTAATAGTTTTAGTCATGTTAGAACCAGTTACAATTCTCAAAAGGGAAACTGGACTTTAGATGAACTTATATCCATCTGTGTGGATGTGGATCAAGGAAGAAAAGGAACCTGCTACAGCCATAAACCTCATAGAGAAGCCTAAGAAGAAAAAGCCCCAGAACAAGCTCAAGCCTACCAAAGCCATAACTAAGAGTTCAATAGCTGGTCAAGGAAAACAGGCCATTTAGGTTCAAGTGCTACCTTTGCAAAAGAGTAAGACACATGAAAAAGGACCGCACTGGCTATAAGAACTGGTTAGCCAAAAAGGGTAAGATTTTTTCTAATACAGTTTTTTCTTTAGAAATTAATCTTATAAATGTTGAACCACAGTCTGGGTGGATAGATTCAGGCTCACCTATTCATATTACTAATTCCTTGCAGGGATTCATAAGGAGGAGAATCCCAAAAAGTGATGAAGTGAACCTGTGTGGGGGCAATGGCATGAAAGTGGCAGTCAAGGCTATTGGCACCTTAAAGCTCGATTTAGAATTAGGAAAATTGTTAGTTCTGGACAATGTTTTTTATGTACCTTCCATGAGAAGGAATTTGGTTTCAATTTCTCTTTTAGTCAAATCTGGTTGTAGACTTGTTATTGATAGTAATGGAATTCTTATTTCTAAAAATTATGTTCAAATTGGTTCTGGTGTTATTTTGAATGATTATTTACAATTAAATTGTTCAATGGCTCAACAAGAAATTTTACTTGTTGAAAATAACACAAACAGTACTTGCACTTTAACAGGTGTTAAAAGAACCAAACTAAATGAAAAGTCTGCATTTTTGTGGCATAGAAGACTCGGCCATGTTTCAAAAGAGAGACTGAAAATTTTGGTGAAAAACAAAATCTTAAATGAACTTGATTTTTCTGATCTAACAGACTGTGTGGAATGCTTTAAGGGAAAAATAACCAATACAAGAAAGAATATTGCATATAGAAGCCAAAATTTATTAGAACTCATACACACTGATATATGTGGTTCATTTAGGCATCAAACTATCTATGGGAATGTGTATTTTATCACATTCATTGATGATTTCTCTAGATACAGTTATGCTTATCTACTTTTAGAAAAGGCACAAGCATTGAAAGCCTTTCAAATCTTTAAGTCTGAGGTAGAAAATCAACTAGAAAAGAAAATCAAAACAGTGAGATCAGATAGAGGTGGTGAGTTCTATGGCAAGTACACTGAATCCGGCCAACAAAAGGGTCCATTTGCCTTGTTTTTTCAAGACAATGGAATTAAAGCTCAATATACAACACCCTATAATCCACAACAGAATGGTGTTGCAGAGAGAAAGAATAGGACTCTTTTGAACATGGTTAGGTGCATGATGTGTACAACTGGTTTGCCTAAATTTCTATGGGGTGTGGCTTTAAAAACTGCAAATTATATTTGCAACAGGACACCTAGCAAAGCTATAGAAAAGACTGCTTTTGAGCTTTGGTGTGGCAGGAAACCTAGTCTTCATCACTGCCATGTTTGGGGATGCCATGCAGAAGCTAGGATTTATAATCCAAGCTTGAATAAACTTGACCCCAAAACTGTTAGTTGCTATTTTATAGGTTATCCAGATAAATCTAAGAGCTACAAATTATATTCTGCACATCATTCACCTAGAATTTTTGAAACACATCAAGCAAAGTTTCTAAGTGAAAAAGTTCACAATACAAATTTTGAGGATTTAACCTCAGATTTTGAGGAAATTGTGTCAGACAAGAATATAAGTGTATCATTGCTTTTAGAACAAGAACCATTAGCAACAGAAACTGTTACAGGAAACCAAGATGTAACTAATCAAGTACCTGATCACGTACCTGATCAAGTACCTGAACCAATCCCTGATGAAGAACCTCAAAATCCTCCAGTAGCTCAACCTAATCCTAACAGTCCTCAACCTAGAAGATCACAGAGAGCAAGAAAACCAACTTATGGGGGGGAAAGAGAGTGACTACATTGTTTATCTGCAAGAAGTAGAAATTGAAATGGACTATGCAGAAGACAATGATCCAACTACATTTAACCAGGCCATTGAAAGTAGTGAATCTCATCAATGGCAGCTGGCAATGGAAGCAGAAATTGAATCCATGAGCCAAAATGCAGTTTGGAAATTAGTTGAACCTGACCCAAATCAGAAACCTATAGGTTGTAAATGGGTTTTCAAAACCAAAAGAGATGCAAATGTCAATGTAGAGAGACATAAAGCAAGATTAGTTGCCAAAGGTTTCACACAGAAGGAGGGCATTGACTTTACTGAGACTTTTTCTCCAGTTTCTACAAAAGACTGGTTTAGGATAATCATGGCTTTAGTTGCTCATTTTGATATGGAGCTGCACCAGATAGATGTTAAAACAGCTTTTTTGAATGGTGAACTAGATGAAGTGATTTATATGAGGCAGCCAGAAGGTTTTGTACAAGCTAGAAGTGAAAACTTAGTGTGCAAGTTAAGGAAATCAATTTATGGCCTAAAACAAGCTTCTAGACAGTGGTATAAGAAATTTGATTCTGTGATTTCTACTTTTGGATTTACAGAAAACCTTGTTGATGAGTGTGTTTACTTGAAGACAATTGGGAACAATTTTATTTTCCTAGTTCTCTATGTGGATGATATACTCTTGGCTAGCAGTAACCTAAAATTGCTTAAAGACACCAAGAGCTTTCTGTCAAAGAATTTTGACATGAAAGACTTAGGAGAAGCATCTGATGTACTAGGTATTAAGATTAAAAGAGATAGAGCATAGTGACTACTTGGTTTGTCTCAACATAATTATGTTACCAAAATTTTAAAGAGATTTGGTATGGAGAAGTTCCCATGTCTAAAGGAGATAAACTAACCAAGAAGCAAAGTCCCAAAAGAGAATATGGAGTCAAAGCCTTATGCCAGACTTGTAGGAAGTCTCATGTATGCACAAGTCTGCACTAGGCCAGACTTGTCTTTTGCAGTAGGGATTTTGTCAAGGTTTCAATCTAATCCAGGCCATGAGCATTGGGTAGCTGGGAAGAAAGTGCTGAGATACTTGCAGAGAACTAAGAATTACATGCTAGTGTATAGACAAGTGGAGGATCTGAAACTTGTTGGATTTTCAGACTCTGATTTTGCAGGGAATTATCCAGACTCCAAGAAGTCAACTTGTGGATATGTGTTCATGCTTGCAGGAGGTGCCATTGCTTGGAAGACAATGAAACAAACACTTGTTTCAACTTCCACTATGCAAGCTGAATTTATTGCAGTATATGAGACTGCGTGTGAAGGACTTTGGATAGGAATTTTTTGATGCAGACCAAAGTGTTAAGTCACATTGTGGCTGGAACACTTGTGATTTATTGTGATAATGAAGCAGCTGTTTTCTTTAGCAAAAATAGTAAAAGATCAAATAATTCCAAACACATTGATTTGAAGTACTATAGTGTTAGAGAAAGAGTAAAGCATGGTGAGATAGCTGTTTTGAGTATTGACACCAATTCACAGCTAGCAGATCCTTTCACCAAGGCATTATCAGTGGCAGCATTCCAGAAGCATACAGCAAGCATTGGAGTTTTAGCTAATCTAGATGCTTAGGTTCAGTAGAGAGTTAGTCCAGTTGGAGCAATTTAAAAATTTAAGGTTCCTGAGTTGTATTTTTTGAGTTGTGATTTTTCAGTTTATGTATCACAACTTGTTTGTAATGACAGTTTTTATTATCAATAAATTTTGAGGTATTTCCAGTTATGGTTTTGCTGCAGCTTTATTGTTTTATTTTGGAAATTATCATCTTGTCTTGAATATCATACTTGCTATCAGATGGCTCAAATCATGTATAGCATGATGTTAAGGTTCAAGCAATAATTTTAAGCCATCAGTGTTCAATAAATTTTGCTTGAGTTTCTGGTTTAAAGAAACATAAAGTAGGACCTGGTATATGCCTTCTTGTTGATACACATTAGCATATATCGTATCACTTCTGGATTGACATATGTAGATTGCAGGAGCTTGTGTTTGTGGTTTTGAAACTCTGTATTTTTGTTAAAATGTATACTGTTTCTTGCTCTGCATAAGTAACTGTGATCTGACCATGTTGGAATGGATTTTTTGGTTTGTTTTGTTGTCTGGCGCGCACTACAGTAAGTTGAGTAGTTTCTGACATTTTTTGGTGCAAATTATCAAGCTTAATATGTGTCAGTCCAAGGGGGAGATTATTAGAATCATTATGGACTTGTCACACATTAACATAGAGAAAATTGATAATTCGCTTAATGTCAAAACTAGTTCAACATGGACACTAATTATAAACCTATATTGTAACCTAATGAAAGAGTGTATCAGTTCATTAAGGATAATGATCCAAGTCTTGGTCTGTAAGAAAGACTACAATGAAGTGTTACATTAGGAATCTAACTAGGAAACCTAATCCGATAAGGAATGCTTTAATGGGAAGCTTCTTGAGGTTTAAGTCTCCTATATATAAGGATGAATTGGTCCCTGTTGTCACCACGAATATCGCATTAGTTCTGTCCATTGAGAAGCAAGTTGGTAAGCAACAGAAGGCTATATTCTTGTGATCGAGTTTTGCAACTGCAGAAGATGGAATCCATGCTTGTGATTGCTGAAGGTAAGTTTTGATCTTTTGTGATTGTTGTCGAGTTGATGTGCATATGTTGTGAGCATGAAGTTATGGTTTTACATGGAACTGTTTGCATAAGCTCATGTTATCGATTATCTGCAAATATTTATTTGATTTGTTTGGCCAAACATCAGAACTTCTAATTGTATTGAACATAACATGCTGCAGAAACGTTTTCTCATGATATAATTGAAAGTCAATAATCAAATTTCATTGCATGCAATTGGGAGTGATTTCAGTTCAATGATTAAGTGTACTAAAATCCAAAAGAAATCATTATATAGAATCGCAATGGCAAGGAACATATCCATATTAATTAAGCAGATATAAAAAAAGAACTATTTGCATTAGACTGTTCAAGCAAATTAGAAATAATAAAAATCGTAAGACTTAATGACCTATATATACCTTGGTAGGATGTTGTACACCATTAAGTAAACGAGGCATATGCAGATTTGTATTAGGAAGCTCATAGAGGCAAATTAGAAATAATAAAAATCGTAAGACTTAATGACCTATATATACCTTGGTAGGATGTTGTACACCATCAAGTAAACGAGGCATATGCAGACTTGTATTAGGAAGCTCACAGAGGGCACATCTGCAACATGATGAAATTTAAAAATAATCCCAAAAATCCAAAAAATAAATAAGCTATTAGCAATGTTGTTGACATACAAGACAGAGTCTTCTTCAGAGCTATCATCTCTTTCTTTGACCTTGGCATCATTGTCATCAAGCTGACGGATAAAACCACTGACTCCAAAGCTGGAAAGTGAAGAGAACAAACAGTTATAACAAAAAGTCAAAAATTAATATTTAGAAGAATACTGAAAATAAGGACAAAGAAAAGCACAGAAAGGCAGAGAACAAACGACCTACCTCAAATTGGTGTCAATCTTGATCAACAGATTGTCACCATTAGACAGTGAAACAATTTGGGATGCCATACCGTGGGTTCTTCGCATGAATAACTGATCAAGTTTCTCAGCATTCCTGTCAATTTCCTCTGCCTAGAGAAGTAACATTAACTTGGAATCAGTTCTAGATTAATTGGTCATGATAAAAAGTCTTCTATCGATATTATTGAGAAATAGGAAATGGAGTATGATACCATCAGTTCCTTCTCTAATTTTCTGGTCTCGTGTAGAAGTCGGGATTCTTATGTTGAATATATATTTGATAAAATTTTAATTTCTTCTACTTTGTATTTGAACAAAATATAATCGAAATCACAACTTGTTGATTTGATTAATCTGCAGTAGCAAATGAAGCATGAACAGATCAACTTAACCCAGCAAACTTGTATACTTGAGTTTCTGAACTTGTTCACCCTTTTACATCAACCAACACTTCCCTTATATAGGGTACAAGATTAACCTACAAAATATCTAAGATGAAAGCATATTAAACTAGATTAAAAGTACTTTAGATACAAAATATCTAGCTTATATCTAGCTTAATTTGAGTGGAACAAACAATAATGCAAGTTGCTGTAAAATATCTTTCACCGCAGCTAAGACGTTCACCGCATCATATTTTGCAACAGCGAACAGACTCAACCTTCGCGACAGACTTAGTTATTCCGCGACCTGTTATTCGTGAACATTACTTCTCAGCGAACTAGCGACTTACTTTTCCCCGCAGTGACGTCATCTCGCGAACATTTCGCCGCGCTGACTTCATCTCGCACTTTAGCGAACTCACTTCGCGAACTTTTCACGGATGGAGCAGGAAAGCATTAATTCTATCACTCCCTCTTAATGCTTTGCGTCTTCATTCCTAGTAGGCCTCTGAGGTATTCAAACCTCTCTCTTGGTAGAGCTTGGGTGAAGATATCTGCAACTTGGTCTTCAGTATTGCAGTAGACCAAATCCACCTCATTCTCTTCAACTGCATTCCTGATGTAGTGAAACTTCAAGGCAATGTGTTTTGCCCTACTGTGATACACCGGATTCTTATTCATGGCAATTGCAGACTTGTTGTCGCAGAGAATGGTTGTTGCAGATTCTTGTTTCTCACCAAAATCTTCAATGACTCTTCTGAGCCAAATTGCTTGTGAAGTAGCTATAGATGCAGACACATACTCGGCTTCAGCTGTAGATAAGGCCACTGATTTTTGCTTCTTTGAAGCCCAAGAGAATACACCAGTTCCAAATGTGAAAGTATACCCATATGTGCTTTTCAAATCATCAACACTACCACCCCAATCACTATCACAGAAACCAAAGAGTTTTGGTTCCATATTCCTCTCATACATGATTCCAAAGTCAATTGTACCTTGAATGTATCTCAGGATCCTCTTCCTAGCTCCATAGTGTACTTTGGTTGGCTTGTGCATAAATCTGGATAACAAACTTGCAGCATACATAAGATCAGGCCTTGTTGCTGTCAAGTAAAGCAAACTTCTCACTAAACTTCTGTATGAACTCTCATCTGCACTACCACTTCCATCTTCTTTTTGAAATTTTTCATTGACAACTAGAGGTATTGCGACAGCTTTGCAACCAAGCATTTTGAACTTCTCTAGAATTGCCTTTGCATATTTTTTCTGTGTAATGAAGATTCCCTCCACTGATTGAACTATTTCAATTCCCAGAAAATAATGCATGATTCCCAAATCACTCATTTCATATTTCATCATCATATCAGACTTGAAATTTGAAATCATTTTTTCACAACTTCCAGTAAATACCAAATCATCAATATATATGGAGACAATAAGAATGCTTGATTTACCTTCAGTTTTGGTGTAAAGGGCACGTTCATTTTCACTCCTTTGAAACCCTTTTCCTGTGAAATAGGAATCGATCTCACCGTACCAAGCTCTTGGGGCTTGTTTCAAACCATAAAGAGCCTTCTTCAGTTTGTAAACCTTCTGCTCTTTACCCTTGATGATGAAACCTTGTGGTTGTTGCACAAATACTTCTTCTTTTAACACTCCATTTAGAAATGCAGACTTTACATCTAACTGGTGCAGAAACCAGCCTTTTTGTGCAGCAATGGAAATTAGACCTCTTATGGTCTCATGCCTTACTACTGGTGCAAAAGTTTCATTGAAATCAACTCCAGGTATCTGCGAGTATCCTTTTGCTACCAATCTTGCTTTCTTTCTTTGTACAGAACCATTAGCATTTAGCTTGGTTTTGTAAATCCACTTTAAACCAATAACATCTTTGTTATTTGGTTTATCAACCAGCTCCCATGTATTGTTCTTTACAATCACATCGATCTCCTCTTTCATCGCAGTTCTCCATTCATCTTCTTTCACATCTTCTTCAAAATGTTCGGGTTCGAACAAGCATGCATTGCAGCTTTCATACACATCATTCAAACTTCTTAACCTGATCGGTGTTGAGCATGGAGTTGATTGTGCATTTGAAGGTGCTGGTGAGGGTTGTTGAGGACTGTGAGGCGGTGACTGTTGCAGTGGATCAAGTTCCAACTGTTCTGGAACCTCTTGTTCATTTTGAACAACATTATCTTGCATATCTTGTTGCAGGACTGAACCTTGATTCCAATCCCAAGATGATTTCTCGCTGAAGAGAACATCTTTGCAGATAATCATTTTTTTTCTTTTTCAAATTGTAGAGCCTATAGCCCTTTGTATGTGAGCTGTATCCCATGAACACAGACTTTTCGCTTGATTCATCAAGCTTCTTTCTCAGCTCCTTTGGAATATGTGCATAGCAGATTGAACCAAACACCCTCAAGTGGTTAACACTTGGTTTTCTTTTACTCCAGGCTTCAATTGGTGTCATTCCTTGCACAGTTGTTGTTGGATGCCTGTTCATCAAATACACTACGCTGTTGACAGCTTCTGCCCAAAATTCTTGAGGCATCTTCTTGTCATGCAGCATTGATTTCGCCATTTCCACGATTATTCTGTTTTTCCTTTCAGCTACCCTGTTTTGTTGCGGTGTATAGCTTACTATGAGTTGTCTTTCCAAACCAATGTCTGCACAGAAATTTCCAAACTCATTTGATGTATATTCGCCTCCTCTGTCTGATCTTAGCACTTTGATCTTGAGATCATATTGTCTCTCAACCATTGCTTGAAACTTCTTGAATACTAAGAACACATCAGACTTCTGCCTTAGGAAATAAACCCAGGTCATTCTTGAATAATCATCAATGAACGTCAGAAACTATTTGTTTCCAGCTTCTATTATGGTCTTCATTGGACCACACACATCCGAATGAACTAACTCAAGTGGAACTTTGGCTCTCCATGCTTTCCCTTTTGGAAATGAGATAATGTGCTGCTTTCCCAGTGCACATCCTTCACATACATCAATAACTTCTTTAATTTTTGGCAATCCCTGCACCATTTCATTTTGCTGCAGTTGCTTGAGACTTTGAAAATTCAAATGTCCAAGTCTTCGATGCCAGAGCCAAGGATCATCTTGTAGCTCCATTTTTCTTGCACTATCTGTTGCATATTTAAGAGTCAAAGGAAAACTTATGTTCCTCTTCATCTCAACTTCTACCATCAGCTTCTTGCTGCTCCCTTTCTCAAAGATCTTGCAAGTGTTGTCAACAAAGTGTAGGTGATATGAGTGCTCAATGAGTTGACCAACACTTAGCAGATTTGAATCAAGATCTGGAACTAACATAACATCTCTGATGAACATTTTTCCATTTTGGTTTCCACCGCAATACTTCCTTTGCCTTTTGTGTCAACCAACATTCCATTTCCCATCTTCACTTTAGTGATGTTGTTGTAGTCAATATCATACAGAAGATTAGCATTCACAGTCATATGATTACTGCAAGCACTATCAACAAGCCATACATTCTCACTCACTTGTGTAGTTGTAGCATCGCTGACAGAGAACATGTTGGTATCACACTGTTCTTCAATGCAGTTTGCTTGTTGATTGCCTTTGTAGTTGCAATCCTTCTTGACGTGACCAAACCTGTTACAATTTGTACACTTTGGTTTTCCTTTAAACCAACATTCACCAGTATGAAGTTTTGAACAAATAGAACACTTTGAATAACTTGAACTGCTACTTCCTTCATTATTTTTCTTCACTAACTGATCTGTTTTGCCTTCCCACTTCTTGCCTTTATTTTTCCGGTTCTTCTTCATCTTTTGTTTTCCCTTTTCTGAATTAGAACTAGATGGCTCATCATTTTTCTGATTTGAGCTAAGACTTAGTGTTTGAAAAACTTTTTCAGATGGTTCATCATGGCTCATTAACCTCTTATCAAAAGCCTTAAGTGTTCCCATCACATCTTGAACACCAAGAGTTTCCATATCCCTAGTCTCCTCTATAATACAGATTATAGCATCATATTTTCTATTTAGACTCATAAGGATCTTCTGGACTACTCTCTTCTCCGTAATGGATTCACCATAGGTTTTCATTTGATTTACAATATCAGTCAATCTAGTACTGTAATCATTTAGCAATTCAGTCTCATTCATTCTAGTATACTCAAAATCTCTTCTCAAAGATTGAAGTTTAACAGCTCTAACCTTTTCTGAGCCTTTGAACTCAAGCAGCAGAACATCCCAAGCTGCTTTCGCTGTTACTTCATTCGAGATTCTTGAAAAGATCTCTTCTGAGACTGAGTTTTGTAGTATGCCTAGAGCTTTTGCATCTGTCTTTATGTTTGTCTTCAGCTCCACTCTCTGAGCATTAGACATATTTTCAATTTTTGGAACTGTATAGCCTTCATCCACATAACTCCATAGTTCGTGTGAGATAAACATGGTTCTCATCTTGATCACCCAGAAGTCGAAGTTCTCTCCACTGAAGATTGGAACTTTGATTTCTGATGAGTTGCTTGAACTAGCCATATTAGATCAGTACCTTGTGTTTGTGTTTTTTTTTTTTTGATTCAACAGTTGATACGACCCAGTTGATATTGATCAACAGAGCTCAGATACCATGTTGAATATATATTTGATAAAATTTTGATTTCTTCTGCTTTGTATTTGAACAAAATATAATCGAAATCACAACTTGTTGATTTGATTAATTTGCAGTAGCAAATGAAGCATGAACAGATCAACTTAACCCAGCAAACTTGTGTACTTGAGATTCTGAACTTGTTCACCCTTTTACATCAACCAACACTTCCCTTATATAGGGTACAAGATTAACCTACAAAATATCTAAGATGAAAGCATATTAAACTAGATTAAAAGTACTTTAGATACAAAATATCTAGCTTAATTTGAGTGGAACAAACAATAATGCAAGTTGCTATAAAATATCTTTCACCGTAGCTAAGACCTTCACCGTAACATATTTCGCGACAGCGAACAGACTCAACCTTCGCGACAGACTTAGTTATTCCGCGACATGTTATTCGCGAACATTACTTCTCAGCGAACTCGCGACTTACTTTTCCCCGCAGTGACGTCATCTTGCGAACATTTCGCCGCGGTGACTTCATCTCGCGAACGCACTTTAGCGAACCTTCGCAGCGAACTCACTTAGCGAACTTTTCGCAAATTAATGGAGTAGGAAAGCATTAATTCTATCATCTTCTATAAAGGGAAGTTTGCAGATACCCTTCAGAAGACAACATGTTACAACCAATTAAAAAAAGAGTTAATTCGATTCAAGTCTTTTTTGTTATATAAAAGGGGTTTTGTCCATTTACCCCATTTCTAGGGATTTTTTTCCCACTTACACCATTAAGTTTTTTTTTAATTCTCTCTTACCCAATACCCCATTAAGATTTTTTTTTTTTGTTTTAAATTTTTTTTTAATACCATTTTACCCCTCACCTTTTTGTTACTTAGAGAGAGAGAGAGAGAGAAAATGGAAGAGAGAGAAACCATAGGAGACTTCGCCGGAGCCCGTCACCGGCCGCCTGAATCCGGTCACCGGCCGCCGGATTCCGGTCCCCCAATAGACGTCTACTGCCCCCCAATAGATGTCTATCAGCCATGTATTGCCCTATTGCCCCTCAATAAGACTTTCAATTGCCAGAATAAGAACTAATCTCCCTCAATTTAGACAAATAAAACTTTGATTAAAGAAAAAAACGAGGAGATTACGTCAATTCAAAACGTCTATTGCCCCCCAATAGATGTCTATCAGCCATGTATTGCCCCCCAATAGACGTCTACTATCCCCCAATAAGACTTTCAGTTGCTAGAATGAGAACTAATCTCCTTAAATTTAGACAAATAAAACTTTGATTATAGGAAAAAAACAAGGAGATTACATCAATTCAAAACGTCTATTGCCCCAATAGAACCTTTTTTTTTTTTCATTTTTCTTTCATTTTGGTCTTCTGCCCCATTTTATCTAAAAAAAAAAAAAAAAAGTTTGGGCACCCAGAGAAAAGCTCTGGGCACCAAATTGTTGTTATCCTCCACCAATTTCCCGTCTACCAGCAGCCCGGCCGCCACCTCCACCATCACATCAACCGCCACACCTTCCATCTGTGTGGGCCGGCTCCCAGCCACCTCGAAGAGGGATGAGAGAGAAAGTGCAGATCGGAGAGGGATGACCGGTCTCCGCTTCCTGCTGCCAAGACGAGTCGAAGGCGAGGTCCAAGCAATCGGTGACGGCTTCGTGCCGGAGAGAGAGAGAGAGAGAGAGAGAGAGAGAGAGAGAGAGGTGCCGGCGACAGAGTCGTCCTTCGACCCAGACCTAGAACCGGCGCCGACAATCGAGGCTTTGACCGCCGGAGCTCCATAGCACCAGCTCATCTCTTGCGCCGACTATCCATACCTGAAACCCGATGAGATTTCTTCGATCTGGTGTGAGAGCGTGAGGGACAGAGGCTGAGTCGTAGAGGAAAGAGTGGCACATGATCTCCGGCGGCAGGAAGCTGAAGAAGTCGCGATTCCAGACCTTGATCGTCAGCGAGAACGAGAGGTCCAGGGTGAGCTTTTCCGACGAGTTGGACTCCGACGTGGTTGAGTTGGTCCGGTGGTGGTGGGCTGCGTTCTCTGATTCCTGAGTGGCCATGGCACAGAGAGAGAGAGAGAGAGAGAGAGAGAGAGAGAGAGAGAGAGAGAGAGAGAGAGGAGAGAGAAATATCGGGATTTAAGAGAGGAGAAAGAGTGATGTCGTTGTAATTCTTTAATTGGATTGAGGGCAAAATGGTCATTTGGTGTGAAATTGTGTATGTGAGAACAAAAATCTATTGATGGGGTAAGTGAGAAAAATTTGGCTCATTTTGGTGCTTTTGGGCAAGAACCCTATATAAAAATTAGATCTAGTCCGCGCATATTTTCTTGTTAATTGCGGTCCATTTGCTTTTTTTAATAGTCCATTTTGCCCTTAGAACCAAATAAGGTAAATAATTTCAAATTCACTAATTAGATCACAATTTTAGCTCAATTTTAAATTTTAAATTCAAATTCCAAAATTTACAATTCATCAATAAATAATTGAGTTAATTAGATCTAAGTCCAAAACTCACAGCCCATATTAGATGTAGTCCGGATAAATTTTTTTATTAATCGCGGTCCTATGACTCAGCTGCCACATTGGATTTATTTCCTTTTTTATCTTGCTGACTCAACACCTAAATTTTTCATTCCTAACATACCCTTATTTAATATATTTTGCACAATAAACAGTAAAAGCCAATATATTAATGGGAATCCTAAATTATTGCAATCTTGTTAATGTAAAATTAGCAAATTTAATGTGTTGACTTTAATTTATATTATTAGTTTCTTGATTGAATTCAAAAGATGAATCTATATATATTTTAAGATATTATTCTTCCTTGATCTTGCCTGTCACACATTGTCTTCTTCTTCTTCTTCATCTTTTTTTCTACCGAATCATCGTTTTTTCCCTCTTTTTGTTCCATGCATATCCTATTTCCAACACATACTTCTCATTTCTCTGTTTATTTCTAGCTTTTTCTTTCACATTAGTATTGTTTTTGTGTGGCTTCTCCCTTCTTAGATCATTTTTAGGTCTTACTAACATGACATCTTCAATTCGCAGCTACCTTTATTATAGATTTGGTAAGAAGTTTTTGCTTACCTTTAATATAGAATCGATTATGGTGTTATAGGTAAGATTTGTCCTAGAATTTGATTAGACATTTTTATTTCACATTTACATGCCTTATTTATAGGTAAGATTTCACAAGTTAAAAAAAAAAAATCAAGTTTCTCTATATCTCTATATCTAAGGTTCTCTCATTATCTCACATTTTCTCTTTCATACATTTTATCTTTTAATTAGGTATAAGTTCTATATATATATATATATATATATATACACACACACATATTTGTACCTTTTGATTAGATTGGGAATATATTCTAGGTTTTTTTTCCTGCTTCGCATGTCTAGGTAGATTAAATCTCTACGATACAAATGAAGCAATAATGTTTGAATTTTTGTTCTAATGTTTTTCATCCTATAATGTAGGTATATAAGTATTAGACCTACATCTTAGGTATATTGAGTTTATATGAATGCATTTAATCTTCTTGGTCTGAAAATTATTTAGAGGTATTTTAATCAAGGTCCGATTTGCTACACCAATTTCATCGTAGTCCGGCCAGTTTTTTATTTTTAATTGCAGTCCAACCACTTTTTTAGTTGTCCATTTTGCCTCTCAAGGTAAATAAAGGAAACAAATCAAGATCTCATAATTTAGGGACTTTGTTTTCAGTTTATATATTAAAACTTTGAATTTCAAATTCCTAATATATACTCAAGGAAATTATAATAAATAATATGGCAGCTAAATCTATGTAAACATATCATGTATACCTACATGAAAGGTCAATAAATTCTCAAACAATGTAGTGTATCTATGCCATAGAGTCAAAAAGAAAAAATAAGACAAACTAAGCAGCATCGTTGACACAACAATACTTAGAGATATAGTAATAGACTAGTCCATGGTCGAGTTTTAATATTGTTCCTACTTAATAGGTAGGGAAACAGAGTAATAGGTAGGGAAAAAGAAACAAACACTACTTCTACCTTTGTTATTGGTAATGAAAAGGAGCAAGGTAATTTAAACATGGTTCCTAATAAAAAGGGTAGAAAAAAATAAAAAAAGAATCATTTCAGCTTGCCTTTCCCCTTAAGAAATTACCTGTGTACTAGGTATCAAAATTGCAAACATATCTATGCACAAGGTGATGAAAAAAGAGCAATTTAGTTTTAACATTGTTCCTAATCAAAAGGTATGGAAAAAAAAAAAAAAAAAGAGAGCAAGGTAGTTTAAACATGGTTCCTAATAAAAAGGTAGAACAAAAAAAAAAAAATCATTTCAGCTTGCCTTCCCCTTAAGAAATTACCTTTTGTACTAGGTATCAGCCGAGTCATAGGACCGCGATTAATAAAAAATTCTAATGTGGCAGCTGAGTCATAGGACCGCGATTAATAAAAAATTCATCCAGACTGCATCTAATATGGGCTGTGAGTTTTGGACTTAGATCTAATTAACTCTTAAAAAAAATAGAAAATCAGTAGAGTCGATGGAAAAGCAATGTAAAAGGACCTTTAACAGAACATTATAAAAATGGTGCACATGAAGAAAACAAAACCAGCAAACCTGCCACATAAATCTCTTCCCATCCATGTCAATTTCAAAGTCTAAATATGAAGCAATTCTTAGAGTTAAAAAACTTTTAAAGTGATCCACTAGATAAATATAAATGACAAAGAGCATTACCAGAAGGATAAAAATCAATGATTGTGGAACACTCTTCCGTCATAAGTGTCTGATAATCCTTAGGAAGTGCATGAGCGCTACAAAGATGAACATTTGTTTCATCTTCTAGGAAAATGGTTAATTTTATAAGAAATACTTGCAAAAAAATATTAATAAAGCTAAAGCTACCTTCTTGGTGGCAGGACAGCCATGAGTGTATCTATAGGTTTAAATGGGGAACCTTTTTGAAACTGTGGTTTGATCTGAGCTAGGCCCTTCATATCAGAGGCAAATGGTCCATAATGAAAAGGATAAAACCTGATAGGATGTTTCAATGATAATTTATTTTATCTTTAGTTGATTATCATAACAATACTGAGTAGCTATACATCAGCGATATGTCTTACCATTTCCACAATGGGGGACCGGAAAAGTAGTATAAAAGAACCCAGAGCAGTCCTTCTGTGTAGCTTTTAACCTAATTGTAAACAGCAAATGGAGTTACAAAGATACGGAAATTCAAAATGAAAAGATCTTGTGTACTATATTTTAGTAATTTATTTGTTGGATTAGAGAAAAATACACAGGTGAAACTAAGTAAGTTCTCTTGAAACAAACGTAAACTCAAATCCCAATTTTGTACAGAACTTATACTCAATCAACCAAAATCGGCGCTTAGTATAATTAAAGATGCAGCTTAATTGTTCAAAAGAAAATAAAAATAGAAGTGGAGAAATGAGAAAACATGGACAAATTTGCCAACAGTAAATGCAAGATTAAGATATAATATATGGCAAGACATACTACTTCTTTCCTTTTGCTTTCAATTTCCCCCGGGCTTTCAGCAGAAAATTTGTATTTGTAATATCTTTCTTCAAATCCTGTAGCACCCAATTGTACCTGTGTGGATGAATGAGAAAACATATGTAAGTCAGAATGTAAGTTCAGAAGGAAGTATGATATAGGATAACTGTAACTTCCGGAAAGGAGTGCTCCATACTGTCAGTCCCAAAATCACCATTCCTAAATAGATCAGATTTTCTTCTAATGCTGGCCTTTAATTTCTGCTTGAATTCCTTTGTGTTTTCCACTATCTGCAACATAATGATATAGATAACAATGAGGCCAAAATATTTAGCCACATCCGAAAATGAAGAACCACCCTCATCATCCCACCATAGTATAATTAAGCAGAAGCATCTGAAAGTACATATCAATTACCTGCAGTCCCACACCAAAAGAAAAGGAAAAAAAAAAAAAACAATGCAACTCATCTGTTTTCCACCACATATATATATGTCAGAATGTAAGAGATATAATTCCCTTGACATGAACAAGGAGCAAAATAGTAACCGAAGATTTAAGATAATACTGATCAAATTGGACCAAGAAGTCAAAACATATCTCTTTGTACATATACACATGGGAAGAGCGTGCGCGTGTGAGTGTCATATACATGAGGAGAGTGCACCGTGCGCATGTGCATGTGTAAAAGAAAACCAAAAGAACCTCATTCAAAAAAGAACAGAACAAAACATACTTCGGAAGATGAGACATTATCCACTGAAACAACTGCAGATCCTTCAATGGCTTCGAAATTAAAATTTGAACTTCCAGCATCAATGTCTTCCTCTATCTGGAGAAGCATGCAATTAACTCAGTCTTTATTTCACAATGGCGATTTTAGACAAAGACAAATCTGTCAGCAGTGATACAGTATATGAACATAAAAGTTTGAAACAACGCGCTCACCGAATCATAGTTATAGCAAAGACGTCTGAGTTTACGTTCTCGTATATCTGATCTTTTCTTGAATATTTTCTCTTCAAATGCTCCAATAAGGAGAACAAATTTCTCAACTCTAGATAGTTTGATGTGTAAGTTGAAATTGAACAATGGTCATGGGTTCCAGTGGTGTTAGCTCAGTGGTTAGAGCACCCACTACCTATGTACGAAGTCATGAGTTCGAGTCACCATGGGGGCAGGAGTGAAACCCTTTGATCCTCTTTTTAAAAAAGAACTAAAAAAAAAAAATTGAACAGTTACAAGCTTATATTTAGCACAACAATTACTGTTACCAATAGAGCAAGTAATTAGAGATATTAAGTAATTCATATTCCCGGTTAAATATATTTATTATACGAATCAAATGAATATATTGGGAAACCTAAATAACTTGAATCAAGCACGAAGATGTCCGAATACATATACCATAGTGATTACAGACATTATTGTGATTACAATTATCATTTATGGGAGGGCATTGTATTATTAGGATGTTTTCACTATAAATACTAGGTCCCTGTACTCTCTGTGACACGAGCTATTCGATCAGTTCTTGCCCCATAGATAGACAACACACAAAGAGAAGTACAGAAGATCTATATTTGAGATGACTTCATCAGTTCCAGCAGGTATACATCTTGTTCTAAGGATCTACATATTTGTTTCTCTATAATTATATATGCATGTGTGTGCAGTATGTGTGTTTATGTCTTATATGCAATTGTATTAGTGTTTCAGATTTGCACTTTCATGATGTACCCCAACTTCTTGTCATGAACCTACTCTGTGCAAATGATCATGAACATGTCTAGCTATATTGATTTTGTTGTGAAGAAAAGAAACAAGATATGGTTAACTTATATTAATATACCCAAATCATATCAACCAAATAACCACCAATATTCTTGAGTTCTTTCTTGTAGACTGTCATCAGTAAATCAATTCCACCCTGAGAACAAGTATTTCACAAAAGTTAGTTTTCATGTGAATACTTAGTTTTTCATTACACAAACCATTGGATAAGTTGATGCGGGAAGCGTGACCACGATAATAAGGGGCCCCGTCAAGCGTCGAAAGCCATATGAGATAAGCTAGAATCTACTAGCAATTACAGACACAGCCGTAAGAAACATAGAGAAACTTCTCTAATATTTGGTTTTTTTATTGATAACTTGAATGAAAATTACAATCTAAGAGGTGCCTTATATAGGACACATAACATAAATCTAATACAACTAGAAAACATAAAGAACAATTTATTTTAGACTAAAACTAGGAAACCTAATTAAACCTGATTAAATAAAAATCGGAAATAAAATCCTAGATACTAAATAATATTATTATTGGAATCCCAATCAAGATTTTGCTCGAAAATCCTGATATATCCAAAAGAGTAATTTATGATTGATTCCATCATTAAGAAGACTATCTGAATACCAATTTTCAATATTCAAATTATTCTACTTAATGTGAAGACGCTTCTTTCTTTTCGAGATTTTTTGTTGAAATTGGCTAAAATCTCGTCCTACATCAGTCTCCTCCACTTGAAAAGAACTCGACCTCAAGTTCCTCTTGTATGCAGCTCGATCATTAGTAGGAATAAAACATGATAAGCCATCAACTTCAATATTCTCGAAATTAAAAGGTATCACCATGAATCCAATACCGTAGACAAGTTTAGAATAAGCATCTTGAAACTTAAGCTCCTCCACTTGAAAAGGAATATCCATTGACTTCTCTTTGGCTTGGTCTTGAACACTATTAAGCATACATGACATGGATATCGATGTGATGAATGAATCAGCTTCCTTGTCTTTAATAAGTTACTCTTCAATCTTCAAAGTAGCTTCTTCATGTTTCTTTTCACACATCTCAGGATGGTCATTCTTGATGTTCTTCCTTCTAGGCTTGATTTTAATTTTGTGCACATCCCACCTGAATAAATATGTGTTGTCCTTGCAATAACCACCTTTGACGCTTTCATGCCATGGTCTTCCAAAAAGCACATCAGTGTCGTCCATGTCAATCACATGACAAGTAATCTCTTCTTTATAAAATTTTCCCATAGAGACAGGAACTTTACAAACCTCTGTTACTTGCGCATATTCATCTTCTCCAAATGGAATCCAATATGGATCACTCAGCTTCACTGTCGGTAATTGAAAATAATCCACAACTTTGTCTGCTACAAAGTTCTCTCGTAGACCACTGTCAATTATTACAGAGCATACCTTGTCTTTGATGATACATGTAGTTCGGAAGTCGTCGTAATCTGGCGTTGTGAATATCCAACGTTCCATGTTTCTTCTTTTTTTCTCTTTTCTTTTTTTTGGATTGATGAGGTTATCCTGGGGAAAATCCCTTGGCATGTTCCTCTTCAACGAAACTTTCTTTAATAGATACTCTACAACCAGCGTCGTTGAGGTTGGTGGTAGTGAACTTCTCCCTTGGATCGTCGTCTGCTAAGGAGCGGGCGATACCCGCTTTGATACCAAATGATGCGGGAAGCGTGAACACTATAGTAAGAGGCTCCGTCAAGCGTCGAAAGCTATATGAGATGAGCTAGAATCCACTAGCAATTACGGGCACAGCCGTAAGAAAAATAGATAAACTTCTCTAAGATTTGGTTTTTTTATTGATAACTTGAATGAAAATTACAATCTAAGAGGTGTCTTATATAGGACACATAACATAAATCTAATACAACTAGAAAACATAAAAAACAATTTATTTTAGACTAAAACTAGGAAACCTAATTAAACCTGATTAAATAAAAATCGAAAATAAAATCCTAGATACTAAATAATATTATTATTGGAATCCCAATCAAGATTTTGCTCGAAAATCCTAATATATCCCAAAGAGTAATTTATGATTGATTCCATCATTAAGAAGCCTATTTGAATACCAATTTTCAATATTCAAATTATTCTTCTTAATGTGAAGACGCTTCTTTCTTTTTGAGATTTTTTGTTGAAATTGGCTAAAATCTCGTCCTACATCATAAGTTAGCATAGAACCTCATGAATTTCCAATGTTAATTGGCATGTAGGGTAGAAAATCATTTCCCGCGAAGAAACATATAAAGATGAAATCGTCAATGCATGATACGCTCAAGATCAAACTTAAAGTTCTCAGGAGGATCATTGATTTGCATGTCAGCTCCAGATATTCCCTCAAAATCCAAACATGCAGAAACTGAAAATTGGATGAATAATGAAAGCTTAGGGAGGAGTACCACCACTCCAACCTAACGGGTGTTGTGCCCGCATTCAAAAAAAAAAAAAAAGTTCAGACAAGAAGCAGCTACACTACCCTAATCGAAGTTGATAAAATTAAGATACCTGATAAGGCTTTATCATCATGTATGCTTTTCTTTTGTCTGATGAGATTGTCAATTGACTGTTTGCATGTTGCTGCTGGTTTTGGATCAGTAAATCCTATTTCCCTAAAATGATGAGTTAATATAAAAGTTCATAATGTTGTGTCATTTTCCATATATAGTAATGCCAATACTCGAGTTCGGCTACTGCACTCGTCATCGCCTAATCCTGCTACTGCACTCGCTGCATTCATACTCGTCCAGTTCTGCTACTGCAGTTGTACTCGTGTTCTGCTACTCCACTCGTCAATAGCAGAAGCAGGAGCAGGAGCAGGAGCAGTAGCAGTAGCAATTAGATCTATCAATCTATGAATGAAGTTAAAAACATAGAAAATCGCATTATTTCCATAGCAAGATTACCAAACAGCAGCAAGATCACCCTTTTGCACCTACACACAGTAGCATAAAGTTCATCAGATCATCTTTGAAAGGGTAATGCATTGCAACTTTCACTAATCCCTAATGGGAGAAAATAGAATACACAGTACACCAACATCACTATATATCTAAAGCAAAGTAAAATAGCCAATGAACGTTACTTAGATATTTCTAGAACCAAACTCAAGACACAGAACGTGGGCGAGGTAATGAGGCATGAGTATACATCCATCATTTTGATATTGGACCTCATATTTTCTCTCAAGAGAATAACATGATTCTTTTCTTCTCTGAAAAACCATAATAGTTATCTGGGTTTGATGAACTAGTCCTCAGCTAATCAGTGACCTATTCTCTTTGGTTTAAAGCTGTTTTTCATTCCCACTAATGAAAAGATCATAAAGATTGAAGAGTTTAGACTTCGAACCATAAAAACTAAAACTGATATAGCAATAATGAAAATAGAGGGATGTGAAGGCTGTGCCAATCATCTATCTCTGTATTCTTTACATGATCTTTGAGAATCTCAGTTCAAAATTGGCTCCCTAAAAAATTACTCAAATAAATCAATGAGAAAGGACCAAATCCAAAACCAAAACACAACGTTTGCCTTCTAACAAATTACCATATTAAAGTCTCAACATTTCTCAAATCCAAGAAACTAATTTTTCACTGTCAACTTGATTTCAAAAAGCCAAGAACAAGATCAACTATCAAGAATTAATTTTTTTTTTTTTTTTGGGACCAAATAGACCAAGAAACCTTGGGAAATTAAAATCTGCAACATTTTTCAAAACTAATACGATACTCACCCAACTGCGGCTACCAAACACCGAGTCAACTCAAGTTCAACTAGCATCTAGCAAAGAACAATATCGGCCAGCAAAGAATAACATCAACCAGCACGAATCATTTCAGTTTCTAATTTTTTTTCTTTCTCGGTGACCAAACACACCATCAAAATTATCGGAAAATTATAACAACAAGACGAACAAGCACATCTTCCCAGTTTAGTACGTTGGCTCCCTATTCTAAATTAAACAATTTCTTTGTCAATCAAAGTAGCAATCAATACTTAATCCAGCTATAGGTATTCATTAACGTGATCCTTTGATTCGTTTCTATTACAGAAGAACTTGATTCCTTCTTTTCTAAAGATTAACCAAACACCTAAATCACATTTCAATGGCATAATTCTCCAACCCAAATAATATATTTGCAACTTGGGTCACTTTACAATCATCATCTTCAAAAAATCCAGAGCATACACAGATATAAAATGTAACTATACAACGCCAATTCATGGAATTACAAACCCAAGGAGCAGAAACTGCAAATTCGATGAACTCAAAACGACCAAAATCAAGCAAATTTTCACTCTGAAACTACCTGAAACTAACCCAATATGTAACTCTACTCCTACAACTACTACTCCAAGCTCCTCTCACTCTTGCTTCACTTCCTCCATTTTCTCCGAAACCAACCCGATAAGTCATCTCCACTCTAGTCTCATTAGCACCTCATCTTTTCACATCTTAATTCGAAGAAACATAGACGAAGGCAGCGAAATTGGAGTAACGGCTTACCTTATCGACCTCCATTGAAGCCAAATTCGACCTGAGAACGGAATCGTAGCTGCTACTGCATTGGCCTCGTCGCTGGGTATTTGGGTTTAGGCCATCTCCAATCGTGAAGGTCTAAAATAGACCATGGTCTAAAATTTTAGACCTTTGAAAGGTACTATTCATCCAAATAGTAAAGTCTATAATTTTTCCAACTCCAATCGTTCGAGGTCTAAATTATAGACTTAAATATATTTTATTATTTTTAATTTGTATACTTCAAAAGTATAAGTGACCAAATCTCAATGGAAGAATACATGCTTCGTTATAGGATGATACGCTCACGTTACGCAAACAATGATTTGCAATAAGACCTTATCAAACATGTTTGGTCAAGACGAGGACAAAGAAGACCCCGGTGATATGGATGTGGCTTGTTTTCAGTTTATATATTTGTGGTTGTAATAATTGACAATTTATTGTCATGTTTGAATCTGTCTTTGCATTGTCTTCGTTTTTACCGTTATTTGTTTTTTTTTTTCAATTATTGTAATGAATAAATGCAGTAAAGTATTATTGTAACGGTTCATTTTGTATTATACTTCATAATTATATTTAGTTGATATATCATACCACTAATAAATAATAATAATAATAATTATTATTATTATAATAAACTATGTCAAATTTATTTCATAAAATTAAATTTATTCAAAAAAAAAATTTGGATTAATTATGCAATCATGCAACTTGAAGTTTGAAGTGGGCCAACTTTGGTGGTCTATATTTAGACCAAGAAATGGACTTTAGACCTCCATGGAGCATTTTTGTAATAGACCTAATCCATGATTGGAGATGGTTTTTGCTCAACCATGGTCTAAAATATGGACTTTGAACCTTCTATTGGAGATAGCCTTATGTTTTGGCGTTGGCTCGATTTAGGTTTTGGGTAGGTCAATGGCAATGCCTGTAAATTGTGATGAAACACGAGCATTTTCATCATTTTTCATTAAAATTGGGAATCAGGCTTGAATAATTTGGCTTTTGGGCATGAGCTCATGTCCTTATTTGTATAAATCTTTTTGAAAGTGGGTTTTCTGTGTTTACATCTTTGGTCATGTGCTACTATGTAATTTTCTAAAAAATAAAATCAGAAAAAGAAGAAGAAGGGGAAAGTAGGCATCAAAGACCTGAATTTGTGGCAAAAAAGAAGGTCCTTCATCCATAGGGGCAAAATCTTAAAATTATTTTCCACAAATGTCGGGAAAATATTTCCGCATTTTCCCACAACGTTATATATGGCCGATAACTAGAGTACGAATACTCAAAAACAGTCCACAAGTGTCCTATTTCCTTTCCCAATAACCAGCATCATTCAAATTGGATAATAAAGAGTAAAGGATTAAAATATCGATTTATATATATATATATATAAATATAACTGAATTAAAAAAAAATTAAAAATATTAGAGATATATCTGGGATATTTTGAAAAATATATCTTTTTTGAAAGAGTTAATTTATTGGATTTACATATAAATAGATATGAATGTCAACTTCATCTACATCCAAAAAGAGACTATATGTAGTTGAAAAGTCGCTCGCTGGTCTACAAAAATACAATAATCACACCAAGACATGTAACGGATATAGTACGAATAGTAGTGATAAACATGATAGTTATAGATTTCTTTGGAGATGTCGATTGTTTCCCCTATAATAGGATAATAAGGGTGAATCCAACTGGATGGTTGATCATACAATTCTTCATATTGATTGTACATACCTCCAACAATATGAAGGATTTACTACATCACCAAGCATAAGTAACACACTCTTTGGGGGCCCGCAAGCCATGGTGGGACCCAACCACAATATACATCCTGTAACTTGACATCCAACCTACCCCGTGGTAGTCGGAAGAGGCCAAGACCTCACCGGGAAGCAACCTTCCCGGCCTTGCCAAGTTACCTTCACAAACATGCTTTCGAAGACTAGAATAGTGGTTTTAGCTTCCCACATGGAAGAAAATGTAAAGGAGAGGGGTTCCCTTACCAATAAAAGAGACCCCTCCTCACACTTAGAAGCCATCCCATTACGTCAAGGACCCTCATTGAATCTCTTCTCTACTTCGTCAACGCCAGCGGGCAATCTCTTCTCTAGTAAACGCCAATGGCTAGCTCTAATATCAAAAAAAAAAAAAAAGAGCACAACCTCCGCTAGCAAGGCTAACACCTACCGCTAGCACCCACCTCTGCTAGCGCCCAGCGAGCCTAGCAACAGCTTCCGTCAGACCCATCAAGCGCCAACAGCTTCACCACCATCGCTAGCAGATTACAACACCACCGATCTTTGTCGTCCCGCTGAGCAAAGCCCCGCCCAATCTTTGGCGTCCCACTGAGCCGCTAAGCAAATCCCTGCCCAATCTTTGGCCCCCGCTGAGCAAAGTTCCGCCACTGAGCAAAGCCCCGCCCAATCTTTAGCGTCCCACCAAGCCGCTGAGCAAATCCTTGCCCAATCTTTGGTGTCCGGCAGAGCAAAGTCCCGCCGCTAAGCAAAACCCTGCCAACTGCTAGGCAAAGCTCCGCCCGTCTTTCTTCGATCATCATCTCTTCGTTCAGCATCAGCATCTTTTTCCATCTGACATTAATTGGGCTTCCTCTCTTTCATTCATGTTCCTTTCAAGGCACTGTATTTACTGTGGATCATCTTTTTGATAATGGTGTGCATCTGGATGGAGTCACGATCTGCCTAGTGGCCAACCTGAAATGAAATTAGGGAGAGAGAGAGATAGAGAGAAAGGGGATGATTAAGGAACCAAAAATCCCTTTCTAAAGAGAAATTAAGGAATCAATGAGAAGAAATTGAAAATTCTAATGATTCAGACGGAGGTCAATTTCTGGTGTTCAGCAACTCGGCCTTTGTCGAAAACCCCTTACTCTGTTTGGCATGCAGCGTGTCATGCCTGACTATTCGAGCCCACAAAGCATTGGTACCTCCATGAAATCGCAGAGAGAGAGAGAGAGCACCATCAAAGAACTAGAAATTGATGAGAAGGAAGAGATGAAAAGAAATTGAAAACCCAAACTATCCAGAGGTGAGAATGACAAGGCGAAGTTAAAGCGAAGAATGGGGCTTCCACAGTCCGATGAGTTTTGGTGTCACTCTGGAAGGAGGAGCTGAGTCTGTTTTTGGGACTCGAGAGTCTCATTTAAATGAGTCCCGAGTCATGCCAAACACGGGATAATTCTTGTTATATTAGATAAGCCTGTCCTATCCCATCCAATCCCATGTAACAAACATCACCCAAGTGTCTTCTTTTAAGGAGAAGTTCCTTTAGCTGTTACATGTACATATCAAGTGACGGACTATCTCACATGTGTGATATATCATATACAATTAAGAGTTAATTAGTTTTAAGTCCAAAAACCATGACCTATTTTGAATGTAGTCCGGAAGAAATTTTTTGTTAATTGCGGTCCAGTGATTAGGCATCCACATCAGCTTAATATCCTATATTAGCATGATGAGTCAACTTCTACTTTTTCACATACCGAATTTACCAATAACAATAGAGAAGTTTTAAATACACACCCCTAATTACTTAATACACACTCCTTACTCAATACACCTACCATTTAATTACTCATTCTAATATTTTACTAAATACACAACCCAAATTACCTAAAATATCCTTAACCTAAAAAGCCATGAAATACAGTATTATTTAACTACATTAAGGCTACTATTTAATTTGATTAGTATATATTAACATATTAGTATTTTATAATTGACCATATTAATTACTTGTGTTAGTTGTTGAGAATCCCATAAGGAATTATTATTGGTTCCTTCAAATAGATGCTTAGAAATAGGTTTTGAATTATTTAAGTTCTCATCCACCAAACACCATATTGATCAAGTATAAAATTTTGAGTCGAACATTCAACCAAGACTGTATCAGTAGTTTCTCCACAATATCAGAACTGCGAAATTGTCATTGGATGGTCAAACAAATTAACAATTACAAAGTTTTATACCTGTGATTTTTTATATTAGAGAATAAATTGACTAATCATAACTTTTAGAAAGAAAAAAAACTAAAAGTGAGAGTAAAGTGATTTGTTTTAAAAACATTTAATGCCATTGATTTTGAAATTCTAAATGATATGGTTTCTCACCCCATTTAATTACAATTTATTTAAGGAAAATTTAAATTAGATGGTTTCTAACTTTATTCTTGTTTTAAATGAGGATGCATGTATAGAAATTTATTGTGTTTATAATTATAGAATCATATAAGGAAGATATGATTATTATTATTTTTCTTCTAATATATAGATGTCTATTTTGGTCATTTAATCTACCTATAAAATCTTATTTGAAATATAAAATAATAGGGATGTGTATTAAGTAGTTTGGGGTGTGTATTTAAAATTTCTCATAACAATATTACTCAAAACAATCAATAATTTATGAGTCAATTAATTGAGAGTTAATGTTGTTTTTCATTTAATTTGGTATTCATAAAAACCATACCAATTATAATATGTCATCAACACAAAAAAAACCCCTTAATTCATGCATCGTCATTCGAAAAAATTATAACTTAAATAAAATGATTATATCTTACCATCATTTTTCTACACCCTATATATATCTTGTCTCTTTTCTTCTTCTTTATTCTCATCAATTTCTTCTTCTTTTTACACCTTCATTATAGAATTGTCATGTTGTTCAACTTCATTATACAATCAAATAGATATTTCAAATGGGTATTCGTAGGAAGGTTTTAATCCATCTAAAGAGGTAATATTGTCACGCCCCGAATTTTGAATAAAGGAATTCAAATCCGAAACGTGAGAACAAACAATCACAAGAAGACTCTTAGAAAATTTTTCAAATAAACTAAGCAACAAACAAACTGAACTCACAATGTCAATACCGACTCGTTCTTTAGAGTCACATATTACATTACAATAGTTTACAAATTAAACTGAATATCAATTCAACGTGTAACCACTCTCACCAACTCACTACACAGTGGAAGACTACAAGTATAAGCGCCCTTCTACACCCACGTGACGGAAAGTCCACCTCAGCTTCGATAATGATCACCCGATATTCTAACCTGCACAATAAACCCTACACCATAGAATAGTGCACCGGGATTGAACAAAACAAACCCGGTAAGCTTTTCAGCCCGTATGAGTAAACTCAATTAAAGTGACTCACGTCACTCATGCTTATAATTTCTCAGCTCGTGAGATAATTAAAGCAACAATATTTAATTCCACAAAACACAACCAAACATACAATCACACTAGGTAACAATTAGTAATCCCTGCATCGAAACTTAGTTCAGGAGATCACATGAAAACAAACACAAGAAATCATATAAATCCCTGCATAGAGTTTAGTTCAGGAATTTACATGAAAACAAACAAAAGAAATCATATAAATCCCTGCATAGAGTTTAGTTCAGGAATTTACATGAAAACAAACAAAACAAAAAGCGGTAATCCTTGCATATAACTTAGTTCAGGAGATTACATTAAAACAAACAATTCAAAAGACAGTAATTCCTGCATATGACTTAGTTCAGGAGATTACAATTAAATCAACAATAGAATTCATAGAAATCCAAATCTCACGTAAACACAAACGAAAAACCCCAAAAACCTTCCCTGAACTACGACAGACTCGAGCTCAACTGAATTGTAACCTGTCACCTCTGCCGAGGTTTAACCTTACGACCAAACTTCAGACCCTTTAGTCCTCAGAATAGAAATCCAGGTTACCACTGTAACCTTCAAACTTCAGACCCTTCGGTCCTCAGAATAGAAATCCAGGTTACCACTGTAACCTTCAAACTTCAGACCCTTCGGTCCTCAGAATAAACCCAGGTTTACCACTGAAACCTTCTGACTCACAATTGTCACATCACAACTCCAAATAACTCTTTCAACAATATAAATCATCAAATGTCTACATATCACATGCCACACCTTCCAGATATATATATATATATATATATATATATATACGTAGTCATTCACGCAGGAATGACCACTAATACCAACTATAGTTTTACAAATTAACCACTCGAAAATCATTTTATATCAAAACATTGTTTTAACTTACCCATGAACCGTTGTCGATCAAGTTCATATATTTTAAAACAAATAATTTGTTTCGAAAATGATTTCTCATGCTAACAATAAAATATACTAAAATAAAACAAAACTAATTTATCAACCGAAACACCGTGAGATTTACTCACCTCCAAATCCTGCTGCGTCTTCTCTAACAGCCAAGATAGATTCACAATCGTCCGCCAACTCAAACCATCAATCACCTAACCAAATCAATGCCACACTCAATACAACACAAAGCACACAATTCACAAAACACAATTATACGACGATCCAACAGTCGGATCCTCATCCGAGACCATCCAACGTCTTCAGAACACTTCTACGATCAACAAATCAAAACTACAAGTCGATCGGACAGCTAAATCCTCACGGATAGAAAACCGAAACGAATTGAAAACCCTAAAACCCTAACATGCATCAACTTTCTCCAAAATAACCTTATAATATATCAAAATGACCGTATCGATGCGTAGATGCATAAACTGAAAACAGAACACAAAAATATAGTCTGACGCGCCGCCACAAGCGACGGGTCAGCAGGCGGTCAACGACGGTGGTCAACGCCGAGTCAACCACCTCCGATGCAAAAGTCGTCAACTACAAACATGTTCAAAATGAAGAGATGAGCCACCTTCATACCTGGAACTAAGTGAGATTCGGTCTAGATCATCCTAGATCAAGCTTGGAAGTTGGATCACTCTCGTGCGTCAGATCAGATCCTAGATCGAATCAGGGACGTCGAAAACTTCAAACCTTGATCTTTCGCCCCACACTCAAAATCTTGATGCAAGGCCTATATGGGGATGATCAGCAGGAAGAGGCAATCCTAGAACCGTGAAGAAATCGGCCGGGAAGTCGCTAGAAATCGGAAACCAGTCGGGTCCCGATCGTACAACTAAGGGCCTTCGATCTCCCTCTGAGGTATTCCATCGGTGAAACCAACACCAGGGGTCGACGACGGAGGCTGAGGCGCGTCTGTCCAAGCCGGGTCCGCCGCTGCTAGTGGCCGGGAAACGAAGATGGGTCCGGGTCGGGTCACCGTCGGGTCGCACGGAGTGAGGAGAGAGAATAGAGAGAATCTAGGGAGGAAAATGGAAATTTCAGAAGTTTTGGGATTAATGAAAAAAACTCGGATTTTCTTATATTTATTGAAATTTTCCCAAATTTCAATCGCTCATAACTTTCTCATATGAACACCGATTTCCGCATTCCGCATGTCCACGAACTCGTATCGATACGCTCTACAACTTTCGTGAAGGAAGTTCTCACAGAATCCTAACATATAAAAAGTCAAACTTCATAACCCCCTAAAACGTGCACTTCGAATAATTATTCGTCCGAAAATAATTCCACTCCTCCCTCGAACTACGAAATCATACAAAGGAACACCTTATTAATCCCAGGAAACATTTAGGAATAAATAACAAATTTCCGAGGTCTTACAAATATTCTACATTGTGCATATCTACTTTGGCACATTAAGATATATCGTACAAAGGAGAGATATTCTGGAAAGGAAGATGCATTTTCATATCTTAAGGGAAAGGCAAGCTGCCATGGTTCCTTTTTTTTTTCCGGTACCTTTTGATTAGGAACAATGTTAAAACTAAGTTTCTTTTTTTCATTACCTTGTGCATAGATATGTTTGCAATTTTGATACCTAGTACAAAGGTAATTTCTTTTTTTTTTGAAAGAAGGGCTGGTGCAGCTGCCCTCAAGCCTTGATTAATGAAACTGTTGAATACAAGGGGGGGACATTGAGCCTAAACCCCTGATTACAATAAGCAACTAGAGTATGTCCCGAAATCATATCAGGAATCTCTACACAATACTTGTATTCTAACAAGCACCAACTAGCAAAGAGCTTTCTATTGGCTGCTCTATTTGCTTTGAAATTGCAGTGACATAACGGAAAGATAACTCGATATGTAACACGATTACAACGTAGCATAATTGCCAGCTTTAGCACAGCTTTCCTACTATGTTGTCGCTAGATGATAAATCCGACGACACTTAGCTTCACTCTGCCACTAGGCGGTAGCGACCATTTGACGAAGCAAGGAACTCGCCGCCTACCTAGAGCAGACAAGGCACATTGAGTGCATACACAAGCACAAGGCCTGACTAGCCCTACACAACTAGTGTAAGGACTTATTACACGCCAAAGAAGCGACAAAACTAAATAACTGCAGTAAATAAAATTAACAACATAAATAAAATAGCTAGCCCAAGCCTGGCCCAAATGGGGGACCCAAGCCCAAGCAACAGTCCAGGAAAGAGGAAGACCACACACTGCCAGCCAGACCTGGCCCAACTCCGTCGGAACCAGCAGTGCGCCGCTCCTAACCCTTGCCAGAAACCAGTTAACGAACTCCCAACTCCGACGCGCATAGGGCAATAGACATCCCAGATCAGAAACAATCCATGAAGAAACGTCTGCGTCGCACCATGGAGGAGCTTTGTGGAGACACGCAAACCAGGATAGGGATTGTAAGACCCAACCCAGATCAAGTCGCTCTGATCAGTTCTCGGCCATGCCGCACCGAACGCTTCACCTCTTGGCTGCCTCGAACCCTGCGATCTCCTCCGCCGTCGAAGAAAGCAACAGCCCCAGCCACCAGCCGTGATCTTCCCCTCCCTCACCTCACTGACACCCACCGTGATCTCCCCAACCAAAGCAAGCTTCGATCGAGAGATCCGGCCGCACACCAGACCCACGTGGAGCTGACAATTACCCGTCCGACGACGGCGTAAGGGCACGCCGCCGGACAGGAAGAAAACCCTATTTTTCTTTCAAGCGCGTGTAGGCGCGTTCTACTTCTGTAACCAAAAACACCAACAGAAGAGTTTTACAAAGGTAATTTCTTAAGGGGAAGGCAAGCTGAAATGATTTTTTTTTTTTTGTTCTACATTTTTATTAGGAACCATGTTTAAACTACCTTGCTCTTTTTCTTTTTTTTTCCATACCTTTTGATTAGGAACAATGTTAAAACTAAGTTGCTCTTTTTTCATCACCTTGTGCATAGATATGTTTACAATTTTGATACCTAGTACACAGGTAATTTCTTAAGGGGAAAGGCAAGCTGAAATGATTCTTTTTTTGTTTTTTTTCTACCTTTTTATTAGGAACCATGTTTAAATTATCTTGCTCCTTTTCATTACCAATAACAAAGGTAGAAGTAGCGTTGGTTTCTTTTTCCCTACCTATTACTCTGTTTCCCTACCTATTAAGTAGGAACAATATTAAAACTTGACCATGGACTAGTCTATTACTATATCTCTAAGTATTGTTGTGTCAATGATGCTACTTAGTTTGTCTTATTTTTTCTTTTTGACTCTATGACATAGATACACTACATTGTTTGAGAATTTATTGACCTTTCATGTAGGTATACATGATATGTTTACATAGATTTAGCTGCCATATTATTTATTATAATTTCCTTGAGTATATTTTAGGAATTTGAAATTCAAAATTTTAATATATAAACTGAAAACAAAGTCCCTAAATTATGAGATCTTGATTTGTTTCCTTTATTTACCTTGAGGGGCAAAATGGACAACAAAAAAAGTGGTTGGACCGCAATTAAAAATGAAAAACTGGCCGGACTACGATGAAATTGGTGTAGCAAATTGGACCTTGATTAAAATACCTCTACAATTAACACGTTCATGACTCATGCATAGTTGCTAGGCTTCAATTATCATTACATATTTGAGCTATGCACCCATGTCTTCAGTTTGTACAATTGCAGTGGAATTCAAATTGGCCTATGTCACTTGCTCATAGCTGCTAAACATACTTGGTCTTTTTATTGAATGCATGCTCTGCTGCACTCTAACTTAGCGCCACATATAAGCACTCATCATGCACCTGTCTGCTAAGCTTCTTTTGTTATCTTAATTTATCTACATATGAAGAGATATTTGAGGCTATAGCCACCGCGTGTCCAGCGCCCCTAAGCAATGACCTGCTAAGCATCCTTTCTTTGCTTCTTGCATATCCTCATGTACGTCATCTATATATGTCTTTAATTAACTTATGTACATGGTGTCACTATCCTCCATGATCAAGTACAAAACAGCAAAAACATGAGCCTCAGTGTATATTTGACTAGCACTTACTGCCTAAACAATCTAGGCCATATCACGGGCACCGACAATCTAGCTACTTAGCTACACATATATATTGGTCGTCGCAAAGTTTTGTGTACACATTTAATCGGTGCTTAGCTCATTTTCCTCTATCATTATCAAAGTTGGCATTTACTAGCATGCCTCAATTAGTCTGCTGCACAAGCAACTTGGCTTCTTGTTCATATCGTAGTCATGAGCATGTTCAATATGGTCAGTCATTGTCTAGATGACTCACATAAAAAGTATGTTAATTTACCATTAATATAGATTACGTGCATCGATATCCCTTGAATTCACTACCATTGCTATCAAGTAAATACATTTTACAAGCATTTACTATTACAAAATTATATGCTAATCATTTACCTTATCTTATGTTAAGGAGGCATAATCACCAATCACCTCCGCAAGTAATGAAATTATCATCTCTCTACAAAGATGCTTCGTTGGAGCAATGGAGCGTCATGCTTGGACAACTCCAACATGATTTGGGTACTTATATCAATTCCAACTCCAACTCACTCCAAATCGGCATAAGATAAATAACTATGTCTTCCTTTTTTTACGCTCTTTCAATTTAAGCTAGTACCATGCCAATGCCATGTTTCTATTTAATTACAATCTAATTAAATAAATGATTAAATTCTACTTATTACCTTGTACTTTCAAGGGTTCATCAGTTCAGTCCCTGCACTTCTAATTTAATCAGAAAAAGTCATTACCCTCTCCAATTTCATCAAATCTATCCAATCCGTCACTATTCCGTCAATTTTCACTGTTAAAATGCTAACGTGGGACATTCTCACAAGAAAAATTCCCAAACTACCCATTGCTAGGCAGCCCATCGACGCGTCAGTGTTGTGAATGCAGATGGGTATTTTGGAAATTTTCCCCAAAAATTGACGAAGTGGTGACGGATTGGATCGATTTGATGAAATTGGAGAGTGCAAGGACTTTTCTGATTAAATTAGAAGTGTAGGGACTGAATTGATGAACCCTTGAAAGTACATGGTAGTAAGCAGAATTTAGTCCTTAAATAAACATGTGACACTCACTTAAACAAACTATGCCATATCTAGAACCTTGTGACATTCATGACTTAATTAAACATGCTCGGATAACGACTTACTTCGGTTACGACTCGCTTAGGTATCGAGCATGGCAATGACTTGCTTGGACCACGCCCCGCATGATCGCACAGCACCTACCCGCTCAACTACACCCAACTTGCTCGAACACAACCTAACTCATTCAAACATATCGAACATGCTTTAGTTAAGATCTAGGTTCACAATGCTTCATAGCTTTCATCGAGAGCTACTCCCAAGATTTTATTTAGACACCTATCACACTTGCCACTATCTATTGTGCATGTTACATGGTCATATGTTCCACATAAATATTACTTGCTGTTTTGTTGCCCATACAATTAGCAATATTTACATGTACTCTATATGTAAATATATTGGCTAGCCTCCGGGCACCATATTTTGTCAAACTCTCTCTACGGGAAAAAGACCTAAACGGGTCTAGACTCGACGAGTCTGTGGTCCATGATCAACAGCAACGCCTTATACGTGATATTGTAGTCAAGCTTTTCTCCTCCGGGATAGAGTAAAGAGACCGGTTAACGCAGCCCCGACGCTTGGGTATCAAAAGATTAGGTTCGCTACCTAACGCCCGCACTTGCACTTGCACTAATTATGCTCATTATACGGCACAAAACTACGCCTTGGTATCAACCCCACAAGAAAACTCTCTTTGACTAGGGACTTCGGGGACTTATACATACAGCCCAACATAATTAGCAACGGTTACACTCATGCCTCAGGGCATCACCTTCGAAATATCCGTTAATGCCTCATAGCATCCTTGAGCTTTTACGCTCATGCCTTTGCGGCAATCCCGAGCTTTACTCTCATGCCTTCTCAGAAACCCCGAGCTTCACGCTCATGCCTTCGCGGCAACCCTGAGCTTTCACGCTCACGCCTTTGCGGCAACCTCGAGCTTCACGCTCAAGCCTCCCCGGCACCCTCGAGCTTTCACGCTCTTGCCTTCCAGGTAATCCCAAGCTTCACACTCACTTCTCCTCGGCATAATACACATTAATGGAATATTGAATTCTTCTACCATTTGTCATTGGCAACAAATCGAATTCTTTTCACATTCCATTAACACGAGTGAAAAAACCAAACAAACATAACATTCACGTAGCCATCGTTCATGAATTACAAACTCTTGCCTTCATGGCACTCATGCAACTTACATCTCACGAGCGTAACCTTGTCAAACTCGACCTCGTTCGTTTTCTTGCGCGCATCACGCATTTATCATATGCAATCGATCTGTATACTCATTCTTAGTATGCTCAAACAACCATATGTGTTCTCGTGCCTATAGGTCATAAACGATCATACTCGACGACATTCACATGTGGACATTAACATATATCATGCACCTCGTACATTCATATATGCCAATGCATATCGGAGCAACTCACATACATTGCCTAGTACAACAAGCATTCTACATGTGCGCTTTTGTCTTTGTTGTACAGGTTAAAGAATCCCTTCTTGCTTAAGGAGTTCGGGGACTTGTAGGGGCTAGGCGCCTCTCGGATGTTACTTATGCTTGATGACAACATGTGTATAACTCTCCAACCAAGAAGCTCCTCTTACTTGAGGACTTCGGGCACTTGTACATACCTCCAACAATATGAAGGATCTACTACATCACCAACCATAAGTAACACCTCTTTGGGGGCCCGCAAGCCATGGTGGGACCTAACCGCAATATACATCTTGTAACCTGACATCCAACCTACCCCGTGGTAGTCGGAAGCGGCCAAGACCTCGTAGGGAAGCAACCTTCCTGGCCTTGCCAAGTTACCTTCACAAACATGCTTTCTAAGACTAGAATAGTAGTTTTAGCATCCCACATGGAAGAAAATGTAAAGGAGAGTGGTTCCCTTACCTATAAAAGGGACCCCTCCTCACACTTAGAAGCTATCTCATTACATCTCTTGTAATCCCCTTTGGCCGCAAGGCCCAAACACACTAGTTAAGCTTTCAAGTTTCTTGTGTCTCGCTCTCTCTCTCTCTCTCTAACGTTAACAAGAGCCTTCGGTTCTAACATTAACATTGATTATATCCATAAGCGTTATAGCCAAATTAATTGTTGTCTTCATGTGATTCATTTGAGGTCTCACTGCGTTTTGTGCCTAAATTGATAAAGTCAAAACGTAAGGCCACTGAAGAAACATCAGATGTGGTACTTTGATCATCAGTTGCACCTCTAATCCTCCTTCCATAAATAATCTTCTTTTGAGCACCATGACCAGCTGTTCTAGTACAGACTACACAGTACCAAATTATTCATATAATTGCACCTTATTTTTTTACACTCTTGTGCGGATCATCACCTAATTCTCTTATGAAACCCTCATATAATTGAGGCCAATTCCAAATAATTGAGAAAGATGAAGTGAGTGAGTTGCTTTTTGAAACATGGCTACATCAAGTTTGTTTTCTTTTGATGATATTGCTCCATCATGAATTCTCCTCACGCAGAGATCTGTCTTGAGGAAATTTCTCCTCACTTGGATTTCCTTCAAAGGAAATACTCCTTATACATATTCACTTTGAGGAGATTTCTCCTCACCTATATTCACCTTGAGTAGATCTCTTCTCACACAGATTTGCATTTATGAAATTATTTCTCACTTAGATTCGCCTTGAGATGATTTCTCCTCACACAGATTTAGCAGATATTGCTCCATCATGAATTCTTCTCACCTAGATTCGTTTTAAGGAAATATCTCCTCACCTGGATTCCACTCCTCACTCGAATTTCCCTCGAATGGAATACTCATCACTCATATTCGCTTTGAGGAGATTTCTCCTCACCCATATTCGCCTTGAAGAGATCTCTCCTCACACAAATTTACATTTATAAGAATTACTTATCACCTAGATTTGCATTGAGAGGATTTCTCCTCACCCAGATTTGCATTTATAAGAATTACTTCTCACCTAGATTTGCATTGAGAGAATTTCTCCTCACCCAGATTTTCTCTGAGGGGATTTCGCTTCCTCCAAATCAGCCTTCAAATGTCTAAATTCGAGGTATTTTTCCTAGACAAGTTAGTTTGCCTCTTTATTTGGCCATCTCCTGATTTTCTGACTAGAAACTGTTGTTAAAATTTTACACTCCTAACAGAACCTCCATATTCCATAATTCCAAAAGAGGCTCCTTTATTATTTTTTTTTTTTAGAAAATCAAATTTTACAGGTATTTCTTCATTTTATTGGGATATATCCTAAATATCTTATATATCGAATATATTTGACGATATTCAGAGAAATTTCATAGAAACGATAAAAGATAAAATATTTTCCCTTTATGATATATCAGTTTCTCCAAAAAGTGAGATATCAGGGAATATATCAGAAGTATCGCAGATATTTCAATTCTTGATAAAGACTGCATATATTATAACAAAATAACTCTTTCAAACAAAAAACAATTGCAAGTCCATACTCCATTTAGAGCAATCCCAATAGCTTCCCCATATTTTGATTTTTCCCTATTTTAGGAAAAAAATGAGCCTCTTTTGTTCCAAAAGATTCCTTATAAGTATCTCTATTTAGAGATAGTGAGGAAATAAAATAAAATTCCCTAAATTTACAGCAATCTCTAAAATATTAAGGAAAAATTATGAAAATTTTAGAGATTGTTGTAAAGTAGAGAATTTGTTGGAGTTGGAGAAGAAAAATTATGGAAAGTTTTGACTTTTGCTTCCCTATAATACAAAAATGATAGAAAAGCTGTTGGAGTAGCTCTTAGATCCAAAAGCCAGGTTAATAAGAGTATCTTCAGCAATGTTAAAGAACATCTTTAACAGACTCTCTATTTTGGCTCCTTAGCTATTTTAGAGAGCATGTTTCACTTTTTATCTATTTTAGCAGTTGCACCTAGGGCTGTCAATTTCGACACGACCTGAAACCCGCACGAAATAAAGCGGGTTGAACCCGCTTTATTAAAAAGCAGGTCAGCCGTGGGTCAACCCGTCATGACCCATTTAATATATGGGTCGGCCACGGGTCAACCCGCCAACACGAAGTGAACCCGTATAACCCGATTATGTTATATTTCTTTTTGAAATTTTGGACGTTGGGAGTATTTGATCATAGGATTAAACAATTTGAAATATTTTGCTTTATAATTATTGAATTTAATTATTTATGAATTATATATAATTATTTATATTTTTCATATTGTGGAGTTTTTAGTGAATTTAATCAATTTATGCATTTTTTTAGTTAAATGGGTCGCATTGTTAATCTTTAATGGGTCATTTTGTCTAACATGACATGACCTATTTATTAAATGGGTTAAGTGGGTTAGAAACGGGTAACCCATTTAATAAATAGGTTGGGTTTGAGTTTAAATTTTTGATACGATTATTAAATGGGTTGGGTTTGGGTTTATATCTTGTGACACGACAAACACATTGACCCGACACGAACCCAACCCGACACAACCCATTGACAGCCCTGCCCTGCACCGGACTCCTAAGTAGCTCTATATTATAACTTTTAACAATTTCGCTCCTAAATAGAGAGAGCGAGATCAGACTCTCTATAATTTAAAACATTCATTTTGAGTTATTTTATGTAATTTATAAATACATTAAACCATTTAATCTTCATTTAAAAAATAATATAAATTGAAAATTAATTAAAATAGAAAGCATTGATACAGACGTATTTCTAAAGTGGCTAGTCAAAATAACTTTTTAGCTACTTTGGCTAAAATTTGACTCAAAAATAGCTAGCATTACTAAATATGCTCAAAATTTCTAATGATCGATTTGCAGTAATGTAATCAAAAAGTAGATCTCCCAAATAATTGATTAGAAAATCCTCTTGAGGTCCTCATTAGAAACTCTCCTAACGAGAATTAAATTAGGTTAAAAGTTCGATTAGAGGACTATAAATGTAACATCACTGCCAAAAAAGCAAAATTGTCATATGAAAACTGCCATTTTGGGGTCGGATGTAAGCCCCTCCTACGGGGATAAAAGAAAAGACCATATCATTTTCATTTTATGTCTCGCAATTAGATCTACCTTCATGTGGTTATGAAAATGTCAAAGTCTTCCATTTTTGATAGTTGTTAAAGAAAAACTTGTTGGACGTTAATTACGGTGACAAATGACAAGTAGTCTTGTGGTGATAGCTGGCCGTGGTCGAAACTCTTATTCACTCCTGTTCATTCATTCCACTATTTACCGCGGGGACCATGGCACGTAAAATCATGTAATTCCATAGACTGGGTTTAGTAAACGAAAGATGTAGGGCAGCTAATGGTTTCGAAGTAATTAGGCTGCCCTCACTTACTCACTGTAGTGGGATGTGTTGGAGATTCCTTTTCGACCAAAGAAGTGTAACATAACTTGGTTCATTCTCGAAGTGGAACATTTTATTTGATTATAGGATGAGTCTGATTGGCTTGTAAGTAAATAGTGCTAGATTATTAGTTTGTATTTTCTAATTGGAAGTTAGGCTCAATGCCTACTCTTTATGGATGATTATGTCTCTAATTAAGTACTTAAGATCTCTTCAAAAAGAGAAATATTGTTGCTAATTGGTTAATCTTGCATAACCTTTTCTTTTATTTCTTTTGTAAAACTAATTTTACAACAGATGTTTTGGCACTTTATAGAAGCTTATAAGCTATTCTTGGGCATTTTCCCTGTGATGGCCACTATCTACAAGTCCATCATGTACAAAGTGTAGGTTCTTCTTTGTTTTCCTTCTTCTACTCGATCTTTCTAGCTGTGCATGAATACATGATTTGAGAGTTCAGTCTAATGAGTTCAAATATTTTTTAAAAAATAAAAATAAAAAAAGTAAAATAAAAACTCTTGTAGCCACAGCACTTCGTCTGGTAAGTTCTTCCACAAATGTGAATTTATGAAAAAAATAAAAAATAAAAAAAGGTCATGTTTTTCTTTTCGACTATTGCTGTTGTGATCATGATGGAGATATAAAGACCGTGTCATTCGGTTCTAGGCTTCTAGCTTAGACTTCATCATAGACTTACAGTCAAGGTCTCAAGTCTTCTATTGATGCCAATAGTTTGATTTATCTAGAAATTAATATTGACATCGAAATAGACAAGTTCCTGCACTATGGTAGCCGTGTTTGACAGATTCTACTTTAGGCAATTCATAAATGGACATATCCTCTAAAGTCTTAGACCCGTTTGTTAGTTAGAAAATCAAATCTGGAATGTGAAATAGTTTTTAATGGAATTGTCGTGTTTGGTTAAGTCATAAGTCTGGAAAGGAAAGTAAAATAAATGAGTTGACCGGAGTTCAATTCTATAAAAGAGACGGAATAGAAATACCATCTAGGGTGTGGTATTTCAAAAATGGAATTGAAAATTTACTTGTTTAGCTCCTCATAAAATCTAGTCAATTAATAATTCCTATCTCCACTCATTCATTTTTAATCTTCCATATTTAATTCGATTGGGCATTATTGGAAAATCATTAACAAATTAATTCTCTCAAACCATTTTCTAATCTCAAGTCTTGAATCCTTCGAAACACTAATCAATTCCATTCCATCCTTCAAAGGAAAACTAGTACAATTCCTTTGGACTCGGCTTCTCTGCAATAATAGGTAGTACTAGGATCTGCTTGGACTTCACTCCCAAGCTGACACGTCATTTATAAGAGATCCAATGGCCAGAAGTGAAAGATCTTCAAAACATACCATATACCACACATAGGATCTCTCTCTATATCTCTCTCTCCACGCCTTCTGTAACAGAACAACAGAAGTCCCAACTCCATCTCCGATCAATTCCTTCTCTGACTCAAAGTGAATTGGAGCCGAAATTGGACTCAGGTACCTTCCTTTATGTCGTTAATAAAACGACAAAACATGACCGAGATTGTCGGTCTCAAGCATATTCATTTATCGAAATCTATGACCGTGTCAAAGATCCAAATTCCTCGATGTCATATATTTGATGATGCCATTTCTGATATGGGCTTTTGCGGCTGCATCTGGAACATGGTAGATAATGGAGACAGCCAAAAAGGTGAGCGTGAGAATTGGGTTGTCAAAGGCTGATTTGGTGTGGTTGGTGTAAGATTTGTGTTTTGGAGTTTGTTAATTGTCTTCCATTGGATCTCTTATAAATGACGTGTCAGCTTGGGAGTGAAGTCCAAGCAGATCCTAGCACTGCTTATTATAGCAGAGAAGTCGAGTCCAATTCCTTTTCCCACCGTAACATTCCAGTCAACCAAACGGGGCATTACATTCAAGGTCTCAAGTCTTCTATTGATGCCAATAGTTTGATTTATCTAGAAATTAATATTGACATCGAAATAGACAAGTTCCTTGCACTATGGTAGCCGTGTTTGACAGATTCAACTTTAGGCAATTCATAAATGGACATATCCTCTAAAGTCATCTCTCGTACGTTCATTTACTAAATGTAGCATTCACTTATGCCCCACATATTAAGATTGAGTTTTGCTATTAGGAGATTCAGATTTTCTCATTTGACCTCTCTTGGTTTTGAATTATCAAATTACTTACCTATCTTAATATATATAAGCTTACGATTATGGACAACAAATCTATTGCAAAAATTATTTCTCTACACCTCCTAATTTATAAATGACATAAACCCTATTTTCATGTCTTCATCTAATTAATGCAATGATCACTTACTAAATTAAATATGCTAAACATGTACTTGAAAGTTTAACTTAAAAAAAATATAGAAAGAGTAGTTTTTACTGAAGAAATTACTCAATTTCAACATTCTCATTATATAGAACACTGATTAGTTAGGAATGCAATCGAAGTGGTGTTAGCTCAGTGGTTAGAGCGCCCACTACCTAAGATCGAGGTCATGAGTTCGAGTCACCATAGGGGTAGGAGTGAAATCCTTTGATCCTCTTTTTAAAATTAAAAAAAAATTAAAAAACCCACGAAGAACTATACTAAGTTACTAACATTTATCTGCATGAGAAATTTGCATTTTGACTCACGCCCTATGCACATAAGAGAAAAATACCTTGAACGCCTCAAGAATTTTGCATTAGGAATACCTTGAACTGTGTTTGCAAGGAATTAATAATTTTGTATCAGAAATTCAGAAATTAAAAGTCACAGAGGTTCAACAAAAATGCAGGTACGGCAAAAAAGAAGAAGAAGGAACATTTGTAAAGAAAAATTAATGAATGGAGTTATGATAAGTAAATCCACATCAAGTTTCTATTGGAGGTCCCAATAGAAACTCTCATTAAGATTTGTATAATTGTATGACAGTATGAGAGTGACTTTGGAAGAACAATTCTTAGGTTCACCCCTAGGGTGAACGAGCATATTCACCCCCACTGTCGATTAACATACTTTTACTTAATAAATTCATAATCCAACGGTCCATATCTCAAATAAGCCTTTAAAGATCATCTCTGCAAAAAATCAATCGAATCAGAAATCGTTTAATTATCTAATCGAATCAAACAAATAGATGGTTCTAACAACACTTACTACTATTATGATGAACCGTCCATGTATTTCATAGACACAAATAACTAAACGGTCTTCAATTTGATTGGTTTTTTACAGAGCTAATCTTTATGTTTCGTTATACAACATGAATGGTCGGATTAGAAAATTATAACGTTATTATGCCTTAATCGCAAGAGAGGGTGAATATGCTCATTCACCCAAGGGGTGAACCTAAGAATTGTTCACTGAGTGGAATGCCAAAAGATAATGATTCAAATTAGAAACTTGTAGAATTTGGCGTGAACAAAACAGAGTGCTTTTTGGAATTACCAAATCAATTAGAAGCACTTCCGAGAGAAGCACCGCAGAGATGTTCCGGTCAGACTTCATTTAGCTAAAAAAAGTACTACCAACTGTTTTTCAACCAAAAAAAAAAAACACTACTAACAAAAGTGATACCAAGCAAAAGCACTTCAATACTCCCAAATAGACCGAATTCTAAGATATATTCTAGTGTAACTAAGAGAATTTCTGGTACTATATGTTCGACCGCAACTCAAAATATATTGAATACTACAAATCCATGCATGAAATTTATTCAATAATTATAAGCAGTTTCTTAGTATGTGCTTAGGGCATTTGCCACCATAGGCCAAAGGCCAAATATATTTAGCCTACCAAAAATGGAATATTCCCTCTAAGATGTCCATTTGGCCTATTAACAAAAAACAGTGTTGCCACCGTAAGCCAAATTCTATAAATCAAAAATAAAATATCATCATCTCCAACGAAGGAAGTGATGCTAATCTGCCGGAATATTAGCTAAATTTAGTTTTTTTTTTATATGTATTTCAATAATTTTTAGTTTCATTGTTTTACTTTCTATTGTTTATGTTTTAGCACTTCGCACTCTAGTACTCTTTTTCCCAGCTCGGAATATATTTCCAGTATGGTTTTGACGAGGCTATTAATAAAATTAATCTATTTTACTTAAATAAAAACATATATGTGTGTGTATATCATAAAACTTGAAAATTACACACAAAAAAAAAAAATCTGAACATATCAAATATTAGGTTCATATTGAAGATCTCAACAAGATAATAACAATGGTATAATTTTTATATTCGGAAACATTATAAATAACACATTTATATAAGAAAATTATAATTTTATAAATGTATAAAACATAATATATAAAGAAATAAAATATAAAAATTAAATGGGACCTACCATTTAGCCTACCAAATGGGAAGCCAAATTTGGCTTATGAAATGTTAGCAGAGGCCATTTTTTTTTTTGAAGCTCGTGTACTAGCCTACCGTGGGAGAGAGAGATAGACTATAAATGGTGATATAGCCTACGGGGGCAGATGCTCTTACAGACGATACATCACTATAACAATCTTATTCTGTTAACACCTGAGCATGACTGGTTGCTCTTGCTGGCACATGAATTCTCATTCAACTCGAAGATGAAGTAGAGGTAAAAGGATTAGGAGGCATGGTCAGATTGTCACCTTCCCTTTCCAACATTTGAACTACTATTTTCATGGAAGGACGGTCTATTGGATACCATTGGATGCACCATAGACCCACAACCGCAAGTTTCTTAGCAATTTCAACATTTCCTTCGTCTCCAATATGGATGCGAAGGTCGTTCCCTTGTTCTAAGAGGTTATAGATCCATTCTGGGAAGTAGACCTGGCTGGTGGAGTCTTCCATGACTTTAAAATTCTTTCTGCCCCCAACCATTTCAAGAAGCAATGTTCCAAAACTATAGACATCTGCCTTATATGACACGTTACCAAAGTTCCTAGAGAAGACTTCTGGTGCAATATAGCCCATGGTTCCCCTCGCTGCGGTCATGGATACCGCGCTTTGATCCTTAGAGCACAACTTGGCTAAACCAAAATCGGAAACTTTTGGAGTGAAATCATGGTCTAGCAACACATTATGGGGTTTGATGTCAAAGTGGAGGATTTGTTGTTCACAACCTTGGTGAAGATATTCAATTCCTTTCGCTATACCTAAAGCAATATCTTGCAACTGATCCCAACCAAGGAACGAACTCTCATTATCTGCTGATGATAAGTAATTCTGGAGTGGACCGTTTGGTAAGAATTCATAAACAAGAGCTCGTATAAAGCCATCAGCACAGTAACCAACCAAGCGTACTACATTGACATGGTGGATTTGACCCATTGTGCCCACTTCATTAATAAAATCTTCCCCTTTCTCATTTGAATTGTTGAGGATTTTCACAGCAACAAGAAATTCAGAGGAAAGTTTACCTTTAAACACAGTTCCATATGCCCCTTGACCCAGCTTCTCCTTGAACTGCTCTGTTATCCTCTTAATATCTGCATAAGAATATCTGCTTGGCTTAAGAGCTCTGTAGTCATCCAAAAATCTTTTAATTCTCAGCTGATTTTCTTCTTCTCTTTTGACAGAGCTATAGACATAGTAGATTATTGTCCCCGTCACTATAAGAATAATAGAAACGGTGCAATAACCTGCAAAATATCACCTTCTGTGTAAGAACAAAAACATTCGAGCTAAAAACACAATACATGCACCAATTGAGAGAGAAAAAGAGGAAAAAGAACTTCTGGATTCTCACCTAATATCTTTATAGTTGGAGCTCCAAGTTTGTGACCTGTAAAATTTGTTTAGGTTGAATAAGGACTTGGGATGTTAAAGAAATGAACCAGAATTATCTATCTATCATTGATGTGTGAAGCATAAATGATACCTTTGGCTTTGGGTACATCCAAGCACTGAGTTTGAGGATCTGTCTGATTTGTGAATTCATTCTTCAGCTGACAACCCTTCTCTTCACAATGTTGACAGGATGGCGGTATGGACCAATGGAGATATATGCTTGAGAAACCATATTGGTCTCTAACTAATCCAAGAGCATCTTTGTAGTCATACACCTTGGTACAAGACACTAGGGGTATTTCATCAATAGAACAACGTGGCCCAAAAGCATAAATATGGTTGCCTGGATTACCATGGCAAGGGCTCAATCTTGCCAGACAATAATTGTTGGAATCTGTAATATATTGATCTCTCTCAGTTGATGGTGGGCAACTGAACAAGCTTGTATTGCCGACATATTTGAAGGTAGAAGAACCGTGGTAGAAAATGTCTCTGTCCAAGCAATCAAGTGCATGAGGTCTTGCTTCAATTGTCTATGATGTGTAATCAATCTCTATAACAGAGAGTTCAGATGATGACTCAAGCACTGTCCGAATGTCGTTGGTGCATGAAAGATCAAAGCCCGGGTAACCACAATGGAACGGTTGCCTACCTTTAAGTCGAAATGGGAACCGGATAGCTGGGCCATAGCTGCTACATCTTGTTTCTGTGCAATTTTCAAGACCTACTCCTCCACCATGCACAACATCTACTTCTACAAATATCAGGAGCAACCAGAACAACAAACTCATAGTCGGAAGCATTTCCAAAGATGAAACTGACTACTAGCTAGCTTCCTGCTTCTTTGTTTGAAACTCATAGCACAGTTAGGACTTTTTAGGAAGATATGGGCCCTACTCACCTTCGCAGAAATGATGCATGCATACATATAACAAGTGGCTCAGCATTGACTTGACTTGCACATCCCCAACGAAGATTGCACACCAGTCATCACTAGATCATTTTCTTCTTTCCAAATACCAATATATAGGCTCTTAATTAATAACATTCTCGTTCTTGTTCTCCTTCCCCTCCTTTATGATCATGTTTAGAACAGCAAGTCTCCTATTTGTTGTTCACACAGTTTCTCTTCTTTTTCTTCCGCTTTCAAGTCGTTCGCAAACATCCGGGGCTACTTCAGAATGTACTCCTTCTTGTGGCAACATTAAGATAAGCTCTCCATTTCGTTTACAAGGAGATCCTAGACACTGCGGCAACAAGAGCTATGAGTTATCTTGTGAGGCAGACAGTACCGGTCAATCTCATCAGGCCATATTATACTTGTATAAAGGAAAATATTACGTACAGGCAATCAATTACAATAACTACACAATCCGACTCGTGGATGCTGGTGTTCACAAGACCAAGGACAACTACTTCTCCAACCCAGTTTCCCCTTTAACTGCCTTCAACTTTAGTCCTTATATCAATTATCCCTACCTCTTACCCTACTACTATGCAGATAAAGGTTACCAGTATACAACGGGGCCTCTAATTTTCCTGAGCTGCAATAATCAAATGAATCATTCCGATCTCTTTGTTGAAACAGCTCCATGCATCAAGAATACCGGCATCCACTCTTCCTCTGATTCTTCCCTGTCCACAGTGTATTCTTATTTCATGCTTGGGCGCTTGGATGATGATGGCTACCCAGAAGATTTGAGTCCGGCTGATTTGGGGTTGTCCTGCAAAATAACACTCATGGCTCTTGTGTCCCCCCCTCCCACTCCCACTGACAAGTATAGCAAGTCGTGTCAAGGCATATATAAACAACTAGCATATGGCTTTGAACTCTCCTGGATTCGCTATGGATGTGCAAATAAAAAATGCGGACCAGATGAAAGCTGTAGGTTGAACTTAAACATGACCGGATTAGAGTGCCGCTCTGAAATTTTGCAAGAAAGTCCATTCACAAAAAACTCGGGACAATTTTATAAGTAATTTGCCTTTTATAGATGAAATTGTTTGCTATTACATATAGAAGTGAAGCAAAGATTTTTTTTTTTTCTTTTTCACCAATTACCCTCGATATGTGTGGTTTTGCTTGGGTTTTATGCCTCTTTTTTTATTTCTTTCCTGTTTTCTTGTTTTCTTCTTCAAAACGAAGGGATTGTTCCCTTTTGGTGTTTTCTTTGATGTACCCTCTTCAGCCCCAATTTTCCTATTACCAGATCTAGTTTTTCTCTCAGATCCGTTTCATTCCTTGGTTATCGCTGAAAACAGCGATTTTCTCTTATACCTTCCGCCGCGGTTTATGGTTTAAGCAGGATTTACCGGCTAGTGTACATGGGTCAATATATCCACAAGTCAACATCGGATTGTCTATCCTTTTCGGTAGATGTCCTTTGGATCCCTTTGTGGATCATCTCCGTTTTCTTTTCCTCTAGTTTTAGAGCTTCGTTGGCGGTGGAAGAGATTCTCCGTTCTGGAGGTGATCTGGAATTTCCTATTCTCTGTCTCTTGCACTCAGCTCTTTGGGTGTTCGATCGGGATGGTGACCGGCACCCCTCAAGTTTACCGGTCAAGTTTCTGCAGCTTCATCGCGGTGGCGCCGTCTACTGTGTGGCCATCGGGTTGTGTTTATTTGGGCCTTGCGGTCTTTCCTTTTGTTTGTTGGTTGGCCCTTGTTTTTGGGTTATAAATAAGTTCTCAGTTTGTTTGCAAATAAAAAAAAAAAATTAAGGAAGAACTATAAATGCAAACAAAGCTGGATGATTTGGAGAATAGTAACATATGCTCAGATCTAGACTTCCTAATGAACACCTGTTTAGATTTTTCTCTTCAACTGACATAATAAAAGAAAACAAATGCTGTATTAAATGTACTGAAGATGGTTATGCTTATATTGAATTATAATTTTTGACAAATTAAGTAAGCTAATGTCATTGCTTTCTTGTTTAATGATGACAGTTGGTTCACGATTATCATCGAGGACATCTCCATTATCATCAAAGTCATCCCAGGCTACATCCTATACCACGGTGAGCTTATAATATAAACTTTTGTCAAACTTTATTTCCATTTATCTCTAACTACCTTATGAATTTTTTCACATCGCTGTCGAAGTGCTTGGCCTGCGTATTAGTTTCTTCAAGGTTGACCAGTGGCTTCTGGTCTCTGTGGTCGTTGACTGCGGTAAGAGTCTCTTGTAGATCACTAAAAAGTAAACACATGAAAAAATTTCGTGAACCAATTAATAAAAATTGATGATTCTATGACAACGGATTTGGAGAGGAATAATATTTACCAAGGAAGATGTTAATAAGGTTGCAGCAATCACTAAATATATATCCTTCTCATGGATTACATTTTCTGAACCACACAGGAATATTCGCAGCAGCAAAACTTTCAATTGGCTTTCCATTTGTAATTGCAATACTAATATACAAATGGCGAAGGAGGCACTTGTCAATGTATGACAATATTGAAGACTTTCTGCAGAGTAACAGTAATCTCATGCCGGTAAGGTACTCTTACTCAGAAATCAAAAAGATGGCTAGCGGATTCAAGGACAAATTGGGTGAAGGAGGCTTTGGCACCGTGTACAAGGCAAAACTCCGCAGTGGTCGCCTTGTGGCCATCAAGATTTTGAGTAAGTCCAAAACTAATGGGCAAGATTTTATCAATGAGGTTGCTACTATCGGAAGGATTCACCATGTTAATGTGGTGCGACTTATAGGCTTCTGTGTTGACCGTTCAAACCGTGCACTTGTTTATGATTTCATGTCAAATGGCTCTCTTGACAAGTACATTTTTTCCCAGCAAGGTGCTATCTCCTTGAGCTGTGAGAAAATATTTGAGATTGCAGTTGGAGTGGCTCATGGAATTCAATATCTCCATCAAGGATGTGACATGCGAATTCTGCATTTTGACCTCAAGCCTCACAACATTCTTCTTGACGAGAATTTTACTGCCAAGGTTTCTGATTTTGGATTAGCAAGGCTATACCCATTGGATAAAAGCATTGTGTCTTTGACTGCAGCAAGAGGAACCATAGGATACATGGCTCCAGAGTTATTCTACAAAAACATTGGAGGTGTATCATACAAAGCGGATGTATATAGTTTTGGAATGTTAATGTTGGAAATGGCTGGTAGAAGGAAGAACTTGAATGCAGCCATAGATCATTCAAGCGAATTTAGCCAAATGTACTTTCCCACACGGGTTTCTGATCAATTGAATCAAGGGAAGGAGATCGAAATAGGAGATGCCACTGAAGATGAAATGAAAATCATAAAGAAGATGATCATAGTGGCACTGTGGTGCATACAAATGAAGCCTATTGAACGTCCTTCAATGAGCAAAGTAGTAGAAATGCTTGAAGGAGAAATTGAGAGCCTCCAAATACCTCCAAAGCCTTTCTTATATCCACAGCAAATACCAGAAGATGATGTTGAGGACAATTTAAGTACTACATGTGCATCAAGAATGACAGAATCTACAGAGATCATCAATTTGATTGCAGATGGAAATTAAGTGATTTTGTATATGTCAATATGTGATGTTAGGGCCATGAAATTTCTCTATAAATTTGATAGCTTAAAAACATTTTAAGTTTGAATTAATGTACGAATACAATTAAACTTGCTTTTGATTGCTGTCTTGAACTCCTGATATGCAAATACAATGTTTCAAAGTATGAGAAGTAAGATTTATTTGGTTCATTGCTTTGTGAATTATGAGAATTATAAAATATTTTGCCATTTCTTGGTATGCTTGAAAATGGGTTCACCTGAATGAGTAATGCTTTGCATAGGCAATTTTGGCTTGGAATGTACTACGAATTGGGAAGAAAATATTAGTTCAGTGACAAAAGGTGTGGCATATTAAGTCTGAGGTGTGTTTTGGGAGCTCACTGTTAGATTCCAATTACAGGGCATTGGTGATTTTGAGTGTGTAATATGAGAATCAAATCCTTACAAGATTTGTTTTGAGGTATCAAAATATCAAATGGTGTTTTAGGTTTTATTGCCATATGGCTGTCCTAAGCCTTTTAATGCCATGGAATACCGGTTTTGCAAAGATTCAGAAGCAGATAACACAATCTATTTTTATCCTAGTCATGGAAAACTAACAATGGAAACACAAAGAAACAATACTTGACACTGTAATTGCTTTGAAATGGCAATTCTACTTGCAGCAGTCAACATTGGCTTATGACCATCCAAGACTCCAAAGTTAAGTTCGGTAGTCTGAGTCTGCTTCTGATTTTTCTCCTTTTCTGCAATAAATCGAAATCTTATAGTGAACATGAGAGCATAGATGTAGAAACCGGAAAAACAAGGTAAGAACCAACTGAAGAGAGATTGCTTTTCACAAACCCATTCCAGTTCCACAATTTGGGCAGAAGGAACTGGATGGCAAACTTGGGGTCTCCTCATTTACCGCTGGTGCCCAACTGTTATCCACAATTTGGTAAGTTGGGCAATTATCTTTTATGTAGGGCTATAAACTTACAATCAAAGAATGGGACAATCCAAACTCGGATAGTCTTTTTACCCCACTTTTCAGTAGTATATTTGTCTTTTCTCTCACTTTATAATAATAAAAACAGTTGATATCAGAAATGGTCCTCAAACTGATATCCGGACTATTGTCATGCTAATGGAATGTTCTCTCTTTCGTTATATTTATCTGTAGAATTGCGATTATTTGCAACTGGGCAACACAGATTGTTCTTGTGGGTGCTGTTGAGGGCTAGCACATTGCCGGAGTACCTCTCGGAGCGTTCATTGACCCACTGCACCCAGGAGACAGCTTTGATCCATCAGAGCTTGCAGACAGTTGACCCTGAATAGTTTGCAAAGCTTGTGGTAAAGAGCTTGAGCTTGCAAAGTTTGGCATCTTTATGCAGGCCATTATAACCTTCTGATCTTCTCAAATGTCCATTTTGAATGAATAAGATTAGCATTTAACTGGTTCGTGATTAGTAAACCCCCCGCTTATGCCCGTCCCTAATAAGATGGCAATGAACAGCTCATGTACGAGCTAGCATTTGCAGTAGGGGTGGGTTCGGTTTCGAACGGTTCGGTTTTGAGCCTAAACCGAAAACCGAACCGAATTAGGACTCGGTTCGGTTCGGTTCGGTTTTGCGTTTGAAACCGAAAACCGAACCGACCCGATCGGTTCGGTTCGGTCCGGTCCAGTTCGGTTTTTTTTTTTTTTTTTTTTTTTTTTTTTTTTTAAGGAAAACAGATTTCTTACCACTTTTACCTCTTTAGACCAAAAACCTATTTTGTTGAATCTTCCCTAGTCTTTTTTTTTTTTACACAATTGCAGACTGTTAAGGCATAACTTATAACTAGTAGTAATTCAACACAAACCAACAACAGCCAGCAAAACCTAGATCCAAAATCTAGCAAAAATGATTATCTACAAGGACCAACATATATAGATTACAATTAATCAAATAGAATGCTTGAAAGTTAAAAATCCATTAACAGTCCACTTCATTGATCATATCTTAGAGCTCAGCCTTGGTTGGGTTCTGTCCCATTGCTGCTGAACCATAATCTATAAATAGAGTTAGCAAGGCCTGCATTACAACTTGCAAGATTACATCAGACTGAACTTGAGTGGATAATGAGTTGAGATTAGATAAGTTGAGCAAACTGATTGAATACTAAACAACTTACCAGTAACAAAAACGAAAACCATTAGTGCTTGCATCATTTTTCACCTGCAAAAGCCGAACAGATATACAAAGAAAAAGCCCAAATTAGCATAGATGTGTTTTTGCTTCAGATTCAGTACACTAAAGCAGTATCCTGTGGATCAATATTTGATGCAACTTTTTGAGGCATGAGGCTGCCTTTCTATCACAGTTTAGTTTATGAGTTAAAAGAACGTAATAGATTAGTAAAATATTATCTTTTTCCCTCCCCCCTCTTTCTGTCCTATTTTATTTTTCGTTAACATGGCATGCAAGATGTTACTTCATCTCTCTATGAGTACATTCACATTTTCTTTTTGTAGATATCTTTTTACTTTTGGCCAAAAGAAAATATGATTTCTTTTGAGCATTATGATCTGATGAATGATGATGCTAGATGAGATCTCACTATGATAAAATTTCTGCCTTGGAAAATGAACTTTGAATGCTAAATATGCTGGATGCTAAAATATCTGCCTTTGTTATTGAATCACGTACATTCCTTGATATCAATTTTTAACTTTGAAAGCATGCAGCCATATACCATCCATTAAATAAACAAGTCAAGATATAAATTACTGCATGTAGAGCACACTTAGAAAGAACTCAGACGAAATGTTAGTTAGTCGACCTGTAATGTGATCATGTATATTGCCTCCAGGACTTCAGCACGAATTTCAGGATCATCAACTGGTTCACGCTCAATTGAGAGAGCACTACTAAGCTCAAGTGGCATTTTTGATCTATCTTGCTGACTGTAAATCTAGGCACCATTCACCATATCAACAGGAGAGGAAACAAAAAGAAAAAATGAAGAGTAGCAGAAAGAAACAGAACTCTGTATATTTTAGTATTGCAACTCGTAAGCAGATAGAACTATAGAACGCTATCTACAACAAAATTTGTGAAGATTCTATAACTCTTTAAAAATAAAAGGCAGGAGACAAATGCGGGAGAGAATATTCATATGATGTGTTTTAGTAAATAAAGGATACTTTTCATCTAACGTTCTTGCACTAAAAAGTAAAGAATCCAGCATTCCTTAGCCTAATTGATAAGAAAGTTCTAAAGTCAAGAAGCAGGTGCTTATCTTACCTTGTTACCGGCAACAGGTAGAAGCAGAGCTGGCCAGAGAAACTCTAAAATCAAAAGCAAATTCTGCAGCTCACTCACAGCTTCAAAACAACAGTTACAAATAGTTCCAGAAACCTATAAGCAAACAATCATTGTACTAAAGAGGTTAGCAGTGTGTCTAACTACACTTCCTTAAACTAGATTGGCACTATTTTTGGCTGCTCAATCACAAACCACAGTAAGCTATCCTTGATAGATGAAGAATTTGAATCCATTAAGAAAGCCTAAAGCCACATGGTAAAGTAGAAATATAGAGCATGAATTTACAGATCAATAACAGTAAGCCAGTAATCGATTATAAAGCCACAAACTTTGGCCATATGTTCAACCACACAATAAGCAAATTAATCATAGAAAGCAAAACGTACCGGGGCTGCTTGATGTCTTCAGCAATATGGCTGGATCTGCAGCAAACACCTTCATCTCAGTTTTTACAAATTACAAAACTATTAATATCAATTAGAATCGAACAGAGGTAGAAAGATCTATAGATATATACAGATATAGAGATAGAGAGAGTACTTGAGAGAAAGGCTCTGGATCTGCAGAATATGAAGAAGAATAAAGGTGCGGGTAAAGCGACGGTCCCGCTCAGGTCCTCATTGTCAACTTGCCGCTGTGCTTGATGTTCTACACCTTGCGGTCGCGATCTAGCTCTTTGAGGGCCTAGATGACCGGAGTGGCGGCGGAGACCAGAGACGAAGAGAAAACTAAGAGGACTGACGATCCTTCCAGTCCTTGGCAATCTCCTTGATGATCTCGAATTCTCGATGACGAAGAGAAAACTGAGAAGATTATCGAAGAGAAGAAAGAGAGGCCGAGAGGCCAGAGAAGAAAGAGAGAGACTGAAATGATTAGGTCGAGAGAAGAAAAGAGAGGCGAGAGGAAATGAGGATTCGACTCGAGGAAGGGCGACTACAGCGAGGTAAGTTGGTCTCCAAACCCTAATAAAAAACGACGTCGTTTTGTAGTAAGTGAACAGTATTTCAGTTTTGCGGTTCGGTTCGGTTCGGTTCGGGCCGAAACCGAAAACCGAACCGAACAGATTCGGTGCGGTGCGGTTTTTTCATGTTCGGTGCTGTTTTTTTCTGCTGCGGTTCGGGTATCGGTGCGGTTTTTTTCGGTTTTCGGTTTCGCGAGCCCACCCCTAATTTGCAGAATGGTAGATCACCAATAATTGATTTCATCTCCACTCCAAGATTAGCAAGGGCGTCAGCCACTCAATTTTCTGGATTGACTAGCTCAAAAGTTCTCTCTCCTTGTTTCAAGTCTGTCGGTAGACTGGTAGTTGTAAACAGGTTACTTCAAGTGAAAATCTCAACTGGCAAAACGACAAGGAAAACCAGCCAAGAAAAACAATTTGTGCTTCTTTCCACAGCAGCATAGAGGATATCGATATTAGTTTAGTAGAGTACTCATTTATCTTATTGTAAACATAAATATACACGTATAGCTTTGTTTTTTTTTTTTTTTTTGCAAGTCAATCTTATCCAAAGAAAAACTACTCTGGTTGGACGGAGAAATAACTAGCCAAAACGAGTCAAACATAGATGTTTCAAACAGGTATTTCTGTCGTTGAGCAGCTATGTATCTAATTTCTACTATTCAGACTCCATAACAGACTAGTTGTCAAAAAAAAAAAAAAGACTCCATAACAGACTGACCTTTCCAGTTTCAACATCTGGACTTTAAGAATCAAATAACACTTACGGGCCGACAAGGTATATGAGTTCGACATTAGCACCCCCAGTGAGTTGACACGACGTAGAAGCCATACTTGAATTTAGATACCGCTTGCAATAAGCATTTAACAGGCAACACTAATCGTGGACACTAGGCCTCATCATATGGCCCTTGGGCCCTAAGCCCACCCGGCCCGTAGGGCCGAAGCCCGGCCCGGCCCTTCCATTAGGGCGGGCCGGCCCGACCCTTTTTATTTAGGGTAGGGTATGGGTCACACAAATAAAGCCCGGCCCTACCCTACGGCCCGGCCCGATTGAGCCCGTAAGGGCTAGGCCCGGCCCTAACCCGGCCCTAAAATTTATATTTTATTTTTGTTATTTTCTATTACATGTGTTATATGTATAAAAGTAATAAAACTATGGAAGTGTAGAAAATTATTTCAATCTACCATATTAGGAAATGAGTCTTTTAAATTGAGCCATATTTTGAGAAGAAAAAAATAATTTTTTTTAAAGAATTAACCGTTAATTCGGCAAAAACGCCGCCGTTTTAATATAATCTTATGGGTATTTCAATATTTACCAATAATTACTGTTAACTAATTAACTGTAATAATTACAAAGCTATTATTTCAAATTGGACAATATATTCATGTAATACCAATTTTGAAATAAATCAAGTAATCAACATAACTAAAAATAATCAATTGGTCGAGTTGAAACCTTTTTACCAATGTAATGTTAACTTCTTAATGAGCAAAATGGGGGACGAAATGGAATTTTTTAAAATGAACCGCTGGATGTTGTTTGCATATGAATATATGTTAGTGGTAGAAATTTCAACAATTTCCACATTCGGTTGGACCTCGATCTACCCGGTCAACTCAATACCCTAAATAGAACATAAAACAAATATGTTCTTAACCAGTCCTTGGCAATTCACTTTTTTCGATCTTTCAGCTCCCACACTCTCATGGGTAGGGGGTCTACTTATGGATGTCAAAATTCCGTAACGTTTGTCCGCGCATGGTGCCGCTCCCCTTAGGGAAGTTTGCTTGTGCAAAGCGTTGACCGCTCCATTAGGTGCCTTATTCACGGCGGATCGGCCTAATTTCTTTACACAATACCTATCACTATTGTATAAACATATAAGAATTTTCAGATTGATCGATTTTCATTTCAAAATTTTTGGATCGCACATAATCCTTATATGTCTTGTAATGTAGTATAACTAGTTTATTAGGCTTGTTACCCTCCATGAGCAAAATGAGGGACGAAATGGAATTTTTTAAAATGAACCGCTGGATGTTGTTTTCATATGAATATATGTTAGTGGTAGAAATTTCAACAATTTCCGCATTCGGTTGGACCTTGATCTACCCGGTCAACTCAATACCCTAAATAGAACATAAAACAAATATGCTCTTAACCGGTCCTTGGCAATTCACTTTTTTCGATCTTTCAACTCCCACACTCTCATGGGTAGGGGGTCTACTTATGGATGTCAAAGTTCCGCAACGTTTGTCCGCGCATGGTGCCACTCCCCTTAGGGAAATTTGCTTGTGCAAAGCGTTGACCGCTCCGTTAGGTGCCTTATTCACAGCGGATCGGCCTAATTTCTTTACACAATACCTATCACTATTGTATAAACATATAAGAATTTTCCGATTGATCGATTTTCATTTCAAAATTTTTGGATCGCACATAATCCTTATATGTCTTGTAATGTAGTATAACTAGTTTATTAGGCTTGTTACCCTCCATGAGCAAAATGGGGGACGAAATGGAATTTTTTTAAATGAACCGCTGGATGTTGTTTTCATATGAATATATGTTAGTGGTAGAAATTTCAACAATTTCCGCATTCGGTTGGATCTCGATCTACCCGGTCAACTCAATACCCTTAATAGAACATAAAACAAATATGCTCTTAACCGGTCCTTGGCAATTTACTTTTTTCGATCTTTCAGCTCCCACACTCTCATGGGTAGGGGGTCTACTTATGGATGTCAAAATTCGGCAACGTTTGTCCGCGCATGGTGCCGCTCCCCTTAGGAAAGTTTGCTTGTGCAAAGCGTTGACCGCTACGTTGGACGCCTTATTCACGGCGGATCGGCCTGATTTCTATACACAATACCTATCAATGTTGTATAAACATATGAGAATTTTCAGATTGGTCGATTTTCATTTCAAAATATTTGGATCTCACATAATCCTTATATGCCTTGTAATGTAGTATAACTAGTTTATTAGGCTTGTTACCCTCCATGAGCAAAATGGGGGACGAAATGGAATTTTTTAAAATGAACCGCTGGATGTTGTTTTCATATGAATATATGTTAGTGGTAGAAATTTCAGCAATTTCCGCCTTCGGTTGGACCTCGATCTACCCGGTCAACTCAATACCCTAAATAGAACATAAAACAAATATGCTCTTAATCGGTCCTTGGCAATTCATTTTTTTCGATCTTTCAGCTCCCACACTCTCATGGGTAGGGGGTCTACTTACGGATGTCAAAATTCCGCAACGTTTGTCCGCGCATGGTGCCTCTCTCCTTAGGGAAGTTTGCTTGTGCAAAGGGTTGACCGCTACTTTGGACGCCTTATTCACGGCGGATCGGCCTAATTTCTTTACACAATACCTATCACTATTGTATAAACATATAAGAATTTTCAGATTGGTCGATTTTCATTTCAAAATTTTTGGATCGCACATAATCCTTATATGCCTTGTAATGTAGTATAACTAGTTTATTAGGCTTGTTACCCTCCATGAGCATTGTCAGATTGGTCAATTTCCATTTCGAAATTTTTGGCCCGCCCGAATAAGCCATATATTTTTTTCTATTTTTTAATTACGTTTCTCTTTTTTCTATAATATGCAATTTATCTCTTTCTTTGTAATTGATTTCATAAGTTTTGTTTTCTTTAATTTCTATTTTCTTTGTTAGACAACAATTAATATTGGGAGATTTATATAGATAGTTAATTGAATATAACCACCTTAAGTAAGATTAATAAATGTTATAAGTTACAAGTATTACATTAATATAAAATATGTTCAATAAAAAACAATGAGTCTTTTATCACCAAAATATACCATTAAGCCATATTTTGAGAAGAAAAAACTAATGTTTTTTTTTTTGTTAAACAAAATAAGGCCCTTTTTGGCCCATTTCAGCCCTATTTGGCCCTATTTGAGGGCCGGCCCGACCCAGCCCTTTCGGCCCTAACGGATCGGGCTTTTCGGGCGGGTAAGGGTTAGCATATTTAAGCCCTGGCCCGACCCTACCCGGCCCTAAATTTTGTTGACTTTGACTAGGCCCGGCCCTGCCCGACCCTAAGCCCTAAAATTTAGGGTAGGGCCGGCCCTAGCCCGGCCCATGATGACCCCTAGTGGACACACAAGAAGGTTAGGCAAGACCAAATGGCTCATCAAGCAAATAATTAAGATTTAGCTTGTTGAGGATTTCTAGGATACTTATGTAATACTAGCTACTCTCTTGGTTAAGAGGATTTACCCTGCACCCCCTACACTATACACCCTAAGTACAAAGTCCCGAGCTTCCCACTGCATGTTATATTTGGAGGAAACTAGAGTATTCTTACTCAAAAGCAGTCCACAAGTGCCCTATTCTCCTTTCTCAATAATCAGCATCATTCAAATTGGGTTATAAAGACTACATCAATTATAACAAAATAACTATTTCAAACATGGATCAAACCAGAAACAACCGAAAGTCCATACTGCTATTAGTATCCATAAGTCGGGTCACTAACCATTAAAATATCACATTCCTTGATCCTAAACTAACAACAATCAGAATAATAAGGTCAGAAATATCAAATTACTGAACAGAACAAACAAAAGAATTGAAGTTAAACTCTATACATCAATTGAACCTAACCCCATCAATCTCAAGCTACTAATCTCATTAGTAAAAACTCATGCTCCTATAACCATACATCTCAATATCAATAGCCCCATTTCGAAACCGTGAGAATTGGAGAAATGTAAGAACTCAAGTAAGAGATAAAACCAGTCAACAGAGGCCTCACTCACTCAGACAGCAGCCGCCGCAATCTCTACCTCCGCCGGTCATCGTCCCAGTCCCATTATTCGAAATCGTGAGCGGCACGTCACTGCACAGCACCCTCAGCAGCCGCCGCCTCAGCCTCCACCCGCCTTTCCGGAACTGAACCCTAGCCAGCAGCTTGATATTGAAACTCACCGCCCCCTGCGCCGCCCTGTCCGCGTCGATCCCACTAGCCACCCTGTCGCCGACGAACGAGTTCGCCGCCGAGAAAGTCACGTTCACGGCGCTTCAGACTCTCTTCCCCTGCCGGAACGGCGGGATTTAGGTCTCGGAAATGAAGCCGGAGCGGGAGAAGACGGAGGAGCCGATCTTGTCGTACTCGATGGTCATCTTCTTGTTGGGGTTGAAGATGTCGAAGACGTCGAAGCCGACGGACCAGGTGCCGGTGAGGGACTAGCGGGAGGAGGAGACGTTGAGGTTGGTTGTCACGGCCCGAATTTTGAATAAAGGATTCAAATCCGGAACATGAATCATAACAATTACAAATAACGTTCTGAATTTTTTTCTCAGAAACAACACACCTCACACCACCCAATAATACATAAACCAAATCCTCAAGTTATCTATTACAGCTCACTCTCACCGAATCAAATTGTAAGGCTCAAAAGAGCATAACTCACCTCACAAATACAAATGCTGTAAATCAAAAACTAATACTCTAAACCGCACGACCACCGCCCTGGTTCTCCTAACCTGCAGGATTATCCGCTACACCATTTGAATGGTGTACCGAGATTGCAACAATACAAACCCGGTAAGCTTTTGAAGCTCGTATGAGTAAATTTAAGAATTGCACAATTTAAAGTAATCAAATCAACTCAAGCATTTTCTTTTTGCATAATAATTGAAGTGTACAACGTCACTTCAAGCATCAATCAACTCACATCTCACAATGACCACTACAACACAACTACACGTTCTCTCTCCAATATACAAAGATATCCTCATGGGCATACGATTCTTATTTTAATCCCCCATGCAGTATATTATACTCTAAGGCATACGATAACTCACATTATCCCCCTAGCAGTATAGTGTACTCAAGGGCATACAATAACTCAAGGTTATTCCCCAAGCAGTACAAAGGCAGACAGACTAGAGCTCAAAGATATACTCATGGGCATACGATTCTTATTTTAATCCCCCATGCAGTATATTATACTCTAAGGCATACGATAACTCACATTATTGCCCTAGCAGTATAGTGTACTCAAGGGCATACGATAACTCGAGGTTATCCCCCAAGCAGTACAAAGGTAGACAGACTAGAGCTCTAACTGAATCGTAATGTGTCACCTTGGCCAAGGTTCACCCTTACGATAATACTTGCCTCAATTCACTCGACTCCTCATTTAATTCATCTCAACGACTCAACTATCGCACTTTACTCAATTACTCTTTAACATAATCAACTCAACATATAAGATAGGCCTCAATTCACTCGACTCCTCATTTAATTCATCTCAACGACTCAACTATCGCACTTTACTCAATTACTCTTTATCATAATCAACTCAACATATAAGATAAGCCTCAATTCACTCGACTCCTCATTTAATTCATCTCAACGACTCAACCATCGCACTTTACTCAATTACTCTTTATCATAATCAACTCAACATATAAGATAAATTATATCTTCTAAAGAGTAATGCTCGAATAATAACTCATTTAACCACATTAATACTTCACTCAATGTCACACCATCCAATATTTATTCCTCGTAAATATTTATATACAAAATTATTCCCTCAGGAATGATTACTAATACTCACTATAATTCACATGCACTAAAATCAGGAAATTCATTTTTATAGTTTAAATACATTTTACTTACCTATGGACCGTAGTTGAGCAAGTCCATATAATTTAAAATAAATATTTATTTTCATAAAACAATTTCCACAATTTCACAATTAAATAAAATCACCGAATTTCGGTTCGTAAATGAACCATGTGCGATTTACTCACCTCGAATCCCGCTGCGTCTTCTTAGCAGCTCAAAATACGATTTACAATCGTCCACCAACTTAAACCGTCAGTCACCTAATCAGATACGATCTTAACTTAGCAAATCATTCATAAACCACACAAATACTACAATCCAAAGGTCGGATTCTAAATTAATGATGATCCAACGGTCGGATCGTAATTAAACAATGATCCAACGGTCGGATCGAAATTAAACGATGATCCAACGGTCGGATCCTCACAGATCGCCCTTAGGATCATCCTCCAAAATTATCTCAAAAATCAAACAGTCAGATCTTCCTGAATCGTCCTTACAAACATCTCCACAAAATTTTATGAAAATCCGACGGTCGGATTCTCACGAATCGCATTCCGAAACACTATTTCACAATTATACGAAGATCCAACGGTCGGATCTTCGCCCGTGACCTCACAAAGTCATCGGAAAAGTCATACGATCAACATATTAAAATTTGAAGCAAAACCGATGGTCAGATCTTCGCAGATCGTAAACAGAATATAAAACGTAAAAACGTTAAATAGTAACGTCAAAACGTAAATCCACTATTTATCAACTTTTTCTAAAATAACCTTGTAATATATCAAAACGCTCGTATGGATGCGTAGATCATCGTCTAGATGCTGAAAACTCAAAAAAAGGTCCGACACGCCGCCACAAGGGCGGTCAGACGGCGGTCAACGACGGTCAACCACCTCCGATGCAAAAGTCGTCAACTACAAACTTCTTCAAAATAAAAGGGTGATCAACATTCATACCTAGAGCTAAGTCTGGTTCCGCCTAGATCGTCCTGGATCAAGCTTGGAAGTTGGATTAATCTCGTGCGTCTGATCAGATTCCAGATCGAATCAGGAACGTCGAAATCTTCAACTGGTGATCTTTCACTCCATAGTCAAAATCGTCATGCAAGGCTTATATGGGGATGATCAGGGGGAAGACTAGATCACAAAAGTCGGAAGGATCGGCCCGTGAAACACCGACACGGCCAGGATCCGGTCGGGTCCGATTTGCTCCGCCTGGGTGGCTTCGATCTCCACCTGAGGGCGGCGGCTGCTCAGGAAGACACCGGGTTGAGGCTGGGCGTGGAGTGGCGATCACGGGGGAGCTCGGGTCCGGGGCCGGAGGGGGGAGAAATCCCCGGGTCGGGTCGCGTCTGACCTGGCGGGTCTGAGGCCGAGAGAGAGAGAAATCGGAGAGGGCTGGGGACTATTCCGCAAAAAAGGAATTTTTTCGTCCTTAATGAAAAAAAAAACAGAAAATTTCCAATTTATAGAAAATTCCCAATTTTCAAAAATTCATAACTTATTCATACGAACTCCGAATATTGCGTTCCACATATGTACGAGATCGTATCGACGAGTTCTACAACTTTCATGAAGAAATTTTCCCCAAATTTTGTACTTATAAAAAGTCAATTTTCAAGAGCCCCTAAATAACGTTCGTTTTCGAAAATAAAATCGTTCGAACTAATTCCACAACTTCTCCAAGATTCGTACTCGCTCCCAAGACTGTGTAATCATTTCTAAAAATCCACAGAATTTAATTTGTATTTTTCGGGGTATTACATTGGTGACGGTGAACGAGTCTACTCGGAAGTCGGGGATCTTGGGGAGGACGACGAGCCAGTCGACTCGGACGATTTGGGTTTGGGTTTAAAAGGCAAAACGAGTGAGAAGGAAATGTGGGTTTTGTAAAGGAAAATTAATCAAGTGAAGAACCTAGCGGTGAAGAACTTTACTCTTTTGATTTCTACTGAACTTCGAATTTTCCAAAAATGAAGACGAACGGTGCCGTCGTGCCTCTGTGAGAATATGACGCGTAGAATGTGGAATCTTCTAGCTTAAGAGCATCTGCCCCCATAGGCTATTTACTATATACCAAAGATGTGTTCACTTTTCACGCTGATACTGTTCACGAACAGTAAATTTACGATTATGCCCTCAATTTTATGTTGACTGTTCACTCGGTTACGGTTCATAGGACAGTGAAGTGACAGTTTTGCCCTCCTTTGATATATATATTTTTTTTCGGCTGTGTATCGATCTTATCTTCTTTTCTCTTCTACAGTTGGCTGTTGCTGTATCGATTTTATCTTCTTCTCTACTCACCAATCCTCAAAAGAACAACAACCCGAAAACAAAATCAAACAAAGAAATACAGGAAGAGAGATGTGAAGGATTGACAACGAAAACGAGGTAACATCGCCTTTGCCCTCCTTTTTTCTCCGTCATTGTGTGTTTGTTTGCTTTGTGCGAGGAGATAGAGAGATCGATTGTTGCTGGAATCACGTAATCAACATCGATCTCCATAGTAACTGGGTTAGCAGAATTTCTCATCTAACAAAAACTTGAGAATCTGGTTTTTGATTGAGGGCTTTTTCTGCTGCAATCACGTAATAAACATCGATCTCATAGTAACTGGGTTTCTAGAATCTATTGATTGGTATTGATTTATTGAATTTGGTTGATTTGTAGATGTAGATCACCTTTATGATTGTCAATTCGTGATTCTGAGATTGTTATTATGGTAGCCACTTTGGGTATTCTCCAAATCCCTTGATTAAACTAGAGCCAGAGAAGACCTTGGTTGTGAAGACTTGAAATTCTCAGTTAATTATTTCGTAATTCGATTTTTGTTCAATTGTATGATATATGAATTGTGGGCATGATTCGTATATCGTTGTATGAGAAATTTGGTTTCAAATGAGTTTATTTTCGAAACAAACGTTATTTAGGGGGGGGGGGGTCACTAAAATTGACTTTTTGTACGTACAAAATTTGGGAAAACTTCCTTCATGAAAGTTGCAGAGCTCGTCGATACGAGTTCGTGCATATGCAGAACGCAAGAATCGGTGTTCGTACGAAGAAGTTATCGCGTTTGGAAAAGTTTCCATTTTGGGTATATATACCTAACTATTTTTGGAAATTTCCAAAAATAGCTAGGGTTTCCATTTTTGGCAGCCGCACCGTTTTCTTCTCTCTCTCCCTCCTGAGCCCGAGCCGAAAATAGAGCAAGGAGTCTCCGGCTCCGTTCTCCCTCCTCCGGCCACCAAACCACCTCCCACGGCTTCATCTCGACCTTGCGCAGCTGCTAGTGGCAGTCTTGCGCCGTGGCACGGCTTGTAGCGGCAGTAGGAAGCTTGTTTCCATTTCCGGCCGTTTTGAGTGCGAAGTGAATAACTCGAGCTACCGGCCACCAAAACTTGATATTCTTGGCTCATTAGACTCACCTAAACTTTCTGAACAAGCACCAAGAAGGCCCGGACCTGGGGAGATCGATTTCACGCTCGTCGGAGGGTTCGCCGCTTTCTGCAAATTTTCCAGCCAAACCAGACTGTTTGAGGTATTTTCGATCACTTTCGTTCATTTTCTGACTTCGAGCTAGTTTTGAAAGTTTCTCAAAATGATTAAACAAAGAGGAAAAGCTCGGCCCCGACACCATAGGCGGTGGTCGGCGGTGGATCTGTCCCTAACTCCGGCGGCCTTTTTCGGCCACCTCCGGGGATCCCAAGGGCAGTTTATGTCCATTTTTATGTTCTACGTGTTCATACAATCATTTCGATATATAGCATGTGAATTTTGGATATCGTATGATTTAGTTATGAATTTTACGATTTCGTTCGATTTCTATCGTTCGATTTGTGATATGTGAAGATTCGGACGGTCCGACAGACTTATAGTTTTGTTATAATGATCTTAGGACTGTCTCGAAGACTTTGTGTGGGCACGGGTGAAGATCCGACCATTGGATCTTCATATAAGGGCGTTTTTGAATTGTATGTGAAGTTAATCATCGTATTTGGTTAGGTGATTGACGGTTTGAGTTGGCGGACGATTTTGAACCGTATTTTAAGCTGTTGAGAAGACACAGCGGGATTGGAGGTGAGTAAATCTCACATGGTTCATTTACGAACTGAATTTCCTTATTGCACAATTAATTGCTATGCATGAAAAATGGTTTTAAGGAATGAGTTTTTAAGTATATAAAAAATTAATTTCTTGGTTTTTACTCCGTGTGAACTAAAGTTGATATTAGTGGTCATTCCTGAGTGGATGATTACGTATATATATATTTACGTGATTATATATGGAATGGTGTGGCATTGAGGTGTGTGTGGAATTGTGATAGCTTGTTATGATATGATATTGTTTGTGCAATTGCCATGATTAATTGTGATAATGATGATTGATGAATGTTTGTAATAAGTATGTTGACCTTGTGAGTTGAATAGAAGTAGAGAATATAGGGTTCCGAGGACCAAATGGTCTAAGGATCTTCGGTTAATGATGACCGGAGTGTATGTGCTCTGAGGACAGGGGAAAAGTCCAAAGAGCGACGGTTTAATGTTAACCGAAGTATATTGTTCTGAGGACAAGGAGGTCCAAAGTTCGAGGGTTATCAAGTTAACCTAGGTTGTTTACTTGAACCTAGGCCAAGGTAACATGTGACGATGTGGTTAGAGCTCTAACGTGTTATGGGATGGGACCAAAGTGGTGATATTTGTGGTTAGGAGATTGAGGGAATGTATTCCTCGTTGTTTTCCGATGAGTTGGTTTGACGTTTTCTTTGTGGTTGTTGAGATTGTTGGTTGTTTACTTGAGTTAAAAGAATTGTGATTTATTAAATCAATCATTCATTTCTTATTTACTCACTCGCTTAGCAAAAAGCTTACCGGGTTTTGTGTTGTTGCAATCCCGGTACACTATCAAACGGTGTAGAGGATAATCTTGCAGGTCAGGATAATCAGGGTGGAGAGCGAGCTGAGTAGGGCAGCAGGGTTGACGTCAGCACTTGGTCTATTTTGGTGTGTTTTATAGACTCTTTTGAGCGTAACTTTTATTTATGGTGGAATTGTAATATTTGACTCAAGTGATAGTTTGCTACGAAGTTTGTTTTATGTTTTGTGAGACGTTAGTTAGAAAAAAAATTCAAGACGTTATTTGCATTGGTTATTATTCATGTTTCGGATTTGAATTGGTTATTATTCATGTTTCGGATTTGAATTTGTTATTCAAAATTCGGGGTGTGACAATTTGGTATCAGAGCGTAAGGTATATATTTGGTGATATGTTAATACCTTCCGAGTGATAACCCGTCTGCAACGGATCCCCATCGTGTGCTCTTCGGTATTGACAATTTCATTGGCTATGTGGGAGTGTTAGGAGTCGTCTAGGACGTTAGGACGTATTATGACAGGGTCCGCCCCGGATTCCACCCTGGAATCCGAAGTGGCCCCGCGGGACCCACCTTTAAAGAAGGTTTACCAAAAATTTCGGCATAACCTCCCTTAAAAATGGGTAACCCAAAACCTGTAGAATTTCAATTTCACTTCTAAACAACCCTCCCAAAAACTCCTGGAGCCACCCTGCTCCCAAAACCGCACAACTTCACAATTTAGAGTACCAAATTATCCAAATAACTCAAATTACAACCAAGTCATAGGTTACACTATCAGTACAAAATACTCAAGGTTATCAGAGCAATCTAGAACCAAAAGAAATAACGATACACAAAGTAGGTTAGCAAGTAACCTACGAGGGATAGGTGACAGCGGTGGTGCTAAGCCTCAACTCCTAAAGCCGAACAGCTACACTGCGAACTGGGCATTTGAAACCGAAGGGCCCAGGGGAAAGTACAAGAAAAACATTAGCGTGAGTGGACAAAAATAAACAATTTCAAATAAAAGGGATTTTATACTTTCCCACATTTATTTCTCTAAAAACTTCCAATGCATGCAATGATTAATGACAAATAAACAAGAGGAGTTCCACTCATGAAAACCGACTAGCCCCGCTAGTCACATACGATTTAAAAGAAAAAGTTGGAACTCCGATACTTACGGAAAATAAGACCAGCCCCGCTGGTTAAACAAAAATCGAGCTAGCCCCGCTAGCTAAGTAGTAAAGTGAGTAGGGGAAGGCGATAGCCATACGAATGAGCCTCCCAGGCTTGGGTGATAGCCTCCCAGGCTATAAATACTCCCATGACTCCCGTAATATACCCTTACGCCACTAAGTGTAGCGATAGGATACCGGGCTACAGAATTACTGTCACAAAGACAGTAACCTGCGCCACAAAGGCAGAGGGCTACGGTGATCCCATCACCGCGCCACAAAGGCAGAAAATCAATGCTAGCAATGATAAGTCACCCAAAGTATGGCAAAAGAAAATCCGAAAACCTCATAAATCCATAAAACTTCCCCAACTCGTAAAAGAATTTCCCATGACGTGTCCCACACGCCAAGATAATTTCATCAACAAAATAAATAGGATATAAATAAGTATAAAGGTTAACTTCATCGAATCTCAAATTGCCGAATATAAGTATATTATAAATAGTATAAATCCGGAAATCACATCGGAAATAAATGAATAAAAGAAAATAAGCATAATCTAATGACGTGACCCCGCACGCCATAAAATCTCCAAGTAAATCAATTAACCAAAACCGTTTCCGAAAATAACCGTGTGCTCAAGAAAGTAAATTGATAAATAATTTATAACTTCGGAACTATTTAAATAAATGCATGCATCAATCTTCGAAAAATAAAAGTCCACTCACGATATACGGCTAACGTGGTATCCAAGCGTAAGGATCCTCGTCGAGCGATAGGTCGGTATCACGTCCTGTACACAATTTTAATCCGTAAACAACAATTTGATAACTATTTACGATAATCAATAATTAATCTCAAAACCCATAACCTCAACTTCTCCAATCCTCTTCCACACCCAATCAAACTTCACCAATCCTTACCAAACTCCACCATTAATATCCATCCGTCGATTAATGTATTCCATATCGGAACAAGGGAAATCCGAAGGTCGGATTCCCACAATTCAACAACCGAAACTCCCAAACTTCGGAAATTCATAATCCATGTCAAACTTCTCCCAAACTTAACCAAAATCACATAATTAACTTCTACAACAATTATACAATTTAAAGGGCTAAAACTGAAATTAAAACACTGCCCACACACGCCTCCACGCGCCGCCACAGTGGCAGCGCGTGGGCCCCACGCGCCGGCGGCCACTACCTCCGATGGCCACCATATTTTGACAGTAGCACCTACTCAACACACTGATCGATTCTCTCAACTACAACACAACCCAATTTTACCTTTAAACAGTCGAAATCGGCCGGTGAAATTTTTCCCAGAAAACTCCAAGAACCCTAGAAATTTCAATTCGTTAATTCGACCTCTACACTGCAAATTGAAATGAAAGACCTTAGGGGAAATGATCTATGTCAAAAACCGAACCTTCGACGCCGGTTTGGTGGCCGGAGACGGCCGGAATCGCCGGAAATCGTCAAAACCCGCAAGTTGCTACAGTAACCTTCACAGCAAGAAATCGAGCTCCTCCGGCCAAATCTCCCCAAAATACCACCACAGATGCGTCAAGGGGGAGGAGAAGAGCTTGGGGATGGCCGGATTTCGCTGTGTGTCGGCCGGAGGAGGGAGAAATCGAAGGAGGAAGAATCGGGCCAAAGAGGAAGGAAATGTCGGGGGAGGAGAGAGACAGAGCCGGGTAGGTTTCCAAAAATGGAAACTTACCACAGTAACTCGGCTATTTATAGAAACTTACCATGAACAGTAACCGTAAACAGTAACTTTAATTTTTCGTTTATAACTTTCACATACGAACTCCAATTTTTACGCACCACATATGCACGCGCTCGGTTTAACGCCCTCTACAACTTTCATGAAGGAAATTTTCTCAAATTTTGACCCGAACAAAAAGTCAACTTTTAGGGCCACTAAACGTACTGAAACGATAGTAAAAGTGAAAATAAAGGTCGTTTACCGTCCAAATGACTAGTAAATGGGTAATTGAGATATGGGACGTTACATATTAGGAGTTGAATTAACCTCAATGTGTTAGTAACTTGGTTAATATGGACTTGTATTGACTTATGCTGTGTTTTAAGTGTTATACATGTATTAACCAGGTATGCTATGCTCCTTAGGTAATGGATATTGTGGGAGGCAGAGGTAAGGGTCGAGGTAGACCCAGAGGTAGAGGTAGAAGCCGAGGTAGGGGAGAGATTCCACACATTGAAGTATATGAGGAAGAGGTGGAGGCGCCATTTGTTGAGCATCCTGTTCCACCTGAGGTTGTGGTTAATGATCCCACTCGTCTGTTAGTGTTGGCGAGGGACATTAATTGGTTGGGAGCAACAAAATTTGGGGGAGGTACAGATTATATGGTGGCTGATCAATGGATCGAGGATTTGCAGACCTATTTTGAGTAGATTGTCTGTGATGAGATTGAGAAGAGGAAGCTAGCCACTTTCATGCTCAAGGATGAGGCTAGGGTGTGGTGGAATTGCACTCAAAGGACTATTGACGTGTCCACCATGACCTAGGATGGATTTGTGAGGATATTCAGAGAGAAATACTTCCAAGCTTCTGTGAAGGAACAGTTGGAGAGAGATTTTCTCTCACTAACTCAAGGGAAGATGAGTGTGAGAGAGTATGAGGTAGAGTTCTCCAGGCTATATCGGTTTGTGAAACCATTAGATGTTGAAGATTTGGCTAAGAAGTTTCAGCGGGGGTTGAATGCTTCTATTGAGCGAGATGTGGCCATTATGGAGCTGAGAACAAAGGAGCAGATCTTAGCTAAAGCCTTGATCATTGAGCAGCAGAATCTGATCCACAAGGAGAAGGAAACAGTTAAGAGAGATTCCCAGGGAAAAGGGAAGGCAGTAGCAGGGAGTAGTGGGTCCCGAGATTATAAAGGTGGCCACTGGAAGAGACAGAAGACTCAGTTCTACCATCAGGCCCCAGCTAGGGCAGTAGTAACTTCTCCTCCTATTCAGGCTTCACCTATCAGGCGTGTAGCACCAGTAGCTCCTATGAAGTGTTATAACTGTAATGAGTTTGGTCATCTTGCTAAGACTTGCACTAAGCCCAGGTTTAGGGCATGTTTTCGATGCGGACAGATGGGACATCTTGCAAGGGACTGTACTCGACCTCAGAGTGGGGGACAGGGTAACCAGCAGAGAGCCTTACCTCCAGCACCAGCCAGAGTCTTTGCCATCTGCCAGAGAGGCACTGGGGTGGAAGGTACCTTGTCTATCTATAACTATCTTGCTAGAGTACTGTTTGATATGGGAGCCTCCCACTCTTTCATATATAGTTCTGTGGTAGATGTGTTGGGTTTGACTGCTAAACTGCTTACTAGATATTTGTGTGTTACATCACCTTTTTGCGTCTTTCTTGAGCTTAGTATGTTTTGTGATGATTGCCCTATTGTAATTTGTGGTAGAGAGTTCACAGCATCTTTGATTGTGATTCCAGATCACACGTATGATGTGATTTTAGGTTTGGATTGGTTGAGTCCGAACTATGCAGTGATTGATTGTTTTAGAATGATTGTGTCTTTCCATGCCCCTGGGCAACCAGTGTTTCATTATCGTTGCCTGAGATCTGACGTCGCCATGAGGGCAGGGATCTTGGCACACATTAAATCAGTGGGTAGTACTTCAGAAATTATAGGGATTCTGGTAGTGTCAGAGTATGCCGATGTGTTCCAGGAGATACCAGGATTACCTCCGAAAAGGGTAATGGACTTCTCCATTGATGTGATACCAGGTACCGCACCGGTATCGAGAGCACCTTATCGGATGGCTCCAGCTGAACTTCAGGAGTTGAAGGTTCAGATTGAAGGATTACTTGCACAAGGGTTCATTCGGGCTAGTGTTTCTCCTTGGGGCGCACCAGTGCTGTTTGTGAAGAAGAAAGATAATTCACTCCGATTATGTGTAGATTATCGACAGCTAAACAAGGTGACCATCAAGAATAGGTATCCCTTGCTTAGGATTGATGACTTGTTCAATCAGCTTAGGAAGGCTACGGTGTTCTCCAAAATTGATTTGAGATCTGGATATCACCAGTTGAGGGTGAAGGATGAAGATATTTCTAAGACGGCATTTAGGACCAGGTATGGGCATTATGAGTTTCTTGTCATGCCTTTTGGTCTAACTAATGCACCTGAAGCATTCATGGACTTGATGAACCGCACTTTCAGTCCTTACTTAGATCAGTGTGTGTTGGTGTTCGTTGACGACATCTTGATTTATTCAAAGTCGTCCGACGAGCATGAGAAGCATCTGAGGGTGGTGCTGCAGATTTTGAGAAAAGAAAGGTTGTATGCAAAGTTTGAGAAGCGCGAATTTTGGCAAAAGGAGGTCAAGTTCCTTGGTCATGTAGTTTCGAAGGATGGAGTTTCTGTGGATCCTTCAAAGGTTGAAGCAGTGATGGGTTGGAGTCCCCCCACTACCGTTACAGAGATCCGTAGTTTCCTTGGTTTGGTAGGGTACTACAGGCGATTCATTGAGGGGTTTTCTAGTATTGCTTCGGCTTTGACCAAGTTGACAAGGAAAGACACTCAATTTGTGTGGACGGATGAATGTGAGAAGGCCTTCAATGAGCTGAAGACTAGATTGACTACAGCTCCAGTGTTGACTATTCCATCTAGTGGCGGTGGTTTAGTTATTTACAGTGATGCTTCTCATCAAGGTTTGGGCTGTGTGTTGATGCAACATGGTAAGGTTGTTGCTTAAGGCTCCAGACAGTTGAAGGTGCATGAGCGAAACTACCCAACTCATGATCTAGAGCTAGCTGCAGTGGTTTTTTCCTTGAAAATTTGGAGGCATTATCTATATGGTGAGAAGTTCGAACTCTTTTCTGATCATAAGAGTTTGAAGTATCTATTCTCTCAGAAGGAGTTGAACATGAGGCAGAGAAGATGTAGGGAGCTCATCAAAGATTATGATTTCACCTTGGAGTATCATCCCGGAAAGGCCAATGTAGTGGCGGATGCTTTAAGCAGGAAAACTAGGGGAATTGTGGCATCTCTTATGGTTCAGGAGTGGCTTATGTTGGAGACTGTATCTGAGTTTGACCTTAAGCCCACAGGAGAAGGACAAGGAATCTTTCTTGGTAGTATCACTTTACAGCTGACCTTGATTTCTAGGATCATTAAGAGTCAGACACATGATGAGTTCGCTCAAATGGTGATTTCTGATATGATTCTTGATGCCAACGAGGAAGGTCCCTCTGAGTGGACAGTTGGAGCTGATGGTGGATTGAGATTTTGATTGAAATTGTATGTTCCGGGCGGTGATAACCTCAAGGAGGAGGTCATGCGGGAAGCACATCGATCTCAATATACAGTACACCCAGGGAGTACCAAGATGTATATGGACCTACGAAGACAGTTTTGGTGGATTGGGATGAAGAGGGATGTGGCTGAGTATGTATCTAGGTGCCTTACTTGTCAGCGGGTGAAGGCAAAGCATCAAAGGCCTGTAGGAATGTTGAAACCTTTGCCGATTCCAGTATGGAAATGGGAAGAGATCTCCATGGACTTTGTGACCGGATTGCCTAGATCCAGACAAAGTTATGACTCTATTTGGGTGATAGTTGATCGTTTGACAAAGTCGGCACACTTCCTTCTTGTGACAAAGACATACTCCGGTGATACATTGTGTAAGTTGTATCTGGATGAGATAGTGAAGCTTCATAGAGTGCCGGTAACCATTGTCTCTGATCTGGATGCTCGTTTCACTTTGGAATTTTGGCGTAGATTCCATAAGGCTTTCGGCACATCTTTGCCTATGAGCATTGCATTTCATCCACAGACAGATGGGAAAACTGAGAGAGTGAACCAGGTGATGGAGGATATGCTTAGAGCCTGTGTTTTGGACTTCAAGGGAAGTTGGGCGGATCATCTACCATTGGTAGAGTTTGCCTACAACAACAGCTATCACTCCAGTATCGGCATGGCCCCATATGAGGCACTTTATGGTAGGCCATGTAGGACTCCTATCTGTTGGGCGGATGTTGGAGAGAAGAAGCTCTTGGGTCCTACGCTTGTTTGGGAGACTACAGAGAAGGTTACGACCATCCGAGACAGGATCCGTACTACACAGAGTAGACAGAAGAGCTATGCCGATCTGAAGAGAAGACCGTTGGAGTTTGTGGTAGGTGATCATGTATTCTTGAAAGTCTCACCTATGAAAGGTGTGGTGAGATTTGGCAAGAAGGGAAAGTTGGCACCGAGATTTGTTGGACCCTTTGAGATTTTGGAAAGGGTCGGAGACTTGGCGTATCGGCTTGCTTAACCAGTTAGCATGTCCGGTGTACACAATGTCTTCCATGTGTCCATGCTCAGGAGGTACATCCGAGATGAGTCCCATGTGATTGATCACGGTACTATTGAGGTGAATCCGGATGTGACCTTCGTCGTTGAACCTGTTCGTATCTTGGATACCCCACGAGGAGGCTTCGTAGGAAGGAGGTTGTTTTGGTTAAGGTGTTATGGAGTCATCATGATGAGGGTGATGCGTCATGGGAGTTAGAGTTTGACATGAGGGCAAAGTACCCACTGTTGTTTGTCGATGAGTTTACTTGAATTTCGGGATGAAATTCCTTTAAGGAGGGTAGACTGTGAAGACCTGAAATTCTCAGTTAATTATTTCGTAATTCGATTTTTGTTCAATTGTATGATATATGAATTGTGGGCATGATTCGTATGTCGTTGTACAAGAAATTTGGTTTCGAATGAGTTTATTTTCAAAACAAACGTTATTTAGGGGGGGGGGTCACTAAAATCGACTTTTTGTACGTACGAAATTTGGGAAAACTTCCTTCACGAAAGTTGCAGAGCTCGTTGATACAAGTTCGTGCATATGCAGAACGCAAGAATCGGTGTTCGTACGAAGAAGTTATCGCGTTTGGAAAAGTTTCCATTTTGGGTATATATACCTAACTATTTTTGGAAATTTCCAAAAATAGCTAGGGTTTCCATTTTTGGCAGCCGCACCGTTTTCTTCTCTCTCTCCCTCCCGAGCCCGAGCCGAAAACAGAGCAAGGAGTCTCCGGCTCCGTTCTCCCTCCTCCGGCCACCAAACCACACCAAACCACCTCCCACGGCTTCGTCTCGACCTTGCGCAGCTGCTAGTGGCAGTCTTGCGCCGTGGCACGGTTTGTAGCGGCAGTAGGAAGCTTGTTTCCATTTCCGGCCGTTTTGAGTGCGAAGTGAATATCTCGAGCTACCGACCACCAAAACTCGATATTCTTGGTTCATTAGACTCACCTAAACTTTCTGAACAAGCACCAAGAAGGCCCGGACCTGGGGAGATCGATTTCAAGCTCGTCGGAGGGTTCGCCACTTTCTGCAAATTTTCCAGCCAAACCGGACTGTTTGAGGTATTTTCGATCACTTTCGTTCATTTTCTGACTTCGAGCTAGTTTTGAAAGTTTCTCAAAATGATTAAACGAAGAGGAAAATCTCAGCCCCGACACCATAGGCGGTGGTCGGCGGTCGATCTGTCCCTAACTCCGGTGGCCTTTTCCGGCCACCTCTGGGGATCCCAAGGGCAGTTTCTGCCCATTTTTATGTTCTACGTGTTCATACAATCATTTCGATATATAACATGTGAATTTTGGATATCGTATGATTTAGTTATGAATTTTACGATTTCGTTTGATTTCTATCGTTCGATTTGTGATCTGTGAAGATTCGGACCGTTCGACAGACTTATAGTTTTGTTATAATGATCGTAGGACTGTGCCGAAGACTTTGTGTGGTCACGGGTGAAGATCCGACCGTTGGATCTTCATATAAGTGCGTTTTTGAATTGTACGTGAAGTTAATTATCGTATTTGGTTAGGTGATTAACGGTTTGAGTTGGCAGACGATTTTGAACCGTATTTTAAGCTGTTGAGAAGACGCAGCGGACGGTTTGAGGCAAAAACATGTGAAATCAATACAGAAATGTCGTCTTTTTGTTAATTTCTTGATGATCGATCAAGTGGTTTGATTAATTGTGGAGGTTCTTCGAAATGATCGATTTCCCGGGTTTGAGATTTTTTGAGTGTCGATATGTGGATGTAAGGGCTATCCTCTGAAAATCAAGTTGTTTGACACTCTCAATGAGAGAGGTTTGGACTGGAAACAATTGTTGCTTATAACTTGCCCATCTTTCTTGCTTTGTTTGACATTCATAGTACTTTTGAATTTCTCACTTTGAATATTGCTGAGTGCTGAATTGGGTTGTTTTGCAGGATTATGGTTGGTGCTGCTGCTGCTGCTGCTTTGTTTGAATTGGGTTGTTTCAGGTACATACTTTTAAAACTTGCTCAAGCTAATTTTGATATAAAGCTAATGTCTTTACATTTTTTGGGTTATAATTATGATATAGAAGCTAACTTTGTGATTCATCCATGATTTCAACTGCTGCTTTATTTGGCCTCTTCAGTTCTCACCCAAAAAAGAAAAAGGCTTCTTTTGTTGTTACTGTTGCTTTGTTTTGAGTTTTGAACTACCTGGGCTTCTTATTCTTATTCTTATTCATTGTTTTTTTTTTTGGTTTTTTTTTTTTTTTTGGCTATTTGGGATTTGTAGGATTGCTTATACATAGGTTAAGGAAAATAGACTAATGGACTTTTTGAAGGAGTCATCTACTCGCGGAACTTTGATTTCTGTACTAATGTCAAATGGCTGGTTTATATTGAATTCCACTGATGTGATAGCAGAAAAGGTGCTGCTAAATATATACAACAGGTAGAAGAGCTCCAAAGTTACCAGTATGAATATGTAAAGCCTCTCAGTTATCAAATATGAACACATTACAGTGATTTCAGCTGAAAAGAAAGCGTACTCACTGGTCTAGAGTCTGATATAGTTATGATACACAGCAAGAACTTTAAGTACAAAGTAACGAATCTAAAACTCTTACTGCAGAATTTCAACACTCCAAAAAAGGTATAAAACTTAGGCTGGCAATAGTACCGGGTTTGGACCAAAACTCACAAAATGCCACTGTATAATGTTCATCATAATTTCTCTCTTAAACTTATTTTTCAATTATTGTTAGCTGCATAAATGCTGAGTACCACTAGCATAAGACAAATTATACATGAAAATTGAAAGTCTGATAGTAGTTGCAAATTTACAGCTGGGGACCTGGGGTTGCTTAAGAAAGCATAGAAAGCATTAATAACTGAAAGACAGGTTTATTACAGCCAACCACACTGCAACTGCAAGGCAGTTTGGCTTTCGTCCTTTGCCAAAACCAAAAACATTTTGTCAAAATGATTCCTTTCTTGCCCCAGCGTCTCTATACAACACCCATTTCTGATGCTTTCATCATTAAAACCAAGACCATAGTTCCACAACTCACTTAAATAGTAGACTTTCTACTTATGGAGTTTTATTAATCAGATTATTTTTGGAAAGGCTTCATTCAAAGGCTGGTTCCCAGCCTGGAAATATCCCTAAAATGGTACGCATACTGCATTCATGATATTCAATCTTTCTGAAATTATAAGTATGAATGAGTATAGTTTGATTGTTAGTGTGACAGTCAAAAGACTTTGATTGGACATCTGATAATGCATTGAACTTTTTTTTTTCCCTTAATTGTTATTCTTTTCTTTGTAGTGTATAATTGTTACTAACCAACATTTTATCTATTCCTCAGTGCTTCAAATTACAAATGCACAGAAGGTTAGCAAAGACAATACAAACTTGCATCAAGTGCATGCCAAGCAAGATTGAAAACTGAAGGACCATCTTTAGAATAGTATCAATAGAAGAACAATGAAGCCATGCAGATATTTTTTGGTTCCTACATGGCAATGCTTTGTGGTAAAATCACTACAACCTTTTTTTGATAAGACAATGGTTTATATGAAGCAATGAAGACCATTTTTGCTCCCACATAATGGTTTGTACCAAGGCTACATGCAAAATGCAACTCCTAAAACTAGATTCATACAATGTAAACTAGCTTTTAAACAATTTTGTTTATTACACAGGTTTTTCATGTCATATAAACACATCTTGGTTTTATTTGTCAACCAAAAACTTAAAACACACGGGACATAAAGAGCTTAAGGTAAATCTACCCTGCGCCATCGCGTTTCTCTTTTGTATTTCATTGTTCAAATTTGTTGACAAGAATAAATTCCGCAGCAAAGCGCGGGTTGCATTTCTAGTATCACCATTTATAGCCTATCTCTCTCTCCCACCGTAGGCTAGTACAAGGGCTTCAAAAAAAAAAAAAAATGGCCTGCTAACATTTCATAAGCCAAATTTGGCTTCCCAATTGGTAGGCTAAATGGTAGGTCCCATTTAATTTTTATGTTTTATTTCTTTATATATTATGTTTTATACATTTATAAAATTATAATTTTCTTATATAAATGTGTTATTTATAATGTTTCCGAATATAAAAATTATACCATTGTTAATATCTTGTTGAGATCTTCAATATGAACCTAATATTTGATATGTTCAGATTTTTTTTTTTAGCCATCCATTCATTTTCAAGTTTTATGATATATACACACACACACATATGTTTTTATTTAAGTAAAATAGATTAATTTTATTAATAGCCTCGTCAAAACCATATTTGGAAATATTTTCCGAACTGGGAAAAAGAGTACTAGAGTGCGAAGTGCTAAAACATAAACAACAGCTAGAATTTGGCTTATAGAATTATAGTCGTTGGAGATGATGATATTTTATTTTTGGTTTATAGAATTTGGCTTACGGTGGCAGCACTGTTTTTTGTTAATAGGCCAAATGGACATCTTAGATGGAATATTCCCTTTTTGGTAGGCTAAATATATTTGGCCTTTGGCCTATGGTGGCAGATGCCCTAAAGGGACTATTTAGAAATCAGGACAAAAGTCTCGTCTGTTTCAACAAATTTGACTCTGAGTCCGTGAAAATGAACTATTTACTCCTGTTTTTTTTTTCTAACAAATGGAGAGTATTATGGCAAATACCCCCAAATGAAAGAGACGTTTGTACCTTTTTTTCTTTGGTCGAGAAAGGGACAATTCGGGTGCAAATTCTGAAAAAAAAAAAATATATATATATATATATATATATTTTTTGTCGATTGCAAAACTAGCTTTGTCCCAGAGCTCTTAAGGAGTTTGTGCCTTGGTGATGAAGGTTTCACTAGGGCTGGGATTTTTAAACCGAAAACCTGAGAAACCGACCCGAAATGGTCGATTCAGCACGGTTCGGCCCGGTTCTTGATCCGAGAATTTCAGTTCCATACAAAAACCGACCTGAGAAACAAGGTATCGGTTCGGTCCTAGTTTCTGGTGTTTTTCAGCCCTTAGAACCGATGTATTCAGTGAAAACACACGTGCCTAAATCAACTTAATCCCTAAACATATCAGACCCCAAAATTCATTCCCAAACTTGATCAAACACACCTCCTCTCAATCTCTTATGAGTTCTTCCCTAATTCAACAGAAACCCTAGCCCCAAAATTCAATTAATCGATTCAAATCATTCAATCCGGTCTTATATCAGATTGAAATCTCGATTCTTTTTCATTCCCAAACTCGATTTGATTCTTTTTCATTCCCAAATAGCCAACTCGATTGCATTCTTTTTCATCATGCCTCAACTTTGTGGTGTCGAACAATCTGGGTCTAGCTAGTTTGTTGCGTCTGATTCCAAACAATCATTGCCATCCTTTGCTTGCAATGAAATCATTGTTGCAAGCAACAACCCGGAAGTTGCCCCAACATCAAAACCAAGCAAGGCTCGAAGCACTGCTCCTGTGAAAAGAAAATGAGGAAAGAAAGGCCAACAGAGGTCAGATGTCTGGGATCATTTACGAAGGTGGATCATCCATTAATCTAGACTGTTGATGGAGTTGCGAAGGTGGTTGGCAACACCAAACGAGCTCAATGTAAGTATTGGTCGACGCATTTGGCATGCAATCCTTATGATAATGGTACTTCATCTCTTAGGAAACACATAGAGATAGCTTGTAAATGATACCCGGGTAGAGTTAAGGTAGAATATGGGCAACAAGTGTTAAGCAGTGATGGAAAAAGAGGGCAGGGCAGTTTAGTTTTTGTGAATTGGAGTCAGGATAATTGCATTGAAGCTGCTACTCATATGATTGTTGTCGATGAACTTCCATTTAGTTTCATCGAATAACTTGGGTTTAATTACATTTGCAGTGTTGCTGTGCCTCTTTTTAAAGTCCCTTGTAGGAAAGTCATAATGAAAAACTTTCTTCGCATGTATGATGCCAAGAAGGAGGAGTTGAGGAGGGAATTGAAGTCTCATTGTGTTAGTTTGATAACCGACACTTAGACTTCTTGTCAAAACATTAACTACATGGTAGTTACTACTCATTTTATTGATCGGGGATGAACAATGCATAATAGAGTGCTTGCATTTTGTGTAGTTCCAAGTCACCAAGGTAGTTCAAAATGCACTATTCGACGAAGACATGCGATAGCGGGTGTGTGAACTTTAGGTCACGTGGGAGCCAGATTATTGAGGATTTACCATCCAATATTTACACCCGATAGAGGGGGAAGCCGTGTCTTGTAGGTGGTTTGTGGTAGAATCTCGATATGGTGCACCAGGCTCCGACTCGGTTTCAACCCATTTGTGAGTATCGCGATCATGTTTTTAGCGTTTTCATGTTTCCAGTGTAAGCGTTAACAGCATTTCTTTGTATCGTAGTGGAACAAGATACCCGGTGGACCCCGGCAAAGGAAAAGCGCATTATGAGGGTTTTGGCCAAGTTTCCGAAGGGGAGGAGGGGGTTTTACCACCTTTGTAGATTAGCGATATACGAGAGGTTTGAGTTGGGGATGAGTCCTGGTGAGGCGTTATGTTTTGTTGTATCGCGTTCATTTTGTTTTGCTGATGTGGCTCATTATGTTTTCTTTTGCTTTTTGTAGTCGACATGCCTAGCGAGTCTGCCACCAAAAGTGACACTCCCTATGCCGATGTAAATATTGATGCCATCATCAAGGAGTTATTGAAAGACTCAAAGGTGGTCAGGCGTTGCAATGTGGACTTGGCGGACAAGAGGGTGTACGAGACTGAGCATTGAGTGAGCATGCAGCTGCCCGATGACGTATACCAAAGGTATTTCGAGACCATTCTAGAGTATCTGAATAGCGCGGCGGTGAATGCTAAGGCGCCTGTAGGTGTTGGTGATAGTGCTACCCAAGGACAACAAGACCAGCCGGGGGAGGCGCGGTCCCACTCTCGGGATGCCGCTGTTAAGACAAGGCTGCATCCTCGAGAGTCGGCGGGTGAATCGAGGAGGCGTACACGGGCTCCGGTGGGGCAAGAGGGGCAGTCATCCTAGGTTCAGAGGGAAGTGGTGCCCGCGCTGAAGCTTCCTATGAGGAAAACTGGACCTGCTGATGTACGAGTCGAGGGGTAGTCCCCCGGTACCCTCGTCGAGGGAGACAACCGTGATATCGAGCAGAATGTCGGGGACAATGTGGGGTAACAGGTGCCACCTCTGGAAGTGGAGATCTCCATAGAGGAGCTTTCTGAAAAAGTGGAGTGCCGCCAGAGCGATACCAGTGCCAGGGATCGCCTGGTTGAAGATGTTGGTTGAAGGGTGTTTTTGGTGCCGATATCAAGGGCCCGGGGTCACCAGAGGTTATCGCTGTTGACAGTGGTGAGGCAGAAGTGACGAGTCAGGTTGTGGATGTTGCGATGGCGGTTCTCGAGGTTAGTGGTGCTCCGCATGGCCTTAGAGAGGGTGGAAGTGATGGGGTGACCGGGTGCCAGAGGTGGAGATCTCCGTGTAGCCAAGCGAGGGGGAGAAGGCCCAAGGTACCTATGGGCGTACTGATGGCGCTGGGTTGAGGAAGAGGACGGCCTCACAACTTCGTCTAGGGAGTACCCCCGTAGGTGTGAGTATCGATACTCATGCGGGGAAGAGGTCCCGAGTTGAAGAGGTTGTACATTCGCACTCGACGAGTGAAGGTTCCCGCCACTCTCGGGATGAGGTTGTTAGAGGTCTCTCGCGAACTCTAAGCGAGATTGGTGTTGCCGATAGAGTGATCATGCACATGGTGGCTGACTTACGCAACTGTCATCGAGATCGTAGCCTCGTAAGCGTGGACGATCCTCGTCAGGGATATCGGGATGCGCAGGAGAGGTTGATGAGGGTGAGTATCGCTTTCATTATATACATTCTGTTTCGTTGTTTTGCTCTGTTTGTTCTGATGTTTGGTGTGCGATGCAAGCTATGAATATGAACTTTCAGGTATCCGCCGAGTTGCTCACGCACTTTGATCGGGAGATAGCTCAACTCCAAGCGGAGTTGAATGCTAAGAAGAAGCAGGCACGTGAACTTCAGGGTGTGTTGAATAGCGACCAAGCAGATCATGAGGAGATGAGGTAGGCAATTGACGACGGGATTGCGAGAAGGATGAAATTGGAGCGGTCGGTGGCGATAGAGGAGATAGAGGAGGCTCGACGACGAGAGGCTGAGGAGGCTATTGCTCCTCTGAGGGAGTCTAATTTGGACCTGACTGGCAAGCTACAGCGGGACGAGGTAGGTTTAAAGGCCTTAGAGGATGTAAGGATGGAGGTCCGCACTGCTAAGAAGCAATTGCCAGAGCTGGAGAGGCAGGTGCAGGACCGCGATGTAGAGTTGGAGCTTCGTGGGGCAGCCTTAGAGAGTGTAGCTCCTTATCCCGATCACGTTGTTGAATTGGAGAGGCAACTGGTGCCTTGCAAAGAGAGGTTGACCGCCAGAGGGTCATTGAACGCCAAGCTGGTGAGAGCGATGCAGAGTTGGAGCGATTAAGGAAGGAGGTGGACGAGGAGCGATCTCGGGCTAGTACCTTCGCCGATGATTGTATTCGCTTTCTTGCCGCAGCCGAGACGCATCTTGACAAGGTCCACAAAGCTAAGGGGGATGGCGTGGCCAGGGTTGTGGACCATTATCTTCTCTCGTCCAATTTTAAGGAAAAGATGAACAAAGCTTTCTCGGACGAAGCCCTGCATTCTATTCGCGATGGTATCGCTGCTGGGTGGATTGACCAAGACAAGATGGTCGCGATATGCAGGCGAAAAAGGCCGCAAGATTGCAAGCCAGCGCTGCAAATGGTGGTCGTGGGGGAGGGATTGTTATCAAAGAGCCATCAGCTGCCATGGAGAGCAGCGCGAGCCAAGTCGGCGACCGCTAGGCTGGGAGTGCTCGCACAAGTGAGCAAAGAGACACTCGCGTGGTGGATGCCAAGGTAGACCAAGGAGGGCAGGAACGTTGGGGACCGAGACGTGATCGGGGAGCAGGCACGTAGTGCCGAGGGCGAGACGTAGCTTTTTCTTTTATTTATTTATTTATTTTTTGTTGGCGATAGGCCTGCTGACGTATATATACTTTGGGTTTTGTTGGAACATTGGTCTGTTGGCTTGTTTCCACAATTCTCTCTTTTGTTTTGGGAATATAAGAAATTTATTGGGAAGAGACGTTTCGTTGGACGATACTCCCGCATGCATTGAATGTATTTACTCTTTTCAACTTTTGATGTTTTCATTATTGCAAGTCATCAAAGCTGTGTGACCGTTGGTCACCTGGGGGCGGCTTTGGTTGTGGCTTTTCCATATAAATAGGCAAGGTGAGTGTGGGGTGGAGCACATTCTCAACATGGCATCCTCCTTGTTTTTCATTGTTCTTCTGCTCATGAAATCTCTTCTTCCTTTTGTCAGTTTTCCTTTCCAGACTTCTGGGCTTTATTGCTTAATCTCATGCCTAGGTTATAGGCTTTATAGCCTAATCTCAGGCAAGCTCGGCTCCGTCACCACTTAGGGGGTTGAGCAATCGGTGCTCCTAGAGAACTGAGTCTCAATCCAAGTGAGAGACCCAAGGGCACCGATTGCTAGCGGTGCGGCGGGGCTACAATGATGGAGATCGGCCGGCGATGGGGTAGAGAGTGACTTCTTTCCACCATAATTTGACCAGCCTGTCAGCGCCGATGGCAGTGATTTTCTTTTGGAGCTTCTCATATTCTAAAGAATCAAACTTGGTGGGAGGGATGATGATTGCTAGTGGTGCAGCGGGGCTACAATGATGGAGATCAGCCGGCGATGGGGTAGAGAGTGACTTCTTTCCACCAGAATTTGACCAGCCCGTCAACGCCGATGGCAGTGATTTTCTTTTGGAGCTTCTCATATTCTAAAGAATCAAACTTGGTGGGAGGGGTGATGAGGATAGGCATATGTATCGCATTTGTGTGCTAAGATGTATGTATCACATTCATGTGCTAAGATGTATGTATCGCATTTATATGGAGTAAAGTTTAGTGTATCGCTATTGGCCACAAAGCCTTTGTAATAAATTCCCTTTTTGTATATCGTTCATTCCTTATCGATGGATGTATCACCTTTCAATATGTTACTCACTATCGTTGGGGCTGTGTTTTTAAGCAGTGGGAGTTGCTTTTGGTCATTGAAGTGTAATGTTAGGCATTCCATGTTGTTGTAATAATGCATCGTTAGCATTCGATACTGTGTCGTGCAACAGTATCGGAACTATGGGTGAGAGCGTATTGTTGACTTTAGGCATTATATAGTTTGGCCTTACTTTTGGATGTTCGTCATTACTTTACTGGTGTCGGGTTTTATTCTTTAGTTGTTTGCTGTGATGTATTGCGTATCGTTGACCTTTAGTTTATTATTGTTGGTGATCGCAATCAGCAACGCAAGGGTTTGCGAGTGACAGCGTCTTGCTATGTCAGCAGAACCTTCTGTAAGCGATATCGCATTTACAGTAGTGGTAACGCGGAGGTAGTGAATTGGGATTGTTATACAGCGTGCCCTTGCCTATTGCGTGCTGAGACATTGTGGCCGGCTTAGGGCCTGATCACTATAGGCGATATGGGGGATGCAATATTAATCATTTAGGGGCCTGATTGCTATAAGCGCTTATCGTTTGTTAAATGTGGTTGAAATGAAGTATGATAAAGATAAAAGCATATCATTCGTTGTAAAAGCATTTCATTCATTGCTGCGCTGAGGTAGCTGCAAGGTACATTTGATTAAATTGACAAAATAGAACGAAGGTGGTGACGGTGTTCTTGTTGCCATGGAACTTGGAAATAGTGAGGTGATGCGTGTTGGATCATAATTCATATACATATTTGTGCCCTAAAATATGGAAATTACTTGGTCTAAAGTCCAATTTAACGTTGACTAATCTAATTCCATGTTTTGTAGAAAATCTTGACAAGAGGAGAAAAAAGTGAAATTTCGGCAAATTTTATATGCACCACCACTTTTGGTGGCACAAGAGGCGGCGCATCACCACTCACGATGGTGCCATGTATTTTCCGGCCATATTCATGGAGGAGTAAGGAGGATGAGTACCATAATATCTATTCCATCACATCCATTCACCATCATTCTATCTTAATTAGTTCCAATTCAACCAAAACTCCCTATTACCCAAAAGTCCATCATCATCAACACTCCAATATCTAGTATGTTTTAGACTTAATCACCATCCCTCACGCATCATTTCCTACTCCAACCTACACATCACTCCCATGCCATTTTCCCTTTATTTTGGGATCTATTACCACTTTTTTACTCCACCTCCATGCTTCTTGCAACTTGTGAGCTGCTCATTTTTGCTTCACAGCACCATTTCACACCTCTCTCTCCATCTATTTAAGCACCCATTCTCTCAAGAAAGAAGGCATCACCCACACTTAGTCACTACATCATTTTCTCTCTTTATTCTCTACACAATCCACCACCATCTCCTCCACAAAACCTCCATCTCCACCATTTCATTTCCCAACTACACCCCTACTCATAACATCCCACATATACCAAGCATCATCATCATCTCAAGTCTTGAAGAAGGAGTTCAAGGAAGAAGCTAGAGCACAAGAGGAGCCACCATATCATCTCCATGACAAAGTTTCCATGATCAACCACTTCATCATCTTTCACTTGTGATCATCCCTAGTCATTTCTAAACTCTATTCTTTGATAGCTTAATGTTTTCCATTATGTTGATGCTAGTTTATGTAGATATGTGTGAGTAATCTATTGTTGGGGCTAGGGTTGAAAGCCCCAGCCAAACTTGTAATGAATTGATGTTTGAATCTTATTTGATACAATTTCCATGATCATCTTCACATGCTAATTCAAGAAGTGAATGCTTGTATTTGAATCTAGCTAATTTGAATACTTTTCATTTGTCATTCATGAACAATGTTTAGAGAGTAGCTAGCTTTGAACATTAATAGCATGATAGCACATTAGGTCATGTGAGGGTAGTGTGTTAAAATCACCTAGACGTAGGATTGGTTTGCTTGCTTGATTACCTAAACTCAAAGCTTTATGCATCTAGGAGCAATGAATTGATACTTATCTGGTAATATAACTTGTTCTTGGGTAGTTAGTTTCGCACTTATCCGGTAGGAATTGATAACATCAAAGGAGTTTAGGCATTAGTATGTTATATGGATGCTCAGAGGGTAATTGGATACTTGAGATTGTTTTACTTATAATTTGAACATCAATACATGCAAGGGGGGCTATGGTGAACAACCTAAAGCTCTAACTTCCATCCATTCTATCACATCTAGTTTAGCATAGCCTAGTTTACGTTTTAAGTTTTTATTGTGTGTTCATTTGAGTTGAAACCATCTCTAACACCAAAATCAAACCACTACACCATCTTGCATATATTCACCATGAACTTTGGTCCACTTGTGAGCCCTTGTTTGTGATTTGTATATTTGCATATTCATCTAGTACCCTTTAGGTTTTCCTTAGCTAGAGTGGCTTTTTCAATCCCTTAGGTATGATATCTCCTACTCATAATCCCTACACTGTAACTTGGCCTTTATACTTGAGGGTGGCTATTTGGCTAACAGTGCGCATATGGCCTGGGTTCCCTTGTCTCTACTTGGGATAGTAGCGGAGGTGTTGGGCATTTCATGGGTGTGGGAGAGTTATATCGTCTGTTCCCCTCAGGTATAAGGTAGCGTGTTCAACGGCCTTGATGATCTTGTATGGCCCTTCCCATGTGGTCTTTAGCCCTGTTGGAGTTGGCATTGTCTCTTTCATCACCCAATCACCGACAGACAGGAGGCGAGGCATTACCCTTACATTGTAGTATCGAGTGATATGTTGCTTGTTGTTGATGTTGAGAAGGTGTGCTTGCTCTCGGCACTCTTCTAGGAGGTCAGAGTTGAGGTTCAGTCCCTCCAAGTTGGTGAGTGCATCGAAGCATGCCACTCTATCGCTTTGGACTTCTTGCTCAACAGGGATCACTACCTCGGTGTTGAACGACATGTAGAAGTGGCACTTGCCATTGGCCTCCGTTGGGGTTGTTCTGATCGCCCAGAAGACCTCAGGTGTCTTTTCTGCCCACAGGCCCTTTGCATCATCTAGCCTTTTCTTCAGGTTCTACTTAATGATCTTATTTACTGCATCGACCTGGCCATTTGTCTGTGTATGGGCAGGTGAAGCTTATCGGATCTTTGTGCCTTATTGGCCGACAAATTCCCTTAGTGTATCATTATCGAACTGCTCCCCATTATTGGTGATGATCGTTTCAGGGATTCCGAACCGGCAGTATATGTTTTTCCATAAGAAATTGATGACTTTGGCAGTCGTGATTGTGGATAGGGCCTCAACTTCTACCCACTTTGTGTTGTAATCCACGGAGACAATGGCAAACTTTAGTTGTCCTGGTGCTGTGGGAAATTTATCGAAGAAATCGAGTCCCTACTGGCAGTATGCCCAAGGGGCAATGATGATTGAAAGTGGCACTGATGGTGTGAGAGGGGGTTGGCGAATTGATGGCATTTTAGGCAGGCGCCGGCGATACATTTTGCGTCTTCTTCAATTATGGGCCAGTAGTACCCTGTACGTAGTGCCTTGGATGCTAGGTTTCTTGCCCCTGCATGGTTGCCACAGATCCCACTGTGCAACAAAAGTAGGACTCGCTGTCTTCCTCGAGGGAGATGTATTTCAGTAGGGGGAATGACCTTCCTTTTCTGTATAATTTTCCCTCTCGGACTGTGTATAATGTTGCCCTTCTGTGAAGTCAGGTGGCAATGGCCCTGTCTGGTGGTTCGATACCCTTGGTGAGGTAATAAATGAATGGGTCCATCCATGAGGTTGGTCGTTGGCTCCCTGTAGTGAATATCTCTAAGAATGGTCTGTCGATACTTGGTTTTTCTAGGACTTCCATTTTGAGGTTCCCGATATCGGTGTCCAGTGGCAATGTCACCAATCGGGCGACGACATCTGCGTTAGTGTTCTATGCCCGTGGGATTAGGGGCATGGTGTAGCGGGGAAGGCATTACTGGAGTAGAGTTATTGTGAGTGACTGATAATGGGATAAATGTGGTTCCTTGGCCTGGAAATTGCCGCCGACCTAGTTTACGACAAGTTGTGAGTTACTAAAGATGTCCAGGCCTGTCACTCCAAGTTCTTTTGCCAATTGGATGCTAGCTATCAGTGCTTCATACTCGGCTGCATTGTTCGAGGCTTTGAACTTGAACTTTTACGCGTACTCGTACGTGTGACATTCTGGGTCAATCAGGACCACTCCAGCTCTACTGAGTTTGCTATTGGAGGATCCGTCAACGTGAAGTGTTCATGTCGGGGTGGTGCTTGCTCCTGATACTATCTCGTTTGGGGGCTCGCTATCCTCTCGAGGTATGAATTCTGCAATGAAGTTTGTCGCAGCCTGCCCTTTGATGGCTGTGCGCCGTATGTGGTGGATGTAGAACTCGCCTAGCTCGATGGACCACTTTACCTGTTGGCCCAAGGATTCTGGTCTTTGGAGGACCTGCTTCAAGGGTTGGTTGGTTAGGACATGTATGGTGTGTACCTGGAAGTATTGCCGTAGTCATTGAGTAGTAGTGAGGAGTGCGAGGGTGAACTTTTCTATATCGGAGTACCTGGACTCGGCATTGTTGAACCCTTTGCCTATATAATAGATTGGTAACTCGTCACTGTTCTCGCGTTTGACCAAGGCAGCACTGACCGCCGTGATTGACACTGCTAGATAGATGTATAGGACTTCCCCAAGGATGGGTTTGGAAAGAGTGGGCACCGATGCCAGGTAGTCTCAGATTCCCTGAAAAGCCTTGTCATGCTCGGGTTCCCAGTTGATTTTCTCGGTGTGGTGGGTTTTAAGGAGCTTGAAGGAGGGAGCGCATTTGTCGGTTAAGTGCGATATGAACCGGGCAAGAGCTACAACCTTTCTCGTGAGGGACTGTACCTCATTTCTCATTTTTGGCAATGCCATGTCGAGGATGGCTTGAACCTTCTCTGGATTTGCTTTAATGCCTCTCTTGCTAACCACAAAGCCCAAGAATTTTTCGCTAAGGACGCCGAACATGCACTTGTCTAGGTTGAGTTGAATACTGTACCAGAGTAAGATATCGAGACGATACCCAGGTTTTTGATGTGATCTTCGATGGTGATGCTCTTGACAAGAATATCGTCGACATATACCTCCATTATCTTCCCGATGTGATTTGTGAACATGGCATTGACTAGCCTTTAGTATGTGGCCCCGACGTTTTTCAGGCCAAATGGCTTTACCTTGTAGCAATATAGGCCCTTGTCAGTAGTGAAGGATGTGTGTTCTTGATCAGAAAGTTCCATGGTGATCTGGTTGTATCCCGACAAGGCGTCCATGGAGCTGAAGAGCTTGTGGCCTGCGGTGGAGTTGACTACCTGGTCAATTCTTGGCAGGGGAAAACCGTCTTTCAGGCAGGCCTTGTTTAGATTGGTGTAATCTATACACATACACCATTTTTCATTGGGTTTCTTTACCATCACCACATTTGATAGCCATGTAGGGTAGGATACTTCCTTGACGAACTCGATATCTTGGAGTTTCTTGACTTCTGCCTGGATGGCTTTGTATTTTTCCTCTATGAAGGCCCTTCTCTTCTGTCTGATTGGGGGGGGGGGGGGGGGACGTCTAGTGAGATGGTGAGTTTGTGGGTCAGCAATTCTGGTGATATCCCTGGCATGTCAGCGTATGACCATGCAAACAATTCCTGTCTGGTCTTGAGGAAGGCAATTAATTATGCTTGGAAGTGTGGGTCCGTCTTGGAGCCGATCTTGATCTTTCTTTTTGGATTCGTATCGGATATTGAGACCGATATCAAGTCTTCCAAGGCATTTGGTCTCGGGTGCTTGAGTTTCCGCTTATCTTCCTTCTTTTTACTGCATGTATCACAATCATCTAGAGCCTCAGGGTCTTCCCTTAGATCGTCAGGCTTGTTGGATTGGGAGGGCAAGTCCATGGTTAGGAGTACCTCTCGTCTACCATGCCCCCTCGCGACAGTCAAGGAGTTGCACTGTCTTGCTAGCTCCTGATCACCTCAGATGGTGAGGGTCCCCCTGAGGTAGATATCTTCATCATTAACATGTGTCCTGCAATGAAGCATTGAAGTCCCCAGATGGTGTCTCGCCCTAGGATGATGTTGTAGGAAGAAGGGCAGTCAAAAACGATAAAGTGTGTTGCCATTGTGGAGATAGTGTTGCCTCCACCGAGTGTTATGGGCAAGTTGTCGGATCCCAAGGGCTGTGTAATTTCTCCTGAAAAGCTGATTAGAGGTTCGTGATCCTGGGTGAGTTTCTTCTTGTCTCGGTTCAAACCTTCATAGCAGCTGTCGAACATGACACTGACCGCCACGCCGCTATCGACCAGGACCCTATGGCATCGATAGTGGTCGATGACCATAGTGATCAGGAAGGGTTTCCGTGTCGTGTCTTCCTAGCAATTAAAACCAATCGAGTCCCACTCCACCTGCGGGGTGTGGCAACCATGAATTAGTCCCAATATCTCCTATCCCCGAGGGCATTGCAGCTTTGGCAGGTGAAGAGTCTCGGATCCCCTTGTGGCACCTCTGTGTATGGTTAGTATCTGTCTGTATACTTCAATGGTGTTGGCTCTCATTGAGGGAGTACGATACTGCGAGAGCTTGCCGTTTTGAATGAGATGCTCGATAGCATTTTTCAGTGCCCAGCATATGTTGGTGGGGTGGCCGGCTTCTTCATGGTATGTACAATACTTGCCATTGTCCCATGGTTTTTCTTGACCAGGCTTGCGTCGCGACGGGCATGGGATGATGTCTTTGTGGTTGTTCCAAATGTCCTCATATGCGGTGGTGTGTGTGGTGTAGATCTCGTATTGGGGTGCATCGTATTACGGGTTTTTCCTTTATTAGGTACTGCCATATGGTGCATCGCTATACCGGCCACCCAATGAGTTGTACTTTGGCTTCTCAGGGCTTTTCCTGTATTGCTTGTCCCTTTTATCATTGTAACTTGGAGTTCCCGTGTGTTGGACAGGCTTGTCTCTATTGCTATCTTTATTCCTGTTGTCGGTGGTCCCAATGGGGTTGTTGAGCTAGGGTATGCTAACTGGGTTTGTATTGGTACTGGTATCGTGACCAAAGGTGTTGTATTCGGCCTACGCAAAATTGTGGCAGTATTGTACAAGTCATCATATGTCACGGGAGGATTGGTGTTGATTTACAATAGGAAGTATCCCGGCTGGATGGCTTGTTTGAAAGCTGATACCTCTAGGGCTGGGTCAAGAGAGTGGCATTGTGTAGCTTGCTTTTGCCACCGGGAGACCAAGTCCCGCAATCGCTCATTTGGCCTCTTCTTGAGCCTAAACAAGTTAGGTGTTGTGCGATAAACCCTGCCGTACATAATGAACCAATTAAGGATTTTGTCCCCGAGCTCCTGGAAGCTGTCAATGGAATTAGCGGGGAGGTTAAGGAACCAGCGTATGGCTTCTTCTGTCAGGGTTTCTTCAAATGCATAGCAGGCCATTGCGTCCGTGTATCGTGTCCCATGCAAGAGGGAATGGAAGACCTCCAAGTGGTGGTATGGGTCTCTGTGCCATTATATTTTTTGATCTTGAAGGGTTTTGCCTCCGGTGGATGCTTCTAGGCTTGTATCCGGGGTGTGAATGGTCCCATCTTCCCTTGAAATCCCGCTATGATCGGTTGCCAACCGGATCTACTCTCTACTCTCTTGATATGCGCTTGCAGGGCGGCGATGGTCTCGCTCATTTGGAGTAGCAAATGCATGTTGGGGTCGGGTGGAGGTATGTTGGTACTTGACGCCCTCGCTATATCTGGTACGGGTTGGGGTGGTGGCGCTGTGCCGAGTAGGTTAGGGAAAAGAGGTGAGTTCAAATAGATCACTTGTGGCCCTGTACTGGTGTTTCCTGGAATGGAGCCCGCGAGGCTTCCAGAAGTTTTTGCTGTTGGCAGCACTAATGTACCAACGAGGCTGATGCCCAGGTCCGTGGTGAGGACAGCCCCAGGTGTGGGGACACCACCGATTGTTGGTATCGGGGTCTCTTGTTGACGGGCCCTGTCTAATGCCTCGTTGCTTGCGACTCTCCGCTAGAGTGCTTCTCGGAGGATGCGATTCTGGTTTGCCATGTTCTCAATCTCTTGGAGAGCTGCTTCGGCCACAATACGCTCGATTTCGGCCTGCGCACATGTCTCCATGAAGTCGCGCATCGTAATCTCCAGTGCAGTGGTTGCTTCGGTCGTCATGACCGAACCCTCCTCGGTATTTGGGCTCAGGAATTCAAATGTGCGCTGGACTTCACTGGTCGCTCCCTCGTGGGGCTGATTGTCGCTGTTGGTATCGAGAGTGCTTGTAGCCATTAGTAGAGTGTGTCGTTCTGCCAGCAAGGAGCGAGGGGACTCCTTCTAGTGCCAAATGTTTCAGCTATCTCGGGTAGGGTTTGATCCAGCCGAATCGTGGGATGTTTCAGCCTGCTACTATCGCTCTCAGTCTCGCTTATCTGTAAGACAAACAAAGGTCATAGGGAAGACCGGGTGTACCGGCCTTCAACGCTCGGATGCCTAAGTCAGTATCTTTATAAGATAATGATAATTGAAAGCGATAGTAAACAGTTACCTCTTTCGGTCGTTGGAGATGACCTTAATGTAGTAGGTTCGTGGGAGCTTGGTTTCATTTCCTTCAGTGTAGAATGTTTAGGGTTCCTGATATCGCCCCAAGAGGTATCGGGACCCCTGGTTGGGGGCTCTTCCCTTACTTTGTGATGGCTAGACAACCCTTGTGCTTCCGGTACTTGTGCTTGGGAGATTTGTGTGTGTGTGTGTGTGTGTGTGTAATATACACTGTGTGTTTGGTTTTTGATGTCATCTATGGTTTTGGTTTTGATTTCATCTGCTTTTGGTTATTGATTTCATTTGTGATTTTATCTATGGTTATGGGTGCAGTTGGTTCTGAACTGAGGAAGAGGAAGTTGATGTTCTGTGTGTTACCAGATTAAAGGTACTGTCTTTTCAAGTTTTTATTTTTGTTGTCATATGATTCTCGTCTGGGATCTGATTTATATCTTTCTTATACCTCTTTTTACTAGTTTTCTTCCCATATGGAGAGATTCAAGTATGGGTTTTCACTTTCCCTCTGTTTGTTTATTCATTTCTTGTCTGATCAGTTTTGTTTGATTGATAAATAGAAAAGGTAGCAGGAACTGGGTTATATCTGATCAGTTTTATTTGATTGACAAATAGATATGGTAGTGGGAACTGGGAATTTGTAAAGGTTAAGGTCCTTGATTTCAATATTTTACCAATTGTTCAGCTATTTAAAGTCTCTGAAGGCTGAGCCTCCATCAAAAAAGTTGCAACCTTTTCTGTTGTCTTATTGTACATTGAGAACTCTCACTTTGTACTTTCTACTCTCTACCAAAGATAATTTCATGCTCTGAACACCTAGAAACTTGACGATCATATACGAGTGTTTCAGATTTTTCTATTTGAGTATCTGATATATATATATATGTTAGATTTACAACATAGAAAATTTGTTATGCAGTTATGGCAGGTAAAAACTTGTCGAAGACAAAAAGGATTCTTCTAATGCTAGATAATTAATATTAAGGATTTACTTAATTTTGTCATCATGATGTACATTATGATGTATATCATTGCGGAACAACATTATCGAAAGTATAGATTGAAATCACGATCTATTTACGATGCTTTTTCAAGAATGAGAAATTTTCAACGAATGGTGTATGCAAGCGATATAAGATGTATAAACAGTCTCCGCATGGATAGGCATACATTTAGCATATTGTGCTCTATGTTACGCACATTTGGTAAATTAAGAGACACAAGAAATGTATCTATAGAGGAAATGGTAGCTCTGTTCTTGCATATTCTTGCACATCATGAAAAGAACATAATCATACAAGATAGATTTATGTGTTTTGGAGAAACAATTAGCAGATATTTTAATGCGGTATTAAGAGCAGTCCTATGTTTACAAGGGCAATTGTTAAAAACACCAGAACCTGTGTCAGAGAACTCATCTGATGAGAAGTGGAAATGGTTTAAGGTACACAACAATCTATTATTTTTTATTACACTATGAAATTAAAGTAGAAAATATATTCTAAGTTGTTTATTATTGTAGAATTGTCTTGGGGGCCAGATGGGACATATATTAGAGTACATGTGCTAGAAGTGGACAAGCCTAGGTACCAAAGTAGGAAGAATGAAATTGCTACAAACGTCTTGGGAGTACGCTCCCAAGATGTGCAATTCATTTATGCATTGCCGGGTTAGGAGGGTTCGGCTGCAGATTCACGAGTATTACATGATGCCATTAGTAGGAGACATGGGTTCCAAGCACCCCATGATGAGATGATATGAAAATTACTTTTTTATGTCATTACATAATTGGCCTTCTATCTTTATATTAATTTTCATCAAAAGTAATTATATTTTTCACTTTATTCAATAGGATATTACTACCTTGTTGATGCTGGATATCCAAATGGGGAGGGGTTTCTTGCTCCAAATAGAGGCCAAAGATGTCATTTAAATGATTGTAGCGAAGAATACCAACCTAACACCCCGGAAGAATTTTTTAATATGAAGCATTCTTCTACTAGGAATGTGATAGAGAGATGTTTTGGGTTACTTAAGATGCATTGGGCAATTCTAAGGAGCCCTTTATTTTTTCCAGTGAAGGCGCAGTGCCGAATTGTTATAGCATGTTGCTTGCTTCACAACCTTATAAAAAGGGAAATGGCAATTGATCCCTTAGAAAATCAATTGAATGACATTGTGAATAACCAAGATGATGATGATGATGATATAATCAATTTTATTGACTCATCAAAACAATGGAATGATTGGAGAAGAGAGTTGGCAAACAAATGTTTAATGAATGGAGAGGAAATAGGAACAGAAGATGAAACACTAGGTTCGAGATTTCATCAGACCAAAAGAAGAAGAACTGGAGACTTAATTGATTGTAATTTTTTTCTTTTTATTTTCTTGTTTTGGAGCTGTACGATGTGCTTGTTTATTTGGTTTGGAGCTTTTGTTCTCAAATTGTGAAGGCTATTATGTATGAAACTTTATTGTCCATTGGTCATCCTTCTTAATTCTACTAGCTAGTTACTCTATTAGAAGAGTGATTTTCATTGCTTACTACAAGAAGATAAGTTATAGATGGATATGTTTTCAGCTTATTAATTCTCTGTGAATATTTACAGAAAGTAGAAGAAAATTGTATGAACAGTATTTCACATCTCCCAGCTGCTTGTTGTCAAGTTACTCAGTCTTAAAGTGTTTACGAGGAATCTCAAATGCCCCTTGTTTCCTAATACCGTTCTTTTTATGTAAAATGGATTTGCAAGCAATTAAACTCAATATCGTCAGCAAGTAAAGTGGCAGAAATAAAGAGAAGCAACTATCACACACATGGACCCCTATTGAAGATGTAGCTCTAGTTAAGGCTTTAACTGAACTTCGTGTTGCTGGGACCTGGAAGGTTGACAATGGATTCAAGGTAAGATATTTGGGACAACTAGAAAAGATTATAGAGCAAAAGCTACCAAATTGTGGATTAAGGGCAAACCCACACATTGAGTCTCGTGTTAAGACACTAAGGAAACAAACAGTTGCCATCTCTGACATGATTGCTAACTCAAGTGGCCTCTCATGGGACCATGAAAGTAAAATGGTTGTTTTTGAAAAACAAGCGTATGATGATTGGGTTAAGGTAAGATGTATTAAACTTAAATCAAGTTCTTAATTTCAAATGGGATATATAATATCCAATTGTGTTGTAATTTACTGTATTTACATATTAAAATTTAATCTTGATATCTAGTTATGTTGTATATGACAGGTTCACAAGGAAGCCAAAGGACTAAGACTTAAACCATTCATTCATTATGATAGTTTAGTGGAAGCTTTTGGGAGAGATAGAGCTAATGGGTTAGGAGCTGAAGGACCTGCTGAAGCTGATGAAGATTTGAATAACGATAATGAATTTGTTGATCTTGAAGGAGAAGGTTTGCCTGAAAATATTGTTCCTACACCTGCTACTCATACAACTTCTTCCGCTTCTAATTCAACTCGAACTAGAAAGCGAGCAAGAGACGCTTATGCTCAATGTTTGGGAGACATGGTTAGCACACTTCGCTCCTTTGTAGATATGACCAAGACACACTTGGAGACAATGAAAGTACTTTTGAATGACCATGCAACATCTACAAAAAGAGGTAAGCTTGTCAAAGAGCTTATGAAAATTGAAGGCTTGAATGATTATGATGTGTCTGAGGTTGCTGCTACAATTATTGGTGATGACTCCAAAATTGAGCTGTTGTTCAGCTTACCTGATAGTTTAAAGAGCCAATGGATTGACAAGCTTCTTAACCACTAGAGAAATGGATGCTAAAGACTAATGTTGGCCTTAAAATTGCTTTTGTTTTTCTTTTGGCGGGTGGATGATCAGATGATGGCTCAATATAATGTTATATTTTGCTCAAACTTCTTTTGGAAGCTACTATGTAATCTTTTAATTATGTTGTGACATTAGAACTTATTATCTATTATGATGTTATTTCAGGTACCTTTATCTTGTGATGTGTCGGTAATTTCTTTATTAGTCTTTATCTGATATATAGGGTTCATTTTTCTTTAATGATATTTAGTAGATGATGGGTTAAGTTGGTGATATAAAAAAAAAACTTGTTGTAGAGAATTGGAAAATTTGTATTGTATTGTATTCATCTCGCCATGAGGTTTATATAGGGTTACATGCATTATGTATACAAAAGGCAATACATAATAGCTATACTAATCAATCGCACATTACAAGTATGTCAATCGCATACATTACGAGTCTGTCAATCGCATACATTAAGCAATACTTATTGCATGAATAGTCATTATCATTTACAACACTCCCCCTTGGATATTCCATGTCAATAGTGTTGCCTCTGCTATGTGCTTCTAAGTTGCCTCGTCAAAAACCTTGCCAACTAATAAAAAATCTATGGGAAAAAAACAGCCTTGGTCAAAGGAGAAAAAGAGCACAACGAGCGTGAATGTGGAGTAGTTGACATCCTTCAACACTCCCCCTTATGCCGCTCAAACTCGGTGATGACACTTTGATCGTTACCTCACTAAAAACCTTGCCAGGTAACAAAAACCCTATGGGACAAAAATAACCCTGGTCGAAGGGCAAAAAGAGCACAACACATCCTTCACTCTTTGAGATCGAACATGTAGACATCATACCTCCCCCTGATGTCAAGGTCTCCCCCTGATTTCTACAATTATGGGAATTCGGATAACTTTCTTAATCCGTTGCTCTTCACATATTTCTCGAAGGTAGATTTAGGTAACGACTTGGTAAACAAGTCCGCTACATTATCCTCTGAACGGATTTGATTCACTTCAATATTTAGAAGTGTTTGTTGTTGCTGAATGTAAAAGAACTTAGGCGATATATGCTTGGTGTTGTTGTCCTTGATAAAACCTAACTTTATTTGCTCAATACAAGCTGCATTATCTTCATAAATGCATGTAAGTTCATCTGTGGTAGACTTCAAACCACAAGTTCCTCGAATGTGTCTAACTACAGACCTTAGCCATAAGCATTCTCGTATGTCTTCATGTAGAGCGATAATCTCTGCATGATTTGAGGAAGTAGCAACAAGGGTCTGCTTTGTAGACCTCCAAGATATCGCAGTGCTTCCCATGGTAAAGACATAACCCATTTGGGAGCGATCTTTGTGACTGTCAGAGAGATACCATGCATCAGCAAAACCCATCAAGACATCGTTGTCATTTTGATGGAAGGGAGGAGGAGCACGGAAGGTATCGTTTTGCCTTGTGGAGTCCAATCCCACACTTCCGTTATTTCTTTTCTGTCTGTAGGGATAGAATAAGCCCATATCAATCGTACCTCTCAAGTATTGAAAGATTGTCTTTATCCCAATCCAATGGTTGCATGTTGGCGCAGAACTGTGTCGAGCTAACAAGTTCACTGCGAATGAGATGTCCGGTCTTGTGCATTGAGCTAAGTATAATAATGCGCCTATTGCACTTAGATAGGGCACTTAAGCCTTTAATAAGTCTTCGTCCTCATCCCTTGGTCGAAACGGATCTTTTTCAAGATCAAGACTACGACCGATCATGGGAGTACTCACAGGCTTTGCTTTATCTTCATTAAAGCGCCTTAATAATTTTTGAGTATATGCTGACTGATGGATCATAATCCCATCACTATGGTGCTTGAGTTCTAGTCCGACGCAAAACCGTGTTTTCCCAAGATCTTTCATCTCAAATTCGGATTTCAAGTACTTAGCAGTTTCCTTTAACTCATTTAGAGTTCCAATTAGGTTCATGTCATCGACATAAACTGCTACAATTGCAAACCCAGAACTTATCCTTTTTATAAACATGCATGGGCATATTTCATTGTTCTCATATCCCTTCCCAATCAAGTAGTCACTTAGACGGTTATACCACATCCGTCTAGATTGTTTCAATCCATATAGTGAGCGTCTCAATCTTATTGAAAACGCGCTCCATTGTTTAGAGCCACTTGACTTGGGTAATTGGAGTCCATCTGGAACCTTCATATATATCTTTGAATCTAGATCCCCATAGAGATATGCTATAACCACATTCATAAGCTGCATGTCAAGTTTTTCGAAAACTACCAAATTGACAAGGTAGCGGAACGTTATAATGTCCATTATGGGAGAATATGTCTCCTCGTAGTCGATTCTAGGGCGTTGTGAGAAACCTTGCGCTACAAGGCAGGCTTTGTATCTAACAACCTCATTTTTCTCATTACGCTTTCTAACAAAGACCCATTTATGGCCAACAAGCTTTATACTTGGGGGTGTCAGTGTTATAGGCCCAAATACCTGTCTCTTTGTTAGAGAATCCAATTGAACCTGGATCACATCTTTCCATTTAGGCCAGTCTGCTCTTCATTGACATTCTTCAACGGAGCGAGGTTCGATATCATCGTGTTCTATAATTCCTTGAGCAATAGAATATGCAAACACATCATCAAGGATAATATAATTTCTATTCAACGTCTCATGTACACTAGTGTAATTCATGGAGATCTCCCTATTCCCTGGAATTAGTTCTAACATTGGAGCGTCCCCCAATGATGGAATTAGTTCTAACATTGGAGCGTCCCCCAATGATGTCTCTTGCATATAACCATAATCCGGAATATCTTCATGAGACGGGTTATTTATGTCGATGATTAATGGATCTTTCTATGCCAAACTCGCTTTCTTTCTCGGGCGAGAATCCATCGAACCTTTAGGCCTCCCACGTTTCCTTGCTGGGAGCCCGGTCTCCAAATTGCCATCACTATTAGTGGTAGCGGCGCCATGCTCAATACCCCTAGGGGTGGCGCCATGTCCATGATTTTTACAGACATCAATCCTTGCCGGCACGTTTGCAGCAGGTATATGTGATCTTGTCACTTTAGCGATATCAGAAAACGCATCAGGTATAGAGTTTACTATGTTTTGAAGATCGAGAATTCTCCGCACTTCAATTTCGGACTGTGCGGTTCGGGGATCAAGATGTGACAAAGTGGGGACAGACCACGACAATTCCTGTCATTCCTGTTGAACATTATTGATCCTATCTTCCCCTAACGACTGGAAAACTGTCTCATCAAAGCAACAATCTGCAAATCTAGTGGTAAATAGATCGCCTGTCAAGGGTTCTAAGTAGCGGATAATGGTTGGAGAGTCATATCCAACATAACTGCCTAATCGTCTTTGAGGACCCATTTTGGTGCGCTGTGGCGACGCAATTGGCACATAAACTGTACACCCAAATATGTGTACGTGTGAGACATCAGGCTCATATCGAGTAACCATATGGGACGCAGAAAAGGGTTGAGTGGCAGTAGGCCTCAGACGAATGAGCACAGCTGCATGCAATATTGCATAGCCCCAAGCATAAACAGGGAGATTGGTGTGCATAACCAATGCTCTAGCGACCATTTGAAGTCTTTTAATTGCAGCTTCTGCGAGACCATTTTGGGTGTGAACATGAGGAACAGGGTGTTCAACCTCAATCCCAATGGACATGCAATAGTCATCAAACGTTTTTGATATAAACTCTCCAGCATTATTAAGACGAATTGACTTAATGGGATGATCAGGGTGGTGAGCCCTTAATTTAATGATTTGTGCTAGGAGTTTAGCAAATGCAGCATTTCTTGTGGACAATAGCATGACATGTGACCATCGTGTCGAGGCATCAACCAACACCATAAAATATCTAAATGGTCCACAAGTTGGTTGAATAGGTCCATAAATATCACCTTGGATTCTTTGCAAGAATGGAATATTTTCCTTAGTGTTCTTTGCATAGGATGGTCTCGATCCTAATTTTGCTAAAGAGCAGGCTTTGCAAAATGAAAGATGGGTTTTTGAAGCAACCAGAGAAGTATCCGGTTGAGCCACGAAGTCACAATTGACTTTAGAAATAGAAAAAGGAACCAAGGAGGTATTGGTGGCGTCAATACCACTTTTGGGCAGGAGGGGGTAGGCGGCGCCAGCCCTACCTTGGATCGAATTTTGGTTCTGACTTCTTTTTGTTTTGAAAAATGGATGTCCGTGTGAAGTCTTTAATATACGGATAATCATATCACGACCTGGGTGTCCGAAACGGTCATGCCAAAGCCTATATGTGTCAGAATCCCATAAGTCATCTCTCATGATATGGTTGGATTCAATAACTCGAACAGTGGTTGCATACAACCCACTAGATCGACACATCCTAAAAACACATATTTTTGTTTTTGCTAATTTGAATTGAAGGGTGAAATAAAATCGGTTGCATCAAAAACTAAATCACAAGCTTCTGATCCCTTGTTTCACTCCGATAGTACCATACATAAATCAAGTCTAATACTCATTTATGTCCGTAGGCATTAGAGGTGATGCAAAGGAACTCTTGTCCATTCTCACAATGTGTTTCCACATGAAAACCATTGGCTCTTATATCTTTAAAACTCAATAGGGTTCTTCCAGCCCTAGGAGCATATAGAGCTTCGGGGACATTAATACTTGTGCCATTTGGCAACATAAATTGAGCTGGTCCTCGGCCATGAATCAATTGTGATGGTCCAACCATCGTAGTCACAGAAGATTGACTAGGTGTCATCCATAGAAATAGTTGCCTATGTCACAATATAGTATGGGTGGTGCCACTATCAACAAGGCATTCCAACTCTCCAGGAAACATACTGAAAAATAATAAAGTTAGGAATTAAAACATGTCCATGACATCGAATAATAATATGATACTTTATTAATAAAGATAGCCAATGATTACATCAAAGGTCCCAAAAAGTCTAATCCAAAATAAAATCAAACTAAGACACATTGTAGTCACTCTATCCGTTTGGTAACTCCAATCAAATATACCAGGAAAGTAGAGAGATGTTGGTGGAGCGAGGCTCTCTTAAGTACCATTAATCTCAATGACTTTCCTAGACATCATATTTCATTGGGTGCACCACATAAGAAAGAGTTTAATACAATTGTCATTTATTGACTAAGGCATATTGCCATTATAAAAATTCTTGGAAAATAAAAGGACTAATCTAATCAAAGTCTGCGGCATCCTTGTGCACTTCATCGTCAGCTTTGAAGTCCTCTATAGTGAGATGGACGTCTCCACCATTTTTTTCTTCTTCTGCAAGGTACATTTCTTGCTCCCTCAGGTCCCTGTATGCCCTGTATCTTGAAGCTAGTTGCTCGCTTGCCTTGCATTGCTTGAACCAATGCTCACTTGATTCACATCGATGACACATGTCATTGTGGTTGCCTCCTTTTAATTGAGGTGCACGTTGTGGGCGTTCCCTAGGAGGGTTGGTGCCACCACCACAACCCATGGCGCCTCCACCATGACCAGGGATACCACGACCACCTCTCCCACGTGTGGCATTGCCACCACGTGTATCCGCACCAAACTTGCGGTTTCCTTCCTTGTTAGGGTGGTTATATGGACCCATACGTCCCTCATATCTCTTATTCTTAGGGTTCTGCTCCTTGCGCCCTCTTTTAGGTGCATTATAATTCGCCTCATGAACGCTCTTAGTTCTAATGGGCCTTGAATTATAATTCCTCACGAGTATGTTATCATCATGTTTCTCAGCTACAGATATGAGATTGATAAGCTGATGAAACCTCGTGACCTGTCCAGCATTGACTTCAGTGCGGTATTGCTTTGATACCATAATGGCTGAAATGGGGAAGGTGGAGAGAGTTTTCTCAATTAGCTCTTGTTCTATGACAGGTTGTCCACAAAACCTCAACATGGACTATAGGAGAAGAGCTTCTGGATTATATTCAGCAACAGACTTGAAATCAGCAAAGCGCAGATTGTTCCATTGAACCTTTAAGTCAGGGAGGAGGGAATCTTGGACATTGCCAAAGTGCTCTTCTAGCGCTATCCATAGCTCTCTTGCATCCTTGATCGACATATACTCCAATCTGAGTGCCTTGTCCATATGCCTCGTATCAAGATAACTGCTTGAGCATGCTTTGTAAGTGTTCACACGAACACACGATCCGGGTTGGGTGTCTAGATTATGGGTAATATTCCCTTTGAAGTGAGGTGGTTCTCAACATCGGTTACCCAACTGTGGTAATCCGAGCCTGTTGAGTCAAGCATGAGAAAGTTGAGTCTAGGTTCATTCGACATCCTGAAAATAAGAAGAGAAGATATATTAGTTTTGGAGCTAAACTTCCACGAAAACTAAAATAATAAGATTTTCGAGCTATGCTACCAAGAAAACAATTTCCAAGAATCTCTTTTGGATTAGACCAAACAATAATGTTTTAATATGGTCACAATTTGATGCTTAAGGACGCTTTTAGTCAGAGTATTATGAACATTCTTAGTTCATACGAACACTCTTAGTTCGTTAAGCGTGAATCCCCACAATTCCGCTTTATTAAATAATCAAACTCATGTTCTTATATTGAAAATCCTGCAGAAAATAAAGGAATTTAAAATACAAGAAAGAAGGAACTTTAATCTTTAAAACTTACTTGTTGAAATTCGGAGTAGATTCGCTTCTGAACAGCTCCCACTTCGAATGGTGTATAGATCTCAAAACGACTCCAATAGGGCTGAAATTTAGAGGTCAGATAGAAGAGGCAGAGACAAACAACTTTGATGAAGGAAGGATTTTGATATGAGGTCTCGATAAAGACATTTAGGGGCGTACAAACAGGCTGATCTGCACAGGAACGAGCGTGCGACGATGCTGCAGGGGCAGTAGGAGGCACACGGGTGCTCAAGGGCTGCAGGAGCAGCACACGGTATGGCTAGCAAGGGCTAGGAGCTTGGGGCAGTTTTTGGCGAAAGAAATTTCGGGTTTTAGGGTTAATTTTCCTGGCTAGGACTTGGGTTAGAGTATCGTGCTGATAACGTGTTGTAGAGAATTAGAAAATTTGTATTGTATTGTATTCATCTCACCATGAGGTTTATATAGGGTTACATTATGTATACAAAAGGCAATACATAATAGCTATACTAATCAATCGCACATTACAAGTATGTTAATCGCATACATTACGAGTCTGTCAATCACATACATTATGAGTCTGTCAATCGCATACATTAAGAAATACTTATTGCATGAATAGTCATTATAATTTACAACAAAACTGAATTTCTGCACCTTCAACTCTTGCATATGTAACTACAACACATGCATCAACAATATTACAAAAGACCAATATTGAAAGCTTCAGTATGAAATAAAACTTAGAAAACAAAAAAAAGAAGGTAAATTTATGAATGTAATGGAAAATTCATTAATAAGTTTCCTCACTAGTATGAGGGTATTATTGAAAAATTCATAGGATTTTGTTTCCTTTCTTTATAAGAACCAAATACTGCAATGGAAACTAAGAGGTGTATTCTTACTACATTCTTAGTCTTTCCAAACACTAGAAAGGAAAATTGATGGGAATTACAATTTCCCATGCCCATCAAAAAAGCAAGGAATTGATTTCCTTTCCTTTCCTTTCCGCAAACCAAACGCAGCCTAAGTTTGAAGATAGCATGAACCCCCACAGTTCGACTTAATCTTCCCACAAAAGAAGAAGTAAGAGGTAGAAGAAGGGAGGTTGAAAGTCCCCGAGAAAAGAAGAGAATAAAAATTACTCAAAAACTGGAACTTTAATTGAAAAATTACCTCAAAATAGGGTCGCCAGAAAATTGGTCGAAATTTGCTTACTGGAGGTTGGTCTGGTCGCTGGTGGCCAGCAGTGGCTGGTCGCTGACCAAGAGACTGCTGGGGTGTGGCTGAAAGATTAGCTGGGGTTGGGGGCAGATGTTAGCGAGGCTAGAAGATAGAGCAAGGGCGTGCGGAAGCAGCAACATGCGAGTAGGCGATGCGTGTTGAGCGAAGCAGGTTAAATCGCTGGAGGTTCTGGGTGAGCATGCTGCTAGCGGAAAGAGGGATAGTGAGGCTAACGAGGGCGTAGAGGCATTGAGGAGACACTAGTGAGGCTAGCTGGGTGAGGAGGCGAGGCTAACACGTGCAAGGGATGCGTAGCAGATGCAGGGCAGCGAGGCTAACGACTGTGCGCTAGTTAGGCTAACTAGAATTTTTTTTCTTTTCTTTTCTTTCCTTTTGTAGGGTTTTGGCTTTTGGAATCAAGATTATGGTTTCGTACCGATAACGCGTTATAGGGAATATTAATATGGCAGAGAGTGAACTGTACTTTCCTTGATAATAGATACCTATTTATATAGAGTATTACAAGCATAGAATCGGAGTTTTACAAAGAAAAATAATCGTACAATATTAGGATATCTAAGAAGATAACCGTATTATAACTTAGACAAGTACTTAAAGTTTGGACCAGACACATACTTTAAGTGCACCCTTAAACAGAAGGAGTTTTATCTTTGAAGACTACAGTTTAAACCTTTGCAATGGCACTTCCCTTCACTGGATGTGCCCTAATGAAGCCACTATATGTCCTCTTATTTATTTTTATTTTTTTCTATTTTTTTCTTCTTTCCCTTCTATTTTGCCTCAGCATTTGTATCCAGAAAATCTGATTGTTAACTTGAATGTTGACTTGTCAGTCCTTAATTATGATAGAATTTCCGTTCCTTCTTTGGTCCAACTACAACAAAAATACTACAAATCTGATACACATGAAAGGTCTATCAAAATGAACTGCCTGCCTAATCTTGTTGACCTGATCATAGACTAAAACTTGTACAAAACACTACAACATTTCCATTTACATGCAAGGCTTTAGCTTCCTACCCACCATTGCCCATTCTAACTTTCTACATGACCACGTTGAACAAAGTTTCCTCTTCCACTAGCATGTGATGATAAACGGTTAGCAAAAAAATGAGGCCGGGTGTGTGTCCAATGGTCTTGTTGGCCTCTACCTGTACCAGCAAATGGATAGGTGTGCTGCCATGAATTGTGTTGCCCTCGGCCACGGCCCCAAGTATGATAGGACTGTGAACCATGACCAGCAAAGTTTCTGTCTTGAGAGATACTTTTTCTAGATGGCCATAAATCATTATTCAATGACTGAACTCCCCTTCCTTTAGGCCTCCAGCATTGGCCTGACTCTGATATATTTAATTCCCTGAAGCCGTGTTGTAATGTGCCTTTTCTGTAATCTGAGGTACCCTTGGAATAATATGATCTAGGAGATGACACTACTCTTTGACCACTGGATATTCCTTTTGAAGCATAAACTCTGTCCCCTGAATTAGAACTACCATTTGCTCCTCTACCACAGCCCCATCCAGAACCAACAAATTTGTGAACTAAATTGGCAGGAGAGCTTGAAGTGAATTTACCATTGTGAAAACTTGCATAACCTCCGCTTCTGTGATTTCAAGACAGTTCTTGATTACAACTCAGAAGCATTTCGCATTAAATCCTTAATGAAATTCTATGGAAAAGGTATCACAGATGAGATCTCGATTGAGACGACTCTCTACCTTCCCCTTCTCTGCTTTGATGGTTGCTAAGAGCTATTGAATTAATGTTACTACAAGACAGATCAAAATGTTTCATGAGCTCATTGGAGCCATGAATGTTGCTGAAAAGTATGGTGACATCCTTGTGAAGAACTATAATTCGAGACTCATGGGAACAGAAAATGTTCCTAAGTTCAATTATAGTCGCACCTCAAAAGGTAGGCACCAAGAGCGAAAACTTAATCCTAGGGATACTTTTGGACATTCTGGTCCATATAATCACTCTAGTTGGGAAGGTAACTGCCAAAATAGGCGGCACGGAATCGAAGATGTCAACGTGAAAAAAAGAGAGAGGCAATGCCTCTGGCCATGTTGGTGGTGCCACCAACACTAAGTGCCATCCTATTGACACTTTCAAAGCGCCTCAATCATGGGAGTCTGAGCACATAAATGTATGTTCTCGATATGAAGCATCCAATCATTGGACGCACATTTGTAGAGCTTGTGCAAATATTGTCACCACTTACAACGTGTATTGTGAAGCAAGGGAAGCTCATTAAGTGGAACAAGAAGATCAAGAAGGTGATACCGAGTTAAGGGTTGAAGACTTCAAATCTGGCTGGGATCAATAGATCACTGATTTTGTTTAAGTCTTTATCTTTTCAAGAGATGTAATGTGGCAATTGCCACAGTATTATTAGTGGATACCACTGGTTAAGTTTTTCTTCAACTAGGCTCATCCAAAGCGCATATGATGTCTAGGAAGGTTTTGAGATAAGTGGTACTTAAGCGAGATTTGCTCCCCGACATCTCTCTACTCACCTGATCATATTTATTTTGGAGTTACCGAAAGAAGTTAAACAACTACTTTGTTTTGCATTAGCTAATATCGGATTAGATTTTCTTTTGGTCAAAGAAATAATGATATACACCATTGGCTTATGAATAAAATTTCGCGTTCTTTCCATTATGACTCCATTTTAATTCTGAGCATATTCCTCTATGACTATGATGGCTGGATCATCAGGATTAGTTCAAGGACATGGAATAACCCAAATTTCTCTTGCCAAATAGCACGTTGATCACAGAAACTCTCTATGCTCCTAGGCAAATTGAACCCTATTAAGCTATTCGAGCTAAAGGACTCCATGCGGAAATGCATGTATAGAACGGAAAAGAGTTCCTTTGCATTACCTCTAATAATTGTGAACAAAAGCGCATCTTAGAGAAACTTATGTCTCTCTCTCTAGTGGATGTTTATGTCCCCACTATTTGAGCTGTTAAATCCAATAAAGTTATGAGAATATATCTTGGATTTAGACACATATTGCTTTATCACGATAGGATAGGTCATCCGAGTCATGATAAGGTGATCCGTCTACTAAAGGCTTCACACCGACATCCATTCTTTCGAGCGAAACGAAGCACGAATCAAAGGTTGATTCCTGGACTAATTGTGACAACCGCCGCTGCCTCTGGCGCCCTCGCCATCCATCACCAGCCTAGGGCTGGCGCAGTCAATATCCATGACACCATCGATGACATCCATCATGGTGATGATGCCCCAGGTGATACTGTAATCACCAAATTTTCCTTCCAATAGTGTTTTAGACGCTCTGGCCCAACCAAAATTCTTATTGGTTGCTTCTAATGCCCCTTGCTCATTCTACAAAGCCTATTTTTGAGGGAAATTAGGACCAAGGTCCTCCTACGCAAAGGATATAAAATTACTGATTCTGTTCTTACATAGAATCTGAGGGGATTATGTGGACTGATTCAACCAACTTGTAGACATTTAAATATTTCATGATGTTGGTTGACACGCAAACACGCTAGTCACGTATTGTGCCATTGTCTTTTGCAATGCTGCTTATGCTACACTCTTAGCACAGATTATATTGCATGTTGCTATGGTTATTATATATTCGTCAACGACCCACTGCCACTCAATCTCTCTTTACATTACAACTAGTGACTGGATACATGTATTTCGTACTTACACATATTTGAGTGAACCATTTATGTGCCAATTGCCCCACCCCAGCTGACAGGACCCGCCCCGGATTTCACCCTGAAATCCGAAGTGGCCCTGCGGGGTCCACATTCGAAGAAATTCTACCAAAAATTTGGCGGAACTTCCCCTAAAATGGACTACCCAAAACCTGTAGAAAAACATATATACTTCTAAACAATTCATCCTTAATCTCCTGGAGCCACCCTGCTCCCCAAATAACAACAACTTCCATTTCAAAAGTATAAGTATCAACTTGATAACTTGATAACATGAATCCCACAGGTTATCAGAGCAACTCTAATGTAACAGATAAATAAGGAAAAATAGAAATAAAATGAATATATGGAAGCTATGCTGTGGACTATGCCTTGAGTCCATATACGCCCGACCACTACTAATCTAACCTGCACACTGGGCATTTGAAACCGAAGGGCCCAGGGGAAAGTAATGGAAAAACACGTTAGTGTGAGTGGACAAAAATATACAACTAAATAAACAATTTAAAAGAAAAGAAGTTGTATCACTTTCCCATGGATTTAAATTCATAAAACTTCGATGCATGCAACGTTATAAAACGTATGTCTTTAAAACTTGGAGTCTCGTGAAAACATACCAGTCCCCGCTGGTTAAGAGAAAATAGGACTAGCCCCGCTAGTTAAAAATAATATAAAAGTAGGGGAAGAAGCTAACCATATGAATGAGCCTCCCAGGCTCGGGTGATAGCCTCTCAGGCTAAAGTACTCCCATATACTCCCGTTATATACCCACACGCCACTAAGTGTAGCGATTAGGATACTGGGCTTCAGCATTACTATCACAAAGACAGTAACCAGCGCCACAAAGGCGGACGGGCTTCGGTGATCCCATCACCTCGCCACAAAGGCGGACATATCAATGCTAGCATGATAAATAGTCACCCAAAGTATTGCAAAAGAAATCCGAAAACTAAGTAAATCCATAAATACATAAGGCTTCCCCATCTCTTGCAAATGAATTTCCAATGACGTGTCCCACACGCCAAGATAATCTCAAGTTCAAAATAAATAGAAGAGAAATAATAATAAAACATAACTTCCATAAACCGAAACAAAACCAATTCTAGAATCATCATCAAGGCATTCCCAATGCCAAATCCGAAAGTCAATAAATAAATAAGAAAGATTAATAAATCAATGGCGCGTCCCACACGCCAAAAATATTCTCGAGTCAATGATGAATAAGCAAGGAAGTTCAATAATCAACTAATATTCCATTTTCCAAAATACCATGGAAAATATTTTGTTGAAAAACAACATAAATCATAATTAATCTCCGAAAATTAAATCATAACCCCAAATCCGAGCATAATAAATTTTTTCTAGTCCCCTACATAATAAATTAAATCATCATAATTATGTGAAAGCCTCTTGCCGTCCCCTATATATACCCCCACTCTCTAGACCACTTCACACATCAATTCCTTCATTCTTTTCACACACCAAAAAATTCTCTCCATTCTCTAGTCTTCAGAAGCTCTGCATCTTAACCAAGGAGGAGAAGAAGTCATGCAATACATCAAGATCCTAGCCTCCATCCACCCTTGTGTCGTCCCTAGAAGATTTCTTGCTTTCAAGGATCTTCAAGTTCTTCGTCTCAAGGCTTTATCATTCATCTTTCACAGTGTATTTCATACTTTCTTTTGTTTTTGTTTGTTTGATTCGTAGAGTTATGAATTTTAGTTAACATGACGTTAAGGGCAAAGTTTAAAGTCCGTTTATATGTTTTGAAATAAAGTTGTCATTTGTATAGTTGTGATTTCTATGTTGCTTATATGAGATTGCTTAATTAATTTTGAATTACAGAAAACTTTTGCATGTTTATGTTCTTTGGTGGCCAACTTAGGATATATGCATGTAATTGGTGCTAGAATTACATGCTAGATTTAGGTAAACAATTCACCTAATAGTTTTGTGACCCTAAATCATAAGTAGTAAAGGCTGTGAACAAAGGTCGAAATCAATTAAGGAGGATTGCAAATAGATGAACTTTTTCATACTAGGTTGTGCACTTTGGTTGACATCCTTTCTTTGTTCTTAATGCGTTGAATGTGTTCTTAATTAGCTAGCTTTCTAAACTATAATTGCATGTTCAATAGGATTAATTTAGGTGCTTTCACTTAGATTAATTATTCAAGGAAAGTAAAAAATGGGAAATCGTTTGCTTATTAACGTTTCACATGGTCAACTTCTTTCTCATGACATAGATAATCAACTATAGGATTTGTGATTGGATGTCATTCATATGATTGTGGTTTTGATCCTTGTTCCTTGCGTTCCACCCTTGTATATATGTTTTTACATTTTCTTTAGTTTATTTATTTAATTTTTAATTTAAAAATCTAAAACCCCTTATTTGCGTTAACTTGTATATACTCTTTGTTTTATTTTTGTAGATAATAATTTATACTTATATTAATTCTTTATTTGTTTATGCAATTATAGGTGTACCCTCAATCCCCAGCTAGAACAATCCCTCCTTATTCTATAACGACAACTACATTTTGCAGGGTTAAATTGCGTGCTTACTTCTAGCGTATCAGCTAGTGGAAACTTAAATCGTTTGACAATTGAAAATGAGAAGTTCCGCTAGAGGAGGTGTGTCAGCAGAAATTAAATCGTTTGAAATTCAAAATCGTGAGCATTAATGTGTCAATGTTACTTTCTGACACCGGGATGCTGCGTGTCCCCTATCAATTGGTTTGGCGTGCAGTTGTGCGTCTTTTCAGTACGCCAGTCGTTTTGTCATCAATGTTGTTGGAGACATCATTGAGTATAAAATAAGTGCAAATTTGGTGTATGCTGTCTCCTGCTCCCAAGATTAGGAGTTCAAGTTTTAGTAAAGGAGAAAAAAAAGAGTATCGTACCCAAGGGATTGAGCAACTCTACCCTACCTAGATCACCGTGAAAATAAACCTAGAAAACACATGCAAAGTCTACCTTTTTACAAATTTACAACCTTAGCCCTTTGGAAGCTAAAGATCATGAAAATGGTATTTACAATTGTGGTAGTGAACTGTTTGGTTGATTTTAATTTTTATGAAGTAAATTAAGTTGCATAAAATAAAATAAACAAATACTAAATCAATGAGAAGAATAGAGACTTAGGCATCAGACCTAACCTTACTCATGCACAAAATGTAACCCATATTTGATGTAATAACATGCTTTGACAAATTTCCCCTTAGTGCTTTGGTAAATCTACCAAGAAACCAATTAATCACGCAACTTAACAAACTTTGGTAAAGCTAAGTTAAATTACACAACTTTAGTCCCATTTATATTTCATTAAAATACAAGTGGACTATAAACCGCAAGCCTAACATCCCCTTAGAGCAATTAAACTCACGGTTTATGCATTAAGTTTAAAGTAAGAAATTCAAGCAACTTAACAATTCCCGTAGGAATCATTAAGCCACCACCGAAAGGCTACTCACGCTCACAGATTCAAGAAGTGGTCAAGTTCAAGTTTCCGATTCATTAGTTTTCTAAACATGCTTTCTAGGTGACTAAGCTAGCAAGCATATTTAGTTAGCATTAAAGTTTAGAAGCCCATAGATTCAAAACATGCATAAACATCAAAACACATGGAAATTTACATTATTTGCACATAAGTTGGACTAGAGCTAGTCCAAGCCTCAAATCCAACTACTCACAATACATGTTATTACAAATATAAGCCATGCACATCATATTAAAGAGAGAAGGAAGAGAAAAGAGAAGAACTACCCAACCTCCCACCTAGCTCTCAAAGATGTCAAATGATGAGAGAATTGCTTCAAGGTATGAGATTTTCGGTTTTACAACCCAAAACGCCATACACATCCACAAAACTCAAGAACAAAGAAGAACAAAGGCTTGGATGTGTGAAAGCAAGTGTTGTGATTGATTTAGAGTGTGTAGTAACTTCAGTTTTGGTGAAACCCAAGTGCCTACACCCCTATTTCTCACACAAACTCAAAGAACTATGTACAAGGTATGAAAAACTAACCTAAAACTAGAGAAAAGAGAGATTTTGATGCTCCAAAATGAGGGAGCCAAGAGGATGCACGGTTTTGGGGAGAGAAAATGGGCTTGGCCTTTAAATTAAGGATGGAGATCAAAAGAAATGAAGGGCTAGATGTAATTGACAAATGTGTAAGCACAAAATGTGGATCTAGTTTTTGACTCCACATAGAAATGACCTAGAAAGCCCATAGATATTTTGGTGGAGGAGAAAAAGTAAGGGTAGAAAGGTCATTATGTAGGGGAACAAAGTAATAAATGGGAGACAAAATGTGTAAGGTGTAAGAATGAGACCAATTGTCCTCTTTCAAATTTTAAATTTCAAAATAAACTAGACCTAAAGTCTCTAACCCTAGTCAGCTCTTCCTTGTCCTCCACACATGTTCTCAGCCGGCCACCTCAGCCAAAAATTTCCGGAATCCAACGTTGACCCATTTTTTGTCCGTTTGCGCACTTTCTTCTCCTTTCTTCCTTCAATTGAATCTCCACCGAGAGTTCGGAATTGGCCTTTGACTTCTTCATACCAAATGTTCCTCCATGAGTTAGATCATCCTAGTAAAATTTCAGAGCTTAGTTTACCGTGGTTTGGCCGGAACTGCTGTCGGAATCCGTACAAGTCCGGTTTTGCAATTTTCGTCTTTTAGTCAGAAACTTGGGCAGAATTTTTGAAGGTTTTCCACTTTGAACTAGCTCTTACACTCTTCATACAAAATGATCCTTAGGATGTCTAGAATGGATCTGGAAAGTTTCAACTCATTCGGAGTTCATGTGGTCAGTCTGCCGCTCCTCCTTCCTTGCCTACCTCGGTCTCTCCTAGCCGGAGTAGGAAAATGTGCTAAAATTGAGTTTTTAGTGTATTTCCATGCTTCTCCATTGTTTCTTAGCATGATAAGGAAAACATAATAAATATATATATATATATATATATATATAAAAACACAAATGTTAAGGAAAATTGCAAGATTAGAGGAATAATTACTAGGTAATTATGGACCTAACAAATGTCAATAATTATTGCTTTCGTAACTGAGGTGATGTCTTGTTTAACCCGGGTCATTAATGGTGTAGTGGGACACGTCGCAGCATCCTGCGAAGCGATTTTCGGCGCTCGATGGTTGAGATCTAGCGGAGGGTTTAGCATAAAAAGGGGGAAAACCTGAGAGATCACCACTTCTACCCATACTTTTAAAATTTTCAATTGTCTTCAACCTCTAAGAGATAACAGAGAGACCCCGAAGAACAGAGGCGATTTCAAAGAAGGAAAGAAAAAGGAGGATTTTGTTCTGTGAATCTGTGTCTGCATTGAGATCCTGTGCTTCGTTTCTGCAAGGTTGGTGCCAAACTGATACTTCCTGCTTTTGAGTTTTTTCATTTTTTTTTTTTTTCATTTCTGCTGGTTTGTCTCTGTTTATGGCTTTTGTACTTTAGACCTGTTTTGCTTGCATTGCGACTTGTGATGATGTATAAGCTGTGTAACAAAGGGTCAAGAGTGAAGCGGAAGGGAATTTTTTCCTGTTCTGGGTAGTGAATTTTTTCGAAGGATTCAATAGGGGGTTGTGAGATGCATGAATCTAGGTTGAGCCTTGTTTCTGGGTTCTTTTGTTCTTCATGTTCTTGAGAGATTGCTAACAAAAAGGTAGGTTAGATCTAACTGTGACTACTAATTTGGGTTTTAGGGTGTTTGAGGGATGCCTAGTGTCATATAGATCTCTAGCAATGAGGTCTCTGGGTTTGACGTGTTGCTTGACGCCTTTGATCATATTTTCATTGACTCATTGCGTCTGTCTACCCCTGTAGAAACCTCACTGCACGAGCCCCTTGACATAGAACCCCTTCAGACAATAGCGAGAGACATGGGTGCAAACGTGTTAGATTGTAAGGCACGCACCGCGACTGCTGCTCGTGAGGAGCAGGTCACCAGACATCAGAGGGATGACCGCACTGAAAGCCAAAGTACTGCTAGTGTCTCTCAGGAGGAAACAGAAAATTCTGATTGTGAGTCTGGCAGAAACTTCTCGTGGGTGCTTCCTGATGGTGCTGGAGTTGATGAACTAGGCAAATACATGACGGCACAAGAAATTATTAGGATGAAGGGAATGTACAACATTCCTAGTGTAGTCAAGCTATAGGCGCTAGAGGAGGGAAAGCGTGCCTCCGATTCGGGAGAAGAATGTGCAGCTGTTCATGAAGCCCAGCTTCATGCTGGAGTGAGGCTGCCTTTGATCCAAAATCTTCATATTCTACTATGCGAGTTGCAACTTGCATATGCCAAGTGTCTCCAAACATGTGGAAGATACTAATGGCCATGAATTGTCTGTGGCAGCTATCAGGGTGTGAGAGCCCTACCATGGTAGAGATCATGCACTTTTACTACTTGTCATACTGGCACCGGGATAACTGTGGCGAGACAGCTTACCTAACGTGGCATGCCAAGGCTCTAAAAATTATAGAGAACACCCTTGACTCAGCCCCTCCCTAGCGAACCTCCGTCTGTGTGGTGACCAAGAACTGGGAGTATGATGAGAGAGTAAATAGGGAGGCACCAACTTTTAGGGTTAAATCGAAATTTCAACAGGTGATAGGTTGACAATTTTCCTTGTATGCCTATTATTTTGTAACATACTTATACGATATCTCAAATGCCAGATTCGATTATCCTTTGCAGCCAGTAGACAGTTTGAATTGAACGATCAAGAGCACTGTCACATGGCGAGGGTGATAGGTTACTAGCGGAATAGGAATTTGTTGGACTTGCGTATACTGGTGCATTGGGAGTTGCTAGTTGAACTTAAACCCACCCGCTTGCCAGGTACAGGGATTTGTTGTGGCAGACTTCAATACTTAAAATAATTTTTCTTGTTTTGACGTTGGTTTCAAATCCAATTTCGGGTAACTCCAAGAGCAGAGACGCTTTGAAGAAAGAAATGGACAAGGCTAGATTTAAGAATCATGTCTTGGACATGTTGGCAGAGGGCGCCAAGGCTAGGAGGACAGCGGCACGGGTTGTTACCGCGACGGCAGAGGACAGGATAATGCCCATGACGTACCACTCGCACCTGGTGCCAGAAGGTGCTGATGTTATTCACCTGATTGATAATCCGTCAGCCGAAGGCAAGGGGACTGGCGGAGGTTTTTCTGTCAACTATTATGGAAGTTGAAGGAGAAAGTGCCTACCAAGCGACGGGGTGGTGGGGACCAACTTAAGGAGGCACAGGTAAAGTCTATGTAGGGGTGGCCAAAAACGGTCGAGGCAAACCCCTCCAGTATAAACCCCAACTCTGCCAGAGGGTATCCCTATTGAAACCGTCGGTGTCCACCGCCCATCCAAGAGGTCGAGGAAAGAAGTTATCGGTGGAACGATTGCCGCTAACAGAAAGACCACTCCCGTGCTGGATTCGTTTGGAGAGTTTTCTCCCATAGTGGCGTGCATAGAGCAGGAGTTTTTCTTCTAACTTTGTGAGCGGCTAGAGTTTGGAGGTTTGGCTAGACCATCGGGTAAGACTCCCCTACAACAGTTTGCCTTATCTTCTGTCTTTGGCCATATTGCCCAAGGCCTAAATGCAATGTTCATGGCTGCTTCTCAACCATCTTCTGAAGAGGTCGCTTACGCCTTGAAGTTCAAGCACTACGCAGTGACTTGGCGGTGGAGTAGAAGCTGCACGCGGAGACTATTTGCTGGCTAAGACTGACGGTGATTTGATTGACACCAGAGGCAAGCTTGAGGTTGCCTATTCTAGGGATTTGGATTAGACCCAACCCGTAATGGATCTATTCTAAGAGGTTGAGCGGTTTAAGAAACAAGTGGCGAAGTAGGCCCAACGCATTAATGCCTTAGAGCAAGAAGTGGCAGTAAAGACTGATAAAGTCAAGCGGTTGCAGGTTGAAAAGTCTAACGCTGCCCGTCTAGTGGAGGATGAGAAGAAGACCAAGATTGCCTTTGATGCTATTGCCTCCTTCAAAAAGCTGGAAGAGTACAATGAATTGATGTTGGCGACCGCTAAGGAGGGTGCTGATCAAAATTTCAGAGTTCTCAACTCATAGGGCGTGATCAATTCGGATAAGGTGGTTGTGCCTATTTCAACCACTAGTTGGGATGAAAGACCTGAGGATAGCCATATGGTCCCGCTCGGGTCTCAATCTGATAGTGGTGAATCTGATGACCGCGCCGGTGATGACCAAGTTGGGCGAAGAGGTGAGCGCATAAAGACACCAGATCCCACTACCTCTGAGGCCTCTCTCCTGAATATGATGGCAGCCAACACTCGTGCTGATGGCACTCTGCAGACGGGTCCAAAATTCTATGGTCAGAAGTCAAATAAGACAAGCTGCTCTGTGGCTGGGACAGGGCAAGGTGGTAGCGAAATAGTGGATGACAAATGAAATGGGCTCCTTCTGTACTTGTTGTTATTTCCTTTCTTGCACACTTCTTTCTTTTGTTGTAAGGTTTAATGCCGTTACGCCAGAGTTGTAAACTTTGAACATCTTTGGTTGGGGAGTCCCAACCTGACATTAATCTATGTTAGTTTGCCTCAAACAAAGTTTTGTTTATTTGACTAAGTGTTGGACTCACTACTAGAAATTTCCCCATTCCACACTGATCTAAATTAGTCCCCATTGTCCCAATACACACTGATAAGAGTGGGTAATCTCATTAGCCACTATGCAGCCACTAATGAATAATCAGTCCCCTCTATTGCAGGTGCTATTGGGACAATACACACTGATAAAACAACAGTGGAATAACTTCATCCAATGCAAAGTCAGAATCTAAATCCACACTGATATTAGTGGCTTTGGAATGCCACTGTTATCAGTGGCAAATTTATGAGGTTGGATTAAAAAAATAAGGTGCCAATTGGTAATTCTACATTCTTGTATTGTACCCTTTCGTATATTTTAAAATGTATCATATAATAAATATACTAACTAAGAATTTACAGTTGCACCCATCAAAATACAAACATCAAGACTATTCATCCCACAGCTGGAACTCCTTTGATACGGACAGCCTGCACATTATATCAGGCAGTTAGTTCTTATTTTGACAATTACACAGACCAACATCTCAACATATAAAAGACATTACAGTGAAGCTAGAGGTGTCTCTTTGGTTCTGAACATGTAGCTACTACACCAAAAATCGCATCAGACAACGGTAGAAAACCGATGTGGGATTTGGAGTCCCACCGTTGTAGAGTGAGCCGTTGTCTGATGAAAAATCAGACAACGGTGGAACACAGTTGTGTGATAAACACACAAACAACAGGTATGTGTTATAACTGTTGTGTGATAGCTCGGCAGATGCGAAGCGCAGCTGCGCAGCAGTTGAGGCGCTGTCTTCAGACAACAGTGCCAGTTTTAAGCTGTTGTATGTTTAGCATTTCAGACAACATTTTTTTATTTTGTCTGTTGTCTAATTGATCTTCAAACTTCAGTTCTTGGACTATATCTGTTGTGTGATGAACTTTAGGACAACAGAGTTTAATTGGTTCTGTTGTGTGATTAACTTTTAGGGAAAAAAATGCAAATAGTACCTGACCTTTGGTCCATTAGTAACTTTAGTACCTGACCAAAAAAAAATATCACTTTGGTACCTGAGGTTCGGACCCCGACCCAACTTTAGTATCTGGAGCCGTTAACTTAGTAACGGCGTCTGACAGGTAGCATATATTGAGGGTAATTTCGTCCTTTCATATTTAATTCATTATTTTATATATATATATTTATATATTTTACATATTTTACCTCTCTCTCTCTCTCTCTCTCTCTCTCTCTCTCTCTCTCTCTCTCTCTCTCTCTCTCTCTCTCTCTCTCTCTCTCTCTCTCTCTCTCTCTCTCTCGCTCTTCCCTCTTCCCTCAACCATTATCAACGACCACCCACCACCACCATCATAACCCTCATTCCTCTCGCCGACACTTCTGCCCCACCACCTCCTCCACAAAAACCAAAACCCCAGAAGAAATCGTCACCCTAAACCAAAAAAAAGCAAAGGAAAAAAAAAATTTCTTCCAGCAGCCCCGCGCCTTCTCCTCTCCAGCCCCACCCGACTTGCAGCAGCCTTACTGAGAAGCCCCACAGCCGGCCAGACGGGCACACCAAGCCGAGCGCTGCCCAGCCTAGCCCAGCGCATCGCCTAGCCGCCCCCCCTTCTGCACTCACATCACCCTCCGCGCTACTGCCCCCGCATCAGCAGCCCCGCGTCCCACCTGTAAATTGGGGAGGATGGTTGCTGGTGTTTCAGAGCAACTGGGTTCTGGTGAAATTGGTGAGTTAGGGGAAGAGGAAGAAGTTCATGAAATTGATGTGGAGATTGAAACAACGAGGCAGAGCATCGTTTGAAATTGATTTTGAGGGAACGGCAGGGAATTGGGGTTGGGGAAAGGTTGGGGCTTTGGATGTAAAGATTTGGGCTTTGGAGATTGAAGAGGAGAGAGCGAAAATTGTGGAGTTTTGGATTGGGAAAAAACTCTCTCATCTAATCCACTCTCTCTCTCTCTCATCTGATCGGGATTTTCCATTTCTATTTGGAAGATTGGGATTTTCCGTGTGATGATTATAGGCTAGAGTCTCTTGTTCCAAAAATTTGGGAATTCTTCTCTACATTTTATTTGGCCGAACGAGGACGAAGAGAAAGAAGAAGAGATTGATCTGGAGAGAGGGAAGAAGAAGATAAGAAAGAGAAGAGAGAGAGAGAGAGAAATGCTTAAAGAAAAAAAAATTAATTAAGATACAAAAAGACGAAAATACCCTTTAAAATATGACAGCTGGCAGTCTCCATAACGGAGTTAAGTAGAGTTAACGGTCCAGGTACTAAAGTTGGGTCGGTGTCCGAGCCTTAGGTACCAAAGTGATATTTTTTTTTTTTTCAGGTACTAAAGTTACTAATGGGCCAAAGGTCAGGTACTGTTTGCATTTTTTTTCCCAAAGACAACAAAGTTCAATTAATTCTGTTGTCTGAGTATAAATCAGAAGACACTGATTCATTAAAAACCGATGTGTGATATGATTGATTACAATGTGTTTTTGTCCCCTTTTTGGCCATTCAAACAACAGGCAGTTATCATTATATCTAATCTGTTGTGTGATCATTTAAACATTCCATTCCTGAATTAGATTATGCATTCATTTGATCCATTTACCAAATGAACAGTACTCTATCAAATTTAAACATTCCAAACCATCAAATGATTCATATAACCAATACTTTAAACTTCAAAAGCAAAAGAGGTGCATTTCCCAATCATTGAAACCAACATTTTACACAAGAAAAGCATTCTAGTGCATGCCCTAAACACAAGCAAATGAATGAAGTGAAAGGTCAAATAAATAGCTCGGTATTAATATGCCTTGACCAGCTCTTTAGAGATTTGTGATCCACAATTGGGCTGAGATGATGAAGAGGACTTTGTCATGGTTGAAGTATTCTTGGAAGCAACAGCATCAGCCTGCGTAAAATCAAACTAGGAAATAAGGAGAAAAAAGCAAAATGCAACACACAGGCAATGAGGTAAGAATAACATTGAACGATAGCATGTACCAGTCATCATATATTGATTACCCTGAATATCCGGTGAATGCCTCAAAGTAGCATGTACCAGACCAAATGCTATATTTTTGTAGAAGTAGCAAATCTGAAAAGCAAAATATTTCCATCAACAAGTGGATGAAGTTCAAAAAAGAAGACTAAGTAGACACATGCTCTCGTGTTCCTAAGCGTGTGCAAGTATACGGCATACAACATACAAGCACAAGCAAGTGGCATTTTAACAAATCTGTGACAATAAAGTACTAGATGAGCATACTGATATTACCATATGAGCAATCCTTTTATAGCACCAATGTCCATGGACAACCAAAAGTCTCTCCAAAAACCGAAACTGGGGAATAGCAAAGTCACTGGCCATCACAGCCTGCAAGCAATTACGAACTATCATGAGATTCACTGTGAAATGAGAAATTGGTTCCTGCTTCCACCACGGATACCTTGCTTCCCATTTAGACATGTAATACAAACATTATCACATGTAAGCTATTATATGTTATATAAATACAGACCCAGACGACCCTCCACCCACACACACAGACAGACACACTATCTGTTCATAGTCAGGTAACAATTCCAGTGAAGCACCACATGTCATTGTAGTATCTCTGTTACTAGGAGTACTAATGTGCCCGTAACTCCTAATATGGCTCCATTACATGCACTATTAATTGAACCTAGCCAATGAAAGACATAAAAAGTATAAAAAACAATCAACTTTATGCAACTACTTGTTTACCTTTTCAAATATTATTAGGGTTTGGTCCACATTTATCAGAGTAAATAATTTTTTTGGCTCTTGTCCTCCATTATTGCAATTTTTTTAAATAAATAAAAATAATGAGAAATGTTGTTACATGTGTATAAATTTTAAAAAGATTTAAAAAGAAGGGGGAAATGCAGCTTTATTATTATTCACGGTAGTGCTTTTACTTAAATGGTTAGAGACAAACCCTATGTTGATTGCAGTTTCCATCTTATCCCCTGTCAACACCCAGATCTTGAGATTAGGTTGTGCAAGATTGTATATGCATTGGGGCATCTAAGAGAATAAAAAAAGGTACTAAGTTGCCGTAAATCAAAACGGCAGTTCCTTATTTACTACCGTAATAAGAAGCTTATCTTACCCTTTTTTGCAATTTGTCCTCCACAGCTATAGCACCAACCATGATCAAGTCTTTTTCCATCTTCTCTGCTACTCGCTCGAGCATCACCTCCCTATCAGCCCCGATAGATGATTTTGCTTTTGAAATTCATTGTTCCAAGCAGAATACTCAGACTCCTCAAGCTTTTTATAAGCAAGCGTCAACGTACGCAACCCAACTTCTCCATATTCATTCAAATGCTTGGCACTAGCCTCCTTATAAATTCTTCCATTCTTTGACAGTCAATCGAAAATGATGCTGTGGATGTAGATAAAGGAATGAATTATGGGAGTTAAAGAGAATAAGATTAATAAAGATAAAAAAGATCAAAAATCCATGCTTTCCTCTCCCCCTATTTAGGATGCTTTGGGGAAGGGGGTTGAGAGAAGGGATGAAATATTGCAGAGTCAGAGTCCAAAGAAATGTTTGTTATATCTAGATATCAACTAGGCAAAAAATTGTTAAACCCAGAACAGAAAAAGAACTTTCAAGCTCAAAAACCAATCTCCAGTACAAAACACCCAGATCTTATACACACTGAATACAAAGAAATAGAAAATGCATACAAACTGGGGAAACAGAAATACTAAAAGCTAAGAAGAGCCTAAGAAGATTGAACAGAAACACAAAGAATACAAACCATTGATAAGCATTAAAACATGAACAAAGAAAAAATATAAAGAAGAGCCTAGTCTGTGCTTGAATCATTTAATATAAAGAATACAAACCAATCATTTGGATCAACCTGTTAGAACTTAGAACATAATGAATTATCATTTAATTACATTCTTCACAGATTACATTTGTGTAATTTAATCCCTATCCAAAATCCTATGCTATATCAGCTCAACAATAGAAACCCTTTCAACAAATTTAAAGGCAACCAATTTGTATTAGTACATAAAGTGCGGTCATTACTCTAACTATAACAAATAGCACATCAATTATCTGTCACAAATAGTCCAAGCTCACTTGACTAAGAGAATGAAAATATGAAGGCTGACCTATCTTAAAACCATTATATTGAATGGTTGAATCATCTGGTCTTGCATTTTCTTTGCTTTAGAAGTCCATGGTATACGACATGCCCGAATATACACCCTATTTAACACCAATTCCCAGGCATAGATCCTCATTATGTTTGGATCTCATCTTATTGAAGTGCCTTGATGCATTCTCTGTGAGTGAAATTGCAGGTGCAATGTCGTCGGATGTCGAGGCAGCTGAAACACAAATGGGGATTAGCATTGAGCAGGCCATAATCAAATAAATGATATGAAAACGAAATGAAATTCACAATTGCTTTGCATAATGTGTTTCAAACTATTATAGACAATTTAGATCCAGCTAAATATTATCCGAAATTCTTAATTCGAACATCGTAATAAATAATTCACATCCAAACTAAATTCATGCAGCATTTATATGACGAATTTATGCTTCTAATTGAAAAAGCAAAGGCCTTTTGTCATGGAGACCTAACAAATTTCAATTACAGCGAACAATTGGAAATCAAAACCAAATTATAGCAAACTAATTATAGAAACAAAAAAAGCTCAGCTCACTGGAAGTTGAATTGAATGGGTATTCCATGGCTGATAGTAGTGGATGAAAATCAGAAAGAAATTGAATTCCAAGCTGAAGAGGAAACGAAGAAGAGAGGAGAGGCAATGCGTAATTACCATATGCAGAGATCATCATAACCAGAACCAATTCCTGGCAGTAGGCCCGGAACCAGAACCCGTTTCCCTTCCCTTTCAGGGCATGCAACCAAAGCCAACAACTCAAAGCTGAATCAAAACAATCGCAGCCATTACCAAGCACAATCCTACAAATCCCAAATAGCCCAAAAAATGAAATCAAAAAAGCATGCCAACAAAACATTAAAGAAGTCATAAATTGTCAAATACCAAAAGCCAAAAAACCAAATTTCTTTCCACCAGAGAATGAGAAGACCAACAAAAAAATCTTCATGTACGATCGAGCAAACAATCCTAGCCCCCCCCCCCCCCCCTCTCTTTTCTGCATAGATCGAGCAAACAACTGAAAACAAACAAACACCTCTCTATCTCTCTCTCAGCAAAATAACGAAGACCAAATCTAGAGAAGGAGAAAAGGGAATTACCTTCGTGATGATGTTGCTCAGAATCAAAACTTCAAGCTTCTTCCTTTTTGGTTTGCAGGTGAGGGGAGATGAGAGAGGAAATGGGTTGGCTTCGGAGAGATAGACATGAACAAGAAGAGGGATCGAAATCTTAATCGATGAGTGCAGTCGAACCCTAATCGAGATGTGTTTGATAACATATGGTGTTTTGATGAGAGACCCATGGTGTTTTGATGAGAGATTGATGGTTTTTGATGATGTTGAGAATAATCCCATTCATGTCGAGGTACAGATTGGCTTACTGGTGTGGACCATAATCGAAACGTCGTCGATTACAACCGGTTCTTCTTCCACCACATCGACGACGACGAGTGGATACTTCTCCGCTAGCCATCTGTAGAAAGATGGAACTCCCATTGCCGATCGCGCTAAGCTCCGAGCCCAGCAGATCTCTCTGTTTCTCTATCGGAAAAGGCAGAACGAAATCGGAGGCCGAATCAAAACCCTAAGCTGAGACTGAAACTTTGAATTGAATAGGAGAAGGAACAAACCGTGCGCCGAGCGTGATTTTGTTTGGCAGCTTAGCAAAATGGTTGAGAGTTGCTCGATGAGGAGAGGAAACGGCTGTTTTGACAAAGTGTTGACGGGGAGACAGCAAATCCAATAAACCTAGGTAGCTAATTAAGTTGTCAAAGGCGGGCTTTTAATTTTTGCTTTATGAATCAGACAACATAAAGACTAAGTTTTGTTGTCTGATTGTGAACAACTTAAACCTCAGCTAAGGTTTCAAAGAGGGAAAAGTTCCCGCTATAATATCGACCAAAGTAACATGCTAGGCAATGCTCATTTACACAACGGAAACAACTCATTTGGTTGTGTGATTATCAATCTGGTGCTATATTTCAATCAAAACTTGGAGGTTTTTGGGGGGTCGAGTGTCATTTTGGGCCAAATACAGGCACATCCAAATATTTCCCACTTCATCACACAACAAAAGGTAAAAAACCGTTGTATCATGTTTTACATGCTACTCTCATACAACAGATATAACTATACTGTTGTACGATGTAGTACCAATTTGGAGCCAAATTTGAGTCGATCTGGGAGGGAAATCTACCCGCTATTTTTTTTATGATTCAGACAACAGATTATTCTTGTAACCGTTGTGCAATGACCTTCAAAACAAAAACTTCAGAATTTTAACCACCTTATACAACGTAAGTTTACTAAACATGTTGTGTGATTCACTTTTTTTCATCACACAACACTTTTTTTTTTTCGTTGTGCAAAAAGTGTTGTGTGTTAACGTTTTTGGTGTAGTGATACAAGGATATAATATATCACTTATATATTACAGAAATTTAGTATTCGAATAAACATACCTACAGAAAAAAGAGGTATAAAAAACTAATGAGGGATAGCAGTGCATATTTGCATACACACTTCCAATTTTGAACCCTTCTGGTCATGAAAACTATTTGTAGAAAACATAGGAAAATACCTCAGAGCCACACGATATTTCTGACCCAACTTCTCAAGCTCTGCCATTACAATCTGATAGAAGGAGTGCCTGTATATTTAAAAGACAGATAAACGTAGAGAAAAATAAACCCAAAAAAAAAAATGTAACATTCCCCTGCAATATGTATCAAAACTGACATTCACATGCATTATCTATCAAAACTAACATTGCCAATTTCTCCGAATCATTCTTGTTATAAAGCTATACATTCATAACCAATTCCTAAGAAACACTAAACATTAATACAAGTAACTCTAAGACTCACACTTTGCATGTGGGCAGTCCATCATTCCCTTCTCTAAATGCAACTGCAAAAAGTGAACAAAAAACAATTATATTGCCCAATACAGAAAATTGTAACGAGCTATCGCTTATACATGAAACAATCAGCACTAAACACTCACCTTATTCTCGATAGAGAACTTGATAAAGTTAGTATCTACCAAAACCCGGTAAGGAAACCCTAAAGCAGTGTTGTATTTAACGAATAGCGCCGAAGCAACATTTGGCCCAAGTTACAAACACAATGTAAAATCCAACCAACAAAACTATTAAATTGAAGTAAAATCTCCTAAGAAACAGAATCTTACACATTTTTGGGCAGCTTTTCTCAGCTGAAATCCCCTTCTTTGGATTCCAAACCTCCTCTTTATAGCTGAAATCAACATACAAAGCAAAGAACATATGAAATTATTGCTTTCAAGCATAGCAGTGAAGAATTAAACACAAATAAGCAAGAAAAGCTTTCTTTTTAATGGTTTTTTGGTGACCACCTTCTTCATGACTTCTTTGATACGGACAATCTGCACGCCCTCTTCTTTGAATAAAGCCTTCAGCAAGAAGGATATGACTTGAAGCTGGATATATATGAGAAAGAGTTAGAGATCGTTGAGCTCAATAAGAAGTAGTGCTACTTGCTAAGGGAAAAAAAAAAAGTAAAGTAGTTGTGCTACATGGTGAGCAAGGTTTCAGAGATAAAGCATACTAATGAAGATAAAGCATTGACCTTTGAAGTGTCCCAATACTTGGCCTTCTCAAGATATATGGCATTGCTCAACTCTCTACATTGAAACTTAATTTCATTTGTTGAACACTGCATTGACACAATACAACTTTTATTGATCAACTAAAATAGAATCTAAATCCTTTAAAAGCCAGAATAGCGTCCAACAAGTCTACAATATGCGTGACTCAAGCTGCTAACAAACTAAAGCTTCTTACTCAAAGGTGGAATAGGTGAGAAAATGATCAGAGAGACGGTCATCCGAGGCTGCAAAACCAGAACAAAACAATTAGAATGAAACCAAAGCAGATGAGATATGGTAGCTGTCAACTGAGATCCGAATTCAAAATCAACTACAGTTACCCATTAACATAATCTGAGAATGTTTAAAAACATAGTGATTAACTAACAATTATGCATATACAGACTCCAATGAGCATTCATGTTTCTAATTAAAAGATCACATAATACAAGCATATTAACTTAACAGGAAAATACCTTCCATGCAAGCTAGACTCCTGCCAAAATAATAGGTAGGTGTGGCCGGCACAAGAACTTCTTCGCCTGCCATTCATAAAACTATTTAGAGAATTTTACAAAAAGAACCCATAAATTCATATACAAATCGTAATTTTATGGGGATAAAAAATACTGTTTTATATTTTTCATAAGCCGAATAAAATGTTTAACCCCAACATAATTATTTGAAAAAGGGTATGAAAAGAATTGTTAATCTAACGAAATTAAAAGACAATAATACCTAGAAGATACAAGTGAGGTAAAAGATAAATACGGTAATTAAGGCAGAACCCATTGAATGAAAACAAATCTAAATAGAAGAAAACAGAGCCATACCCATGAAACAATTCAAAAGAAGGTTCTGTTTGCAATCTGACCAACATGGATCTCTACCAGAGTTGCCAAACGCACATAGATCAGCCCACCTTTGTCTCCAAAATAAACATCCCCTTACTGAAATGTAAAGAGAAAGGGTGTGTAATGAGATTGAGTAGAAAGAGTAACCGTTAACCCTAAAATCAAAAGAACAGATCAGAAAAGAAAAACCTAAACCCAATTGAACCCTAAAATCAGTTTATCCTACTCCTAAGATACCCAAATACAAATAAAAAAACTGAGTCAAATGATCGACAAATAACTTTTACCGTATAACCCTAGATTCAAATACTCTAATAAATTTGGACCACAGAATCTGCTATTGGGGAAGGATGGATCGCTCCAGAGAAACAAATTTTAGTGATTTTGGGAGGAAGAGGAGGTGAGAGAACCGATATGAGTGGTTGGTGGAACAAGGAAGAGAAAGAGATCAATAAGCTTTTGGTTTCAATTTTCAAAACTCAAAACTGAGTAAATGAGTATGAGAACCGAGCTTTTGGGTGTGGAGAGAGAGAGATGAGGGGAGAAACCTCCAGATCTCGATCTAAGTTAGGTTAGAACTCTGAAGGAGTGAATGGGGTATCTGTGAAGGAAGTTTTCTCTCATCGTACGATCAGCTCTTCATAACCAATCTGACGGCTATAAAAGATTGTCAAAACCGATAAAGGATGTGTGTCAGCTCCACTACCATGATTGACACCAATATCAGTGGGCTGGGTTATAAGTTAATCAGAAAATTTCTCACTTACCCACTGTTGTACAGTGTGATTATAAATTTATCCCACCGAGCATTCACAACGGTGGCTTACTATTTACATTTCACACTGATAATTTTTGGTGCCTACTAGTTAGTCCCTATTGGGGAAATTTCTAGTAGTGACTGGAGTCCTTTTTGCTTGCTATGGTAGCTTTTACTTTTGAACTGCTAGAGTTATTGCTATAGCTTTTTGTTCATCAATGAATCATTAAGGGAATTAAGATTATTCTATTTGCACGGTGTTAGGCGTAGTCCGTTGGACTTCTCTGGCATTGGCAATTAGTGTTACTGTGAAAGTAGAACGATGGTTTGAATAATTTCTCATTTCATTGATGGCTGATTGATCAGCGTTACAAAAAGAATGTGAGTACCCATAAGGTAGCTTATCTTAGTTAGATTTTGCAAAAATTAGCCCAAGTCAAGATGCTTGTGGGTTAGCGGTTACGCTACTTGTAATAATACCGAAGGTGCTCCATATTCCAGGGATGGGTAGACGTTTCTCCATCCTTGTTCTTCAGGTAGAAAGTGTCAGGGCTAACTACTTCTATAATTTGGTAAGAACCTTCCCAAGTGGGGCGAAGGGCGGTAGGAGGAGGTATGACTTCCTTCATGACCCAATCACCCAGTTGGAGGTTTCTAGCCTTGACACGAACATTATAGAAACTTGAGACTCTTTGTTTGTTTTGCAAGTTGTGCAAGTGCGCCTTGTTGCGCTTTTACTCAAGTAAGTCTTTGTCAAGACAGATACCATCAGCTTTAATTGTGGCATCATAGCCTTTGACTCTGGTGGTAGGTTGAGTGACTTCAAATAGGAGGACCGCCTCTGCCAAACATCATGCAGAATGGTGTCTCGCTATTAGCGGTTATTGATGTTGTTCTTATGGCCCATAAGACCTCTGGGAGTTTTTTAGCCCACAACCCCTTGGCATCGTCAAGCTTTTTCTTGGGCAATTTCTTGATGATTTTGTTTGCCGCTTCAACTTGGCTGTTAGTCTTAGGGTGCACTACAGAGGCATAACTCATCTTGGTCCCTAGCTTGGCGGTGAAGTTAAGGACTTCTTCATTGTTGAACTGTGATATGTTTTCTATGATGATGGTGTCTGGGACCCAGTAACGGCGGTATACGTTATTCCATAGGAAATGTGTTACTTTGGAGGTAGTGATTGCAGTTAGGGGTTTAGCCTCAATCCACTTGCTATTGTAGTCGATAGCGACGATGATGTACTTGAATTGTCCCTTAGCGATGGAGAGCTTTCCAGCAAGGTCAAGTCCCCATGTAGCATGAATCCATGGACCAATAATTATAGATAGGGGCTCTGCCGGTGCATATGGGAGGTCTGTGTATTGCTGGCACTTGTAGCATGACCTTGAGATTTCCTTAGCGTCATCGTCTAGAGGGGGCCAAAAGTATCCCTTACGCATTGTGTGGTTAGCAAGTGATCTTGAGCCTGAATGATAACCACATTCCTAAGCGTGGATCTTTGTTAAGACTTCTCTTCCTTCTTCTGGCGTTAGACATCGCAGATTTGGATAAGTGAACCCCTGGCGGTAAAGTTTGGCATTATGGATGTTGTAGCGGGTTGCTCGCCGTTTAAGCTGCATGGCTTCCACTTTGTCTTTTGGGATCACCCCATTATACGCTTGTATTCTAGTATTTCATCCATCCAATTTGGGTTGACCTCAATTGCAAATATCTTTGCCAGGACTTTGGTGATGCATGGTTTGTCAAGGTACTCCACTCTTGTGTCTATTGGGCTCTAATGTGGTTGAGCAATAGCTAGCCTCACTAGAGAGTCAGCCTTGGCATTCTTCTCTCTGGGGATTTATGTGATGGAATGAAATTTGAATTTGTTAAGGAAGGCCTTTACATATCCCAAATATGCTCTTAGTTTTTTGTCCTTGGCTTGAAAGGTGTCACTGACCTGCTTGACGACAAGTTGGAAGCCACTGAATATATTGACACTGTCAGCGCATGAATCTATAGTGAGCAATAGACCAGCAATGAGTGTTTCATACTCCACCATGTTGTTGGAGGCTTTGAAGTTAAATTCTAGGGCGTATTCAATGTTAAGTCCCCCTGGTCCCATTAGGATTACCTCGGCGCCAAAGGCTTTGGCACATGCCGAGCGGTCAACATGAAGGTTTGACTCAGCCATTAGGTAGTTGCTGGGACAACGTCAGTGACTTCAGCTGTGGTAGTATCATCTGCTGACGTGGCGGGAATGGGTTCCTACTGTCGCTCAGTAAGCTTTGCAATGAAATCCGCTACCACTTAGCCCTCATAGCCTTCTTGGTTTGTATTCAATATCAAACTCGCTATGCTCAATTGCCCACTTGCTCAGGCGGCCAAAGTGTTCAAGATTTGCATAACCTACCTTAGCAGTTAATTGGTGACGACATGGATGGTGTGAGCTTGAAAATACTGGCAGAGGCATCTAGCAGCAACAATGAGTGTTAGCACCAATTGCTCAAGAGGTGTGTATCTTGTCTCTGCCCCAATCATGCCCCTTCCTGTGTAGAACACATGGAGATCTTCTTCCCGTTCTCTACGCATAATTGTGCAGCTGATGGCTGATGCCGAGACAGCCAAATATATGTACATGACTTCTCCTGGAACTGGTATGGAGAGGGGTGGGATTGCCGCTAGGTATTCTTTGAGGCCTTCAAAAGCATATTCACAGTCTGGCATCCAGTTTACTAATTTGCAGTGGGATCTCTTCATAACTTTGAAGAATGGCAAGCACTTATTGGTGAGTTTAGAAATAAAGCAGGATAATGTCATTACTTTTCCTTGGAGGCTTTTGATGTCTACCTTCTTCTCAGGGGGCTTCATGATAATGATAGCTTGTATCTTGTTAGGATTGGCCTCGATACCCTACTCTCTCATGATGTATCCAAAGAATTTGCTAGTGGTGACGTCAAAGAAACACTTCTCTAGGTTGAGGCGCATGCCGTATGCCAACAGGACGGCGAATACGATGCGTAGGTTAGCCATATGTCATCAGCCTTGATGCTCTTGACAAGTATACCATCTATATATAACCCTATGATTTTACCGAGGTGTTCTACAAACATTGCATTCATTAGGCGTTGGTATGTGGCGCCTGTGTTCTTGAGGCCAAACGGCATGACATTATAGCAGTACAAGCCCTTATCTATTGTGAAGGTAGTGCATTCCTAGTCACCTAGGTGCATCTTGATCTGATTGTAGCCAGAGTAGGCATCCGGCATGCTGAGCAACTCGTTCCCTACCGTGGCGTCTACCAATTGATCAATACGTGGTAGTGGGAAACTGTCCTTGGGACATGCCTTGTTCAAATTTTTGAAGTCCGCACGCATTCACCATTTGTCGTTAGGCTTTTTCAACAATACCACATTGGATATCCATTATGGATAGCTCACCTGGTAGATGAAGCCTATGGCCTGTGACTTGGTGACTTCTTCTCTGATTACACAATACTTTTCTTAATCAAAGGCCCTCCGCTTTTGTTTGAAGGGATAGGTGGTTTGATGCTCAGTTTGTGCGTGACGATGTCAAGGGAGATACCAGGCATGTAGGCGTAAGACCAAGCGAAGACAGTGGTGTTCTCCCTTAAGAACTGGGTGAGTTCTTTTGCTATCTTAGGGGAGAGTTGGGCTCCAATGAGCACTGTTTGCTCTGGGTGCTCGTCAGAGATGCTAATGACATGCAGTAATGTCTCTGGATTGACGAGCTCTTTCTTGATATATTTCTACTCGCCATCTCTTGGATCATCTATTTTATCCGTTAGAGCTGGCGGATTTCCTACTGTTAGGATTTCTTGGCTGAGTGCGTCACGGTTGTTGAGCAGCACTCTCGTGAAATCTATTAGCTTCCCCTGCTGCCGGTTCCATTAGGGGTGGGGAACTTCATGAGTAGCATGTACTTGGCAATGATGCACTTTAGCTTGTTGAGGGCTGGACTCCCAATGATATCATTGTATGAACTGAAACAATCTACAACAATGAACTCAATGTGTCCTCTACCATGTAAGGGCCGGCGCCGATTGATAGGAGCATGTAATCAGACCCTAGCGGTTGAGTTACCTTTCTAAAGAAGCTGAGTAGCGGTTCATGGTCTTATAGGAGTTTTCTGTTGTGCTCAAGTTGTTTGTAGCAACCGTTAAAGATGACATGAATGATGAACCTGCTATCCACCAATACTCTTCCCACTGACCACTTGTCAATGATTGCATCGATGAGGCATGGATCATCGTGGGGTAAGTGGACACCTTGGTCCTCTTTCTCATAGAAAGTGATTGGCTCCTATCCAGTTTTGGTCTTTTTGGCTGACCTGTTGTAGCGGATATTGACGACATCCTTTAGGTGGTTGCCAAGCCTATAGTGCTTTCTTGCCCTATGTGACATGATGCTAATGAAAGCGTGACCATCGATAGTATTGATGCAATGCATGGGCTTAATGTTAGCAACTACCGGTGCTGATTGGCAGACTTTGTATTGCTCTAATTTCCCATCACGGTAAAGTGACTCTATCACTGTTTTTAATGCATTGCAGTCATTGGTGTTGTGGTCATTGTCCTCGTGGTACTTGCACCACTTGCTAGTATTTCTTGGCTTCCCAACCCTTAGGTACTTTCTTGGCAATAACTGAGGAATCTGATCCTTACACTGATCATAGATCTCCTCATATGAGGCCGGCAGGACCGTGAACACCTCGTATCTTGGTGGATTTGCTGTTGGCTTGTTGTTGTGGTTATCACGGCCATAAATGTGGAAAGAATGATTACCTTTGTTATGGTAGTGCTAATCTTTTTTACGCTTATCTTGGTAATTACCTGGCTGCCACTCTTTTTTTTTCTGTCATTTAACGTGTGGCATTGGGGGAGGGATTGCTAGCGGATGGTTGTTGGGATGATGGGTTGAGTGTTTTTGGCGGGGGTTTGTGGTGCTGATGGCATGGAGAACTAGGTATGGAGAACTACCTCACGTACCCATGACATCATCATAGGTAGCATTTGGGCATTGTAGTTTAGATGGTATAAGTGCCCTTTAACTAGCCCCTGCTTGAAGGCTGCTAGTGCCATTGTCTTGTCGAAATCCCGATACCCTGATGTGGAAGTTCGCCACCTTGTGACAAATACGTAGGGATTTGTCGGCGCCCTGCTTAGCACTGAATAATTGGCTGGAGTTGTGGTGTCTTTCCGTGATGAGAGTGAATATTGACAAGAAGGCATTTGATAGAGCTGTGAATGAGTCAATGAAGCCAAGCAGGCACTCAAAGAACCAGCTCATTACTTCACTATCTAATGTTTCACTGAATAGATGACACAGGGTTGCATCATAAAAACCTTTGTTGTTGGTTACCTTCTTAAATGTGTCCATGTGAACAAAAGGATTCGTCAAACCGCTGTATTAGGCAATTTTTTGTGCTTTGCATATGCTAGCCTGATGGTTTGCAAGATTCTAGCAGTAAATGGGTCTGGGCTTGTGGCAAAGAGTGTATTGGGGATTGACGCTAGGGTGCCTATTTCGGCTCGAAGTAGTCTATCTTCTAGCTCTCGCATCTTATCAAGAATTAAGGCGGTAGAGTCCATAGTGGGTCTTAGGTAGGCTAGATTTGGGATTGGCGATTGCCGCTGGTGGGGGGTTAACTGGTTTACCGCCGCCCTGGGTTGACCTGCACTGAAGGAGTTGTATAGTGGGTGTGTGTCTGCTACATGTTCATGAACCAATTGTGGTGGAGGTGTTGGTCCCAGACCTGCTAGCTCCAGGGGCTTCAATGATACTCCCATATGTACCACCGGTGTTGGTATTATTCTGTTTCCAGCTTTTGGATTAGATCTTGCACTTTGCAAATGCTCGCTTTGAGTTGGATTTGCATTGCCTCTTAACGCCTTTTTTAATTTGTCAAATTTTGACAACAATTCTGCCACTTGATTGAGAGCTGCCTCCTTCTTCTTTCATTCTTGTTCTCTCTCTCTGTTGGCCTTATGCAAGTCCGTCGGTGCCAACTCTAACTGAGCGGCGAGATCTTGGCTCGATGCTTGGAGGCTTGCACCACTTAGATCCTCCATTGCAGAGTGGGTTTAGTGGGTTATCATGGGTGACCTGAGTTTGACCGCCAGTGTTAGTTAGGGTGCTGAATAATGTACGTACCACAGTAATCATGGGATTTGTGAGTTGAAGATTGGCAGACTCCTCCTGCTGATTGGTCGCGCCTTCCTCATTACCGCTTACCATGATACCCGTGAGTGAGTAACCTTTAGCTCAAAGTTCCCATAGACGGCACCAATGTTAATGCTCAAGTTCTGACCATAGTCAGACCTCGTTAACAAATGCCCAAGTTTGGACCACTAGTGAAGGATAAATAGCGCTAGCATCACCTGTCAAGTGAAATATACAGGCGTTAGGAGGGAGACCGCGGTTGGCGGTCTTTACTACTCCGATGCCTAAGTCAGTCAATGTATTTATGTTGACAGCATAACGTTAGACAAGTAATTAATGCGTAATGAATGAAGATAGATGAATGAACCTTTTATAGGTGAAGAGGAGAGTGGACTCTATTTGGTTTCTGATGTGGGAATGATGGGGATCAGTATTGTGCTTTCTAATGCTTCAACGAGGTCATCTTGACGCGATGCGTAATGGCACGTCAGAAGTGACCTTGACTTGAACCTGAGCTCAAGCGACAGCTCTCCTGGTGGTGTTCCCGGAGGTCACCCCCATGGTGGAGCTAGTGCCTCTAGCGGCAATCTGGGGCTGACCCTGATATAGCTAATTATGCTAGGTCAATGTTTATGTAAGTACAGAAGCTTACTCTTTTAAAAAAAAAAAAAAAAAAAGTAAGAGGTAGGTTACACTGAGCTTAGAGCATATCCTCGAGGGGGTTACCTTGCTAGCGCAATTTTCCAAGCAATGCATATCCTTCATCTTATTCAGACTTTAAGAACTCTAATTAGACGCCTTCTTGAGAACGTTACTTGCCTATTACGAAAACTGCACGCTGCTCGTCTCATAGGACAGTTTCTTGATGTCTCCGTCATCCACAGTCGAGGTATTCATTCAATAGAGAATCATTTTTCCTAGTGAAATATGATACTTCACTAAGGAATCCGTCGAACTTCTTCAGTTTTATCATTACCCTTTTGGACTCCACGGATCGAATTGATCGATCTCGAACAAGGCACTTCTTTAGTTCCAAAGTTTTGAAGTCATACTCCATCATTCTCGAGCTCTCTCAATGTTCACCACGCCGCAGTTTACTGTTTGTTTGCATCTCAACATGTCTCAAGCTCTTCCAAATCCTTCATTACCCTCCCTATAGAGGGTGAGGATTCTAAGAATTTTGAAGTGTTGAAGCTGTTCGAACAAGACGAGTTCATATCGGCTATGTAGGTTTGTGGTTTTAGGAAGTTTAAGGTTAGGTTGTGTGCCTGGTAAGCATGTAATTGGTCCCATTGCGTCTTTTTTGTTTTTATGCTGTCTGATTTGCTAACATAGGTCTCATGCAATTGTTGCCCAAGAAGGATGTGCGGCAAAAACCTATCATGTACGATCACATGGAAGTCAATGACCTGTTTTTAGGCCTGCTCAACTAAGAGGAGCACCTAGTACTGTGACGTGAACCCTCATAGTGCGTGATACGACAACAGGAGAAGGTGATCCTGCTTCAAGTCCTTGCAGAGCAGTACCAAGAGTAGCCTAACGTAGGTCTCATGCAACTGTTTTGTCTAAGAAGGCTGTGCAGCAAAAGCCTACCATCTACGATCACATGGAAGTCGATGACTTGTTGCTGGGTCTGCTCAGCTAAGAAAAGTGCACCCAACACTGTGATGGTAGTGGGCAATGCGGAAGCATAAGGAGGTGGTCCAGCTTCAGATCCTTGCGAAGCAGTACCAATAGGTGACTCAGCACTTAGAATAGTAATATGCCATTGAGGCTGAGGTTGCTGCAAATGTCGTAGAGACATGTGCTAGCGGGTGGGCGGGCTGGGAGAGGAGGAGCATAATGCCTCAGTGGTTACAGTGCAGCAAGAATAAACAGTGATGATTGACACTCTCAAAGTAAGCATTCAATTTAAACCCTCTTGTGTTGTGTAGTTGTAGTTTCTTAGCAAATCTGTTGGAATTGCATTGTGGAGTGCATTGCTTTTGGTTTCAAATCTTTTGGGATTGTGTTGAGAGAAACACGAGAGAGGAAAGAAGAGAGAGATAGAGAGGGTTAACTCTTCATGATTAGTAAGCCCAACTCTCTTTCTCCATCTGAAGGTCTCCATCTGAAGCTTTTTTTTTTTTTTATAATCCTTTTTTTCTTGAATAGGCTGATGATTTATTATTTGCCTGCTGAAGTATTGGATTTCTGGTCTCTTTTCAGAATTTGCACCAGAATTGATATCATCCCAAGGTTTGTCAAACCAGTCCTGAATGCTTTCTTTCATTGGAGTTGAAACTTTGTAAGAGGTGAGTTCCCTTGATTTGTCTACTTCAATTTTTGTGCTAGATAAATATGTGAGTTTCTGTTGCTTATTTTCATTTGGTGTTCTTAGAATTCAAAGCTATAGCCTAGAGATTGAGATGGCATGTTAATAAACTAAATTGTTGGCGAGAAACTGAGAATTCAATTTAATGGAAATGGGATTCTGGGTTTTAGAAAATTTTGATACTTTTCCAAATGAAGTGACTAATTGACCCTTAAATTGTAGGCTATTTTTCGCTTTGTTTTCTTGTACCTTACTGTTTAAGTGAAAGAAATGACTGACCAAATAAAAAGGTTAATTACTTGATCATCAATGTCAAAGGAGTTTTTGTTTCTGGCATGTTAGATGAATATCTGGATTGACTTTTCAAAATATGTCATCTCATTTACAATAATTAGACCTTTTTAAATTTTTTTATTCTGGAAATCTCATTGATGTTGGAAAAATGTAGCCTGGTCTTTAATCCCATAATCAAGAAGCTGAGAAAACCAAGACTTTTGACACTCTCAAAGTGTAAGGCCCCGTACCTTAAAATCTTTATGAAGTACGTTTTTATCGGTTTGACCGAGGAGTTGACTTTTTAATTTGTCTGTTACGTCAGAATTTTCCTTGAGTAAGTCGTAGGTTACGAAAAATTTAGTTCGTGGACACGCAGTTGGTATTGATCGGAGTTTTTACGGAAAAGTGGTGATTTAATGTTTGGAAGGTACTATTCCTTATTAAAATATTGGTTAAAAAAAAAAGAAAAAGGAATTAGATTAATAAGAGGAGAGAGAGAGAGTGAATCGGGACAAAGCCCGACCTCCCGAACCCTCCCCCTTGCTTTTTCTTCTTCTCCCCGAACCGGACCCGATTTCCAACCGATCATCCGCAACCGGACCTTGTCGGACCCGTCCCC